>NC_041015.1:26127258-26467956 GCF_004193775.1 Glycine soja
CGCTAAGCGCAATTTCTTCTTTGTTTTGTTTTATTTTGGAATTGCGCTTAGTTAGCCTACTTGCTAAGCCAATTAAGTTCTAGTAGTTAGTTTGGGCTAAGCGCCTGATGGCGCTAAGCCTGTTTAGTGTGTCATGCTAAGTGAGTCAGTCTCGCTAAGCGCAATTAGCTCTCTGTCATAGAATAAGGCTTAGCAAGCCTGCTCGCTTAGCCATTGTGTTGTGTCAGCTAAGCGAGTATGTCTCGCTTAGCCAATGTCTTTGTTTTTGTGTTGTCGCGCTAAGCGTGCCCTGTGAGCTAAGCGAGCGCTGTTATTTTCATAAGGCATGCTAAGCGAGTCAGTCTCGCTAAGCGCCCAGTCTGTTTTTCATTTTTGCTTTCAGTTGAAATAAAAATCTGTCTAATTTGATTCATGTGACTCTTTTTAATGTAGATGGCCTCCAGGAAGAGGAAGTCCAGTGTATCCCGGCCCCAGGAGCCTTATGACACCACCAGATTCATCTCTGAGGCTACCTAGTAGAGGTATTCCCAAAATGTTCACTCCTGATACATCCTTCTGGAGAGGAACGTTATTCTTTGTCACAGAGTATGATGAGTTCCGTCGAGAGCTCTAGAGGCGATGCTGGCATAAATCCTTGACCAGGCATATGGATGGGCACATAGATGTAGCCCTGGTCAAGGAGTTTTATGCAAATCTTTATGACCCAGAAGACAAATCCCCCAAGCAAGTCTGAGTGCAGGGGGAGCTGATCAAGTTCGATGCAGCCTCTTTGAATGCCTTCCTGGAGACACCATTGGTTATTCAGCCAGGGGAGCAGTACACTTCTTACTCTCTCTTCTGTAGGACGGGCACTGATCCTCAGGAGCATACCTCCAAGCTGTGTATTCCAAGGCGTGAGTTCGTTTTAAATGCTGAAGGAGTGCCCTGGAAGCTCCTAAGGAAGGATCTGACGACACTAGCCCAGACCTGGAGTGTGTTATCATACTCCAACCTCGCCCCCACTTCTCATACATCTGATTTGAATATGTACAGGGTGAGGTTAGTCTATGGGATAGTTATGAAGATGGACATGGACGTGGGCTCACTCATATCACACTAGATTTCTCAGATGGCCTAGTCCAACTCCTCACGGCTCGACTTCCCAGCCCTTATCACAGCCTTGCGCGTGGCCCGAGGAGTGATTTCAGATTCTCTGACTTTTGAGTCCCTCAGCCCTGCCATTAATTTGGCATACATAAAGAAGAACTGTTGGAACCTGGAAGATCCCACAATTGTATTTCCAGGGACCCGCAAGGCTCGGGCTCAAGGATCTGAGGGCCCATCTTCTTCTGCTCCCCCTGCTCCTACTTCTACACCTCCTGCTCCTTCTCTAGCACCATCTCCCTCTGCTCTACCATCATCAGTTCCAACACCTACCGACACCTCCGCTCCGAGCTCCGATGTCACAGTGCCGATGTTGCGGAGCCTCCACCATGGCTTATGCCTGGTGATGCAGAGTATCCACAACTTGGCTCAGCATCGGCCCATTATGAGCATGGAGGATTTCATGGCACAGGTGGCCTAGCCAGGAGTCCAGCCTTCTCCTTTAGGGGGAGGTGAGGCTTCCACAGCCCAGGAGCCTCAGCCAGAGCCTCAGTCGGAGGTCGCGCGCAAGGCCACACTAGAGACGACTCCATAAGTTTCACCTGCTACTTCACCTGTTGTGGAGGTCTCTGAGGATGAAGAAGGCACCGAGGACACAGATTACACAGCAAATTTACAGGAGGCGCAAAGTACCTGGGATCCCTGGCCTACAGCTGCATAGGAGACACCTCAGCCAGCCTAGGATACTCCTTCTTCACCTCATGGCGAACCTACACTAGCCCAGGACGAGTGATGATAGGGCTATGATTTATTTTTCTGCTTTATATACAGTTTATGTTTTTAGTTTCAGTTTTATATTTCAGTTTATTTAGTTGGTAAATTTTAAAGCTTGTTGAACAGTTTACAGTTTTGATTGTTATTGCAGTGGTTTGATTTGATCTGAAAATCTTGTGTTTCTTGAATGAATTGAATTGATCGATTACATGGATTGAGTGAATTGTGATGCATAGATCATATGCTTTGAATAAGTATGACTGAAAATGTTAGTTGGTTTGACAGATAAATTATGAAGGTAATCATTAGCCACAACCCGGTAAGTGTGTGATCTTTAACTGTGAGAGAACGACTAGCATTGAGTACCGATTTTTGCATGAATCTCTGATTACTAAATGAATGCATGAATTTGAAGATGATGAAGGCCATGATTGATTGAAACAGCCACTTAGCCAAAAAGCTTACCCTGTTCATGAATGATGAATCCCTTGCACCCATGTTAAGCTTGTTTTTGATTGATTGAACTAAACCTTGAGCCTATAAAGTTATATCTCCATCTACCTTGTCTTAGGTTGTAGGAGAGCATTGTGGTTCAAAGCAAATTTGTCCCAAATTTGGGGGAGATTATTGGGTGAAGATAAGAGTGGTAAGACAAATAACAACACACACAATAATATCAAAAAGCAGTAAGTAAAAGCTGCTAAAATAAAATATAAAAAAAAAAAGCAGAGAGAAATTCAAGAATAAAAGTTGAGTGTGTGCTGTTATTGAAGCTAAGTGAAGCAAAGTGCTGTAAATATTGAAAGGCAAGTAATAGAGCTGGAATAAAAGAGAAAAAGAGTTGATCTAAGGATGAATGCTCTCCTAGAACTTAAGCTTTTGCATCCTAGAAAAACCATGAATTGTTTGCAGCCCAGCCTCATTACAGGCCAAGAAAAGTCCTTCGGATTCAATTTGTGTTTTTGTGACTGTATGGCATTGGATGAAATGCAAAAGTTGAGAATTATGTTGGTTGTTGATTGATAAATAGCCAAAACACTTGTGCTTGAGTGAAACAGTGACTATCAGGATTTGGCTTGATGATCCTTTTTTTATATTTGTCTTGCTTGCTAGCTTATTTCACTTGTGTTTCTTAATAATCATGTTCCTATCTTTAAAAATCTGCATATCTTGTGAAAAGTTGTTGGTTGAAGCATTGTATGCCACTTGTGTCATGTGATTGAATGCTTGGAAACAAACACAATTTTGAATAACCACTGTGAGCTTGTCACTTGAGGACAAGTGAACTATTCTTTCTTTGCTTGAGGACAAGCAAAACTGTAAATTTGGGGGAGTTGTTAGTCGTCATTTATGACTAACTTTTGTGTTGAAAAGCTTTATGAAAATCATGTCTTTTCCCCAATTTATGGTTCTTTTTGTAGGTTTGTACATATTTTTAGGTTTAGTTTAATTTTTATGCAGAGATATTCCCTTCAATGTTAATTAATGTGTTTTCAACTTCAGTTTCAGGTGAAAAGATGAAGAATAAGAAGGTTGTTGTGGCTGGAGTCTCGCTAAGCGAGGCTTGTGCGCTTAGCGAGGCACTCAGCCCGCTAAGCGAGTTGGGAGAATCTGGAGGAGAATCTGTCAAGCATCTACGCGCCCAATGTGTCATCAACTTGCTTAGTGAGTCGTTTGTCTTCTCTCGCGCTAAGCGCACCCAGCTCGCTCAATGGAAAATCATTTACTTGCGCTTAGCACGAAAATGGTGCTAAGTGAGCCTTCGAGGATAGAAAGCCCTTAAAAGCTAAAGTTGGCGAAAAGTAGGGATATGCTTGAGAGCCTATGCAATAGAGCGACATAACAGGGCAAGGGAGCACCAAAAACCTCATCTTTCAAGAGGATTCTAAATTTGAGAGTGATCTTTAGGTTCTTAGAGGTGGAGGAGACATCCCTACCACTGTGTAGTCTGAATTTTGCTTCCAAAACCTCCTATTGTAACTGAAAGGTGATAACTTTCCATGGAAGGCTAAAGCTTTTGTTGGGAATTTATGTTGAGTCTTGATGTAAATATTCTTTACTATCTATTTAATGTTGTTTTGATGTGTTCATTGCTTCTATCTGCACTTAATTCTTGCATGCTTTTGGTTTGATCACCCATTTGTGTGTAAAGTTAGGATTTTTAGCATTGGAAAATGTTTTGAATCCTTAGAACTAGATAGAGCAGGGCTAGATAACTGTATTGTCTGGACCCGGAGTGCAAGGACTCTAGTTTGTAATATGTTCTAATCTTAATGTTGTTCGGTTAGGCTAAGTTCGACGAGGGATCTGAGAACGAAGTTTAATTAGAATTAGCCCATTCACACGAGACATTGGTATTTGGGATAATTGTCCTCAGCATAGAACATAGAAACAACATTAGATAGAGAAAAATCCTTAATTGCATCAAGTCACTCGGTAGAAAGGCTCAACGTTTTAATCATCTGTTTATTCTCACATTTACTTAGTTAATCTTGTAGTTATCTCTATAATTGCAATTATATCCTATTTTTATTTCCATTTCATGATGTTACACAAATGTCTACTTATTGAATGAACACTTTTCTAAATGAAGAAACTCCCTGTGATTCGATACTCAGTTCTTACCATTTTATACTACTTGTATGACTCAATGCACTTGCTGATAAATTCCGTAGTTTAGAAGCAAATACTTTGCCTTTGATGTTTTGATGATGTCATATGATCGTGTGATGATTTGATGTCTTATGAAAATGCACTTCTCAAGTTTAATTCAAGACAACAATCCAAGAATACAAGATACAACATCAAGAAGATCTCTAGTGTTTTAGGAAGGGAAATCCAAATTGAAATAGCAAAAGGTTTGGACAAGAAATTTAAGTTAAAAAGTATTTTTCAAGAGATTTACTCTCTGGTAATCGATTACCAGAGGAAGCAATCGATTACCAGTGGTCAAAATGATTTATAATAGCTATAAAATTTTGAATTCAAATTTTACACTGTGTAATCGATTACACAAGAATGGTAATCGATTACCAGCAGTTAATAAACGTTTTGATTCAAATTTTAAAGCCTGTAATCAATTACACAAATCTTGTAATCGATTACTAGAGGAGATTTTCAGAAAATTATTTCCAAGAGTCACAACTTTACAAATGGTTTTTACATAGCCATCAAAGGGCTATTTATATGTGACTTGGAACACGAATTTGCTCAGAGTTTTTCAGAACAAAAAGTCTTATCCTCTCAAAGAGCAAAAACATTTTATCCTCTTAAGAATTCCTTGGCCAATACACTTGCAATTCAACTCAAATTGTACAATCTATCTCTTTCAAGAGAGATTTCTTCTTCTCTTCTTTCTAATTCTCAAAAGGGATTGAGAGGCCGAAGCTCTCTTGTTGTAAAGAAATTTGAACACAAAAAAAGGATTGTCCTTGTGTGGTTCAGAACTTGTAAAGGGATTTTATAAGATAGTGGAACTCTCAAGCGAGTTGCTTGGGGACTGGACGTAGGCACAAGGGTGTGGCCGAACCAGTATAAATCTGAGTTTGCACTTTCTCTTTCCTTAAACTCTTTTTTTTATTATTGCTTTACATTTATATTCAATATTTTTTAATTTGAATCATTATTTAGAAATTCATTTTTAAGGGAACTTGGAACTTGCATTGAAATTAAAGTAGAATTTTAATTGGGGAAATAGTTTGTAGTATCTTAATTCAACCCCCCTTCTTAAGATATCTGAGGCCACTTGTCTAACACGCAGTTGTAAAGAGGAGTTTGACAAGTATTTTGGCGCCGTTGCCGAGGAGTTTCTTTCCATTTAGGAAAGTTTAGTTCAGTTTGTAGGCATTGATTCTTTTTTCTTGCCATGGAAGGCTAAAGCTCTTATTGGGACTTTCTATTGAGCCTTGATGTAAAACTATTTACTATCTATTTAAAGTTGTTTTTATGTGTTCATTGCTTCTATATGCATTTAATTCTTACATGTTTGTGGACTGATCACCCATGTGTGTGTAAAGTTAGGATTTTTAGCATTGGAAAGTGTTTTAAATCCTTAGAACTTGTAGGGCAGGCTAGATAATTATATGTCTGGACACAAAGTGCAGGGATTTAGTTTCCAATATGTTGTAATCTTAATGCAATTCATTTAGGCTAAGTTCAACGAGGGATCCGAGAACGAGGTTTAAATAGAATTAGCCCATTCATGCGAGGAATCATGGTTTGGGGTAGTTTCCATCAGCATAGAACACAGAAACAAACTTATATAGAGAAAAATACCTAATTACATCAAGTTACTTAGTAGATGGACCCAACATTTTAATCATCTATTTATCTCTCACATTTAGGTAGTAAATTTTGTAGTTAACTTTAGGATTACAAAAAATATCTTTGTTTATTTCAATTTCCTGGTTTTATACAAATGTCTACTTATTTAATGAATGCTTTTCTGAATGAAACAAACTCCCTATGATTCGATACTCAGTTCTTACCGTTTTATATTACTTGTGACTCAGTACACTTGCTGATAAATTTCGCAGTAGTGCAGACTGTTTCGGAACAGCAACCAGGTAGGGAGGTTTCCCATCGACATACAACCCACATTTCTCTTAGTCACCTATGTTTGGGTCTTGCCCACACAACATCCCTTTGTGCTGACACAAGTAGTAGTAGAACCAATCTTTGGCTCAAAAGGCAGTGCGAGTCCCTGTGATTGCATCTATGACTACATCTACGACTACATCTAGCTGAAAGACAACATTATTTGTCGAGTCACTTTTTCAGTGATTGACTCCAGGGCTTCGAGAGTCATGGACGTAGACGTGCGGGAGCTTCTCGAAGCCGGTCCAAAGTATTGTTTGATCGTGACACCGACTCCAGCATCATGGACATGACCAGAGTGCTCTGGTCACCCAATTACAGCAATCAGTACATCCTGACATCCATGGGCGACAAAGCCTCCCTGTGAGGCCTGCTCTTCCAGGGAATCCTGTAGTCAACAAATGAAACAATTTTTTTTATGATCTATTATTATTATAACAAATTATCATTGAAACAAAAAATGTCACTTACAATCCTATCTATTATTACCTTTGCTGCCTCAGAAGTCATTTAACCAGATTTTTTTGGGTAAGCCATCTTCCACTTCATGTGTCGTCTAATGGAAGATGGAGGATCAATGATTGTATCAATGCTCCTGGATTGGGCCGCTTCCTCCAATCATTTCTTTTTCTTGATATGAAGTTCCAAAAATAATGAAAATCAACTAACCTCCCATGAAGGGTATGTACGACTCTAATAAAACTGGTTCTACTTCTCTTTGCTTATGTCATACTTTTCACAAACTTTATCATCCTTGCCTTCCTTGCCATCTGCCAAAGCCCATTTGGAGGTCAAATCTGACTTAAACTACCTTCATCACTCTCTTACGGTCTAAAGGATTTTTTTTCTTCGTCCTTTGATCGAATGCTTCTGGGATATCAAATTTAGCCTGCTATACAGTAAATACATTTAACAGTTAGTCAATTACAATTTAAGATTTTTAGTACAACCAATTACAACAACATTCAACATTTAATCAAAATACTTGAATGTCTTCCCATATCAAATCCTTCTGAGCTACAGGGACTTCTTTTCAGTTAACAAATGTAACATCCACCTTGTCTCGAGTGACGATCCCCAAATATGTTCTTAATTTCTTTTTGTAGGGACCATCAACTTTCCCAGTGGCAGGATCCACACATGAACCATTGGTCTCTCTGCCCCAACAGGTCTAGAAACCAATGATCTAAGTCGTGTTGCTTTTCTTGTCTTCTTCGACATAGATGGCAAAGGTGTTGATGACTCAAGAAGAGGAGGGGGGAGCTGGGGGTGTAGCCATGTGCCTATTAAAAAAAATTAATTAAAGTCAACTCAAAAGTATATTAAGTTATGTAATTGAAATTATGAAATCAAGTAAATATAAAACAAATTGCATTATATGATGTGAATCAATTCTCCTTCATCATGATCATTACGATTTGCATGGACGTCGTCAACTTCTTCTCCAATGACGTTAGGCAACATTTGTGTGGAGAAAGGACTAGCACAAGTTTCAACAATTGAATAATCATCTTTAACATTAACACCAATGGTTTTTTGTATAGAACCATTGACCACCTTTCATCACAAGGATCTTGAACATAAAACACCTGTGTAGCTTTATCTACCATGATGAAAGACTCATTCTGATAACCAAGCTTCTTTAGATCTACCAAAGTAAATCCGAGATCATCGATTCACACACCGATATTGTTATCAACCCACTTACACTTTGAAACAAAGACAATGAATTTTACATAATTTAGCTCCTAGATTTCTTCAATGACTCCAAAGTAAGGCCTGGACGCCAAACGGGAATTGTCATCATGTACAGTAGCAAAGTGTTGAGATTCAGCCCTTAGATTAACCCCATTGTTTTGCATTATACTCTTGTCGTCTTGTGATTTTGTGTAGAATGAATACTTGTTGATATAATATCCTTGTCAATTTATAACATTTCTTTTAGGCCCATCTGCTAATTTCCTTAATGTCTTAAAAACATTATCGTCACCAAAGATTGTATGTTTAAACCAATTTAGGAAGGCTTGTTATGCTCTTTCAACACCTTATTCTTGGTCATTTTTAGGTTACTTTCCTTAACTAAAGCTTTGCCATGAACTGTGTATGGCAGAACTTCATTACTATTATTCAGTATATACAAATGAGCTTGTTGCAATTCTTCTGAACTTGGAGTGATAACATGTAATCCTCTTGAACCCTTACCTCCCACTCTTTTGTCATCCCGAGACTCGAGAAGCCCAACAAGTTTTGCTTTTTTAATGTACTATGAGCAAAACTCAATAGCTTCTTTAGTAATGTACCTTTCAATAATAGATACTTCAAGACGATGTAGATTCTTTGTATACCATTTTAAGATCTTCATGTATCACTCAATCGAGTACATCCACCACAAATAAATGGGACCACAGAATTTAATTTCTCTCACCAAATGCAAAATTAAGTTAACCATGATGTCAAAAAATGAAGAAGGAAAATACATCTCCAACTAAAAAAAGATAATAGTAGTCTCATTTTCCAATCCATCTAACTTGACAGGATCAATGACTTTGCTACACATGGCATTGAAGAAAAAACACAGTCAAGTTATGGAATGCCTCACCTAGGTAAAATGTCTTGTATCACCACGGCTAACAATTGTTGCATCAAGACGTGGCAATCATGAGACTTTAACCCAACTAACTTTAGATCTTTCAAATGCACAAGGCTCTTAATATTTGAAGAGTATCCCTGTGGCACTTTAACATGATTCTAGACCAGTTGGGGCAAAAAGACCAGTGGTTCATGTTGATCCTACCACTAGGAAAGCCGATGGTCTCCACAGAAAGAAATTAAGAACATATTTAGGGATTGTCGCTAACGATAAGGTGAATGTTATATATGATAATTGGAAACAAGTCCCTGCAGCTTAAAAGGATTTGATCTGGGAGGATATTCAAGTATTTCAATTAAATGTTGAATGTTTTTGTAACTGGTTGTACTAAAAATCTTAATTTGCAATTGACTAACTACAAATTGTATTTATTGTATCACAAGCTAAATTTGAAATTCTTGAATCATCTGATTTAAGGGCAAAGAAAAAAATACTTCATACCATAGGAGAGTGGTGGATGAAATTTAAGTCAAATTTGACCTCCAAATGAACCCTGGCACATGGCAAGGAGGGCGAGGAAAACAAAGTATGTCAAAAGTACGACATAAGCAAAGAGAAGTGGAACCAGTTTTGTCAGAGCTGTAGAGACCCTTCATGGGAGGTTATTTGATTTTCATTGTTTTTTAAACTTCATATTTATGTATTATTGTCAACCATATTAAGTTCATGGGATGTTTGAAAGAAGGCATAGGCTATTCAGAAACAAAACACTACCCTCATGTGTTATCTCGTGGGGGCTATGATTTTCTAGGACAAAAGTTGATGGGGTAGAAGAAAAAGAAACAATTAGAGAAAGCAGTCCAATCCGGGAGTACTAACATAATCATTGATCCTCCATCTCCCATTAGACAACACGTGAAGTGGAAGATGGCCCGCATGAAAAAAATCAGGTCAAATGAGGTCTGAGGCAAGGAAACTGTAGCTAGGATTGTAAATGACTTTCATTTGTTGGTGGTCATTTATTACAATAATTGTTGGGTGAGTATACCAAATTTGTTTAATCTGTTGACTACAAAATTCCCTGGAAGAGCAGGCCTTCAAAGGAAGCTTTGTCGCCCATGGACATCAGGATGTACTAAATGTTGCCATTAGGCAACCAGAAAAACATAATTATGTCCATGCTGCTGGAGCCGGTGTCGCGATCAAAAACTACTTTGGACCGGCTTCAAGGGATCCCGCACCTCTTCGTCCATGGCTCCTGATGACCTAAAGCGGCTGACACAAAAGATCAGAGACCAGCTGGAGGAGTCAATCACACAAAAAGTGACTCAACAATTAATGATGTCCTTCAGCCAGATGCAGCCACAGATTCAATCACATGGACTCGCATTGCCTCCTGAGGCTGAGGTTGGTGCTTTTGCTGCTCGTGTTAGCATAAAGAAAAGTTGTGTCGATCCTTCAAGGCAGGACCGAAAAATGGGAGACTCAAACAAAGGTGGGTTGTATGTCAATGACAGTCTTCCCCAACTGGTTGCTCTTGGAAGAGTTTATGAGGGGTCGATGACCGTCCACAATGTTCCTTTGGGCAAAGATCAAGTGAAGGTCGGTATTGAGGAACTTTGAGATGTTAAGGCCCGTGTTCCTATACCCACTCATAGGTTTAGTTAGTGGGGCAGACACTTAACACCTTCCTTACTTGACTGACACATCTTGTAAAGCCTTTTTCATAACAGGTTTCATTTTGTTTTTTTTTTTAAGAATTATTAAAAAGGATTTGTTACAAATTAAGTTTTCACTATCATTTTGTTAACTGTGTAGGAAAAAAAAGGAGCTGAGGAACCAGCAAAAACTGTAGATATGTCGGATCCTGATGTTGATTCCCTATACCTAATGGCATTGAGCATATCATAGCTTTCTCTTAAGCTGTTGCAGGTGTCGTGGAATGCTACCGTGTTTGGGGTGTATAATGATAACTTCCCATTGTACATAAAGCATGTAAAACTTTCTGAAATAGCACACGGTGGTCATTGTCTGAGCATCTCTATTATACAATTATGGATTCTGTAAGCCACTTTACATTATTGTATATTACCTAACTAATTGTTTTAAATTCATGCATAATTTAGTTTATTTTAACAATAGGCATATGAAAGAGACAAGTATGCGAGCAGGGAATGTCGATGTGTATAGATTCTTCGAGCCACAGTCCATACAAAAATATGGGCAATCACAATTTGAATTAGAAGATTATATTAAGAAATGGATGCACAATTCACAAAGACATATGTACCTAGGAGCTTACTTGAATGGGTAATAACTTAATGTTCTCCAATGCAGTGCACATTGGAAAATGATCGTTATTTTGCCTAAGGACAATGTTGTCATCTAGTTTTGTTCCTTGCGCAATAGGCCTGACAACTACTTGAAATGAATTATTAACAGGTCAGTTGTATTTTGTAATACATTTACTTTATGATTACAATTTGACATCAATATTTTAATTCTACAATACGCGTGCATGTTTCGCTTAATCAATGCTTTGAAGGGATTTAACTAGAGTCAAGGAAGTAAATCCAAAACTGTTGGTAGATGAATTGTAGTTAAAGTAAGTCATTTAAATAATGTTTCATGCCTTAAAAATTAAATGTTACTACTTTGTATACTAATTTTTGGTTAACTTTGAATATCTAAATATTCTATTCAATTTAGTGTAATAAGTACAAAGGAAACACTGAGTGCAGGTACTACGTAATGCATTGGATGTCAACAATAGTCCTAGGAGGTTTCAAGGATAACTCGGAAATGATAATTGTTTACTTCAAAACTAATTCAATTTGTTATAATTGTTATTATTTACACTTATATATTAACATATGTTTTATTATATCATGCAGTATTTTACTGATCAAATACCATTGGAACCAAATAGGATGAAGGCAATTCGCATTCAGTGAGAAAGATATTATCTAAAAGTTAAACATCCAACACTAGGAGTTTAAGTAATTTTAGAATTGTAGAGTACTTATGTTAATTTACATTAGGTTACAAATAATTTCATGTATTTACTTTCATTACTTCAAATATTTCTCTTAATTCATTGTAAATATTCAACCATATATTATGGACAAAATTTAAATTGATTGATAAAAATTGTCTGGACTGTTTCTGCTCTTCACTTTACAAGTTAACTTAAGGTAATTAAAAAAACAAAAAATATATTAAAAAATTACAAAAAACAACATCGATTTTTCCAAAAACCGATGTTGTTTCTCAAAAACAACATTGGTTTTTAATAAAATTGACGTTGTCGTTGACTGACAACATCAATTTTTCTAAAAACCGATGCTGGCAAGTATAAACCAACAACGGTTTTTTTATAAAAAAAAAACGATGGTTTTCTACATATTTTACATTTTTTTTGTTATTTTTTACTATATGACATTGGTTTTCATAAGAAATTGATGTTGTATAGTTTAGTTAACATCAGTTTTAGAAAATCGATGTTAACATTGAGACTTTTTAACATCGATAATGTCAATATCGGTTAATAACCGATGTTGAAAGTCCTTAATAACCGATGTTAAAAACCTATTTTCTAGTAGTGACTAATTTTCAAAATACAATGGATTCTCTAATCAATACTTGATGGATAAAAATTGAACCAACTTAACAATTAAAGAATTTGTCGGTAGTTTTCGACCAACATTGTCCAGGATTTTTTTGGTCGTCATCAATTGAAACTATTTTTGGATTGATGTCTGCGAATAATGGTTTTTGACCAACATCGGTCGAGACTATTTTTTGACCGATTTCGACTGTGGCTATTTTTTGACGGACTTTGGCTGGAGTTTTTTTGGTTGACATTGGCTGATGATGTGTTTTTAGCTATCATTGAATGATGTTGTATCTCGGTTTATGTTTGCAAGGCTTTTTTTGCCGAAGTCGTCCAAAAAAAAATTTGTCGACGTTGATTGATGATGTTTTTCACTGACATTGATCAAGGCTATTTTTCAGTCAATGTCAGCTAGGGTTTTTCAGCTATCATTGATGATGTTTTTCAAATCTATGTTTTGGTCGACGTCAGCTAGGATTTTTTTGACAATGTTGGTCGGTACTATCATTTTTCCGACGTTTATAAAAAAAACACTATCTAAAGTTAGCCAAAAATAGCCTTGACAGGCATCTAACCAAAAACCCTAGTTGAAGTCAGCAAAAAATATCTCGTCCAATGTTGGTTAAAAACCCTAGTCGACGTAGGCTAAAAAAATAGTCATGGCCGATGTCGGCCGAACTACATCACCGAAATTGGCAAAAAAACCTAGTTGATATTGGCCAAAAAAAACCTAGTCGATGTTGATCATAGCCCTGACCGAGGACAATTGAAAAAACCCTAGCCTGCACCAACAAAGAAATAATCCGGACCAACATTGACAAAAACAACCTTAGTTGATGTTGACAAAAAAAAAATTAGTCATGGCTAATGTCGGCTAGGGGTGTTTGAGGCTCGGTTTGGTTTGATTTTTCATCAAAAAGTGATCCAAACCAAACTTAAATAACATATGCAGTTCGATTTGGTTTCATTTTCATTTAAAATAAAATCCAAACCAAATCAAATCAATATTTTCCATTTTGGTTGGTTTGATTTTTGTAGTTTTTACTAAAATATTGTTTCATTAAAATTTATATACTTTCTTTTCAATTTTTAAATTAAATTACGTTAAAAATTGCTAATAACAATATACGAAACTTATTAATATGCTAAATCTTCACCAATAAAATCTATCAATTTTAAGCCAAACATATCTTTAAAAAGTTGTTTGAAAAAGAAAGTGATATACATTGTATAAATTCATATACATAACATTACAAAAAATTGTGAAACTCAAGTGGTATACACATAAAACGCATAACACTAAAGTAACATAAGTATTAGTATAAGTATTATGATTTAGTTTGGCTTCAAAAATACAAATCGTGAACTAAACCAAACCGATCAGTTTGAGAAAAAAAACAAACTAAACTAATCCAAAAAGAATCGGTTTTGTTCAATTTTTGGTTTTTTTAAGTAGCTTTCAATTTTTTATTTTGGATTAGTTTGGACACCCCTAATGTTGACCAAAAAACATCACCAATCGATGTTAGCCAAAAAATAACCCCGAATGATGTTGCCAAAAAAACTCTAGCCAATGTTGGCAAAGAAACATCACCAACCAACATTGATAAAAAAAAAACCGTCAACTTCGACCAAAAAAATGTTTGGTCGACATTGGCCAAAAATAGCTTACGCCGATGCCAACTTAGAAAACTTGGTAGATGTTGACCAAAAATTAGCATCCATCATGCCAAAAGCAACCTCAGTTGATGTTTGGTTGGACTGTTATTATTTTATAACGTATTGTGAATTTTCTTAATGATATTATTTTAGACTAAAAATAATCAAGTTTTAAAATTTTTTCTTTTTTTGTAGATGGATTGGATGGGTATCCATCCATAAAAAAGTTTTAATTAATGGATTAGATTGGAGTTTTTATCAAATGGATCGGACTAAATAAAGGTTTTTAATGGATTAAAATGGATAATGAATTATCTGGATCCGATCCATTAGGATATAAATTAAGAATTATACAATTCATCTATTTCATCACCCCTACTTGAAATATTATTTTTTAAAACACTAACTTTTAGTTTCTAACTTTTATATTTTATTTTCTTTTTATCCTTAATATATGTATTAATTTTTTTATTCCCTTTTTAATAAAACATGACTATTATTTATGTTTTCGTTCATTCCTCCTAGTCATTTTTTATATTACACTTCTTTAAGAAATATTTTTTTAAATGCTATCTTCTAACTTTATGTATTTTAATTTTTTTATCCTTAAAATATTTATTATTTTTTATTCATTTTTTAATAAAACATGGATCTATTATTTATTTGTTTTTTTTTCATTTATTCCTCTTACACATTTTTATACTACTATTACACTATTTTATTTTAACCATTTTACTATTTATAACATTTAATTTACTATTTCAACATCATACTTTATGAAATTGACAATGATAGTTAGATTTATTTTATTTTTTTTAATAATTTTCTATTATATAATGCATTTTAACTATTATGGTAATTAAAATAATACAATTATAATACCTGCTTAAGTGTATTATTTTTACTTTATTTTAAACTTGATTAAAAATATTTTAAGATTTTAAAAAAGAGTAATAGTAAAATATATAATATAAAAAATGTAATAATTGAAACTAAAAATGTAATGAAAATAATTTATATATAAATAAAAAATTATAAGAGTTTATATTAATTTAAAAAAATTATAATATCTCAAAATATATTTTATCTCTAAAACAATATTAAAATGTATATAAAATTATCATAAAAATATTTCTATTTATGTAATTTTATATTTTTTAACTATTTTAATAAATAATTTTATAAAATACTTATGATTTAATAAATTAATTTTTTAACTTTAATTATTTATTTTTTATTTTTTATTTCCAACTAATTTTTCAACTTTTACCTATTTCAATTTTTAACTCATTTTTTCAGTTAGTTTTATGTAACATACATCCAAAATCATTATAACATCTTATTAGGCCAAATTATTCCCATAAAAAAATTAAGCCAAAGTCTTAATGACTCATCATTAATGATTACTGTTTAACACATATGAACGTGTCAATCCTTCGTATTTTTCCCCCATAATTTTCAAACGTGTCAATTCTGGTAATATGTTTCCAGCTCCAAATCACATAATTTTGTTAATTTAAAGTTAAACTATTAAAATATGACTACTTTTTTACTTTTTATTCTGACGCAAAAATATGACTACTTTTAGTTACCTTTTTTCTCTCTTTATGTCTTCTTTCTACCTTCTCAGTTTACACCTCATTAATTTTAAAATAAAATTTATCGTTATGTATATTTATTATAATATAATTTCTTATTATATATATATATATATATATATATATATATATATATATATATATATATATATATATTAATTAGGATAAAATATACTACTAGTATATGATTAATGGAAAGAAGTGGAAAAAATATAAAAATAACTTAAAAAATTTAACATTTAATTACCTATTTAATCTTTATAATTTTTAAAATTATTTCTTTTAATCCTATAATTCCTTATCATTAATAAGTATATTTTTTTATAATAAGTTTACATTTAATCTCTAAAAAATTTCTGTCGTTAAGATATTTTAACTAATGAAGTTAAAAAACTTTAGAGAATGTTTTGAAAATTAAAACATAAACTTTACTGCTAACAAATTTTGTTATTAACAATAAGAATTAAAAAAAATTAAAAACTATAAAAATTAAATAAATAATTAAACCAATTAAATAACTCTAATTTTAACTTACGTATTTCTAAAGCTCTTGCACAAATAATTAGATTCAGTGCTTATTTATAGGATGGCTATATGAAGCCACATGGAGATTGCAGATGACGTGGCATTTTCTTAGTTGTCCATGTAGACGCGTGTATATCATTGTCGAGAAATAAAATTGGTCGTGTCTCATGAACGACTCTATTGGCTTCACCCAATAACCATTTACCACTTTCCAAAAGTAAACCTCAAACTTTTATGAGTCATTAATAGCAGAATGTAGAGAGGTGCAATACATAAATAACGTGATACTTACCTGCCTACAGTTTTTTGTCTCACTCTCTTTATTATATTTCGTAATTTTAGAATTATTATTCTCATCATACAACACTTTAAAAAGTAATGTTTTGCATGTATTTTCATTAAATAAAAAATATTTTATGTTCTTTTAAATTTTTGTAAAATCTTTAGACGACAACCAAAATTCGTAAAATGAACAAAATTTGTACAAGAAAAGTTTGCGAAAGAAATCTAAATGTAAAGATCATCAATTCTCACAACAGATAAGACAAAATCAAATAACAATAATTATATTATTGTGTGATATAAAAAAAGAGTATGTATTCGTATCATATAAAATAATGATATATTTATCGTTGAATGATTTAAACTAAAATAGAAAAGTGACAGACATTTTTCAATTCGTTCTCATTTATTGCTTAACCTTTTCTATTCCGCCTTTTCATTTATTTATCTAACACAAAATTCTCTGTACCAAACAATAAGCCCCAATAGAAAGATAGCTTATGGTCAACCACAACATCATCAAGATTCCCCTAAAGTGAAGTTTTTCCGATTTCTTTTATGCCAGTACCGTTCTTTCAAGCAACAACATAAGAGTAACATTATTTATTCAATAATCTTTAAATAAATGAGAGTTTAATTTACATTTGTTATGCAAAACTATTTTATGTAAATATATATGAATTTACCTTATCACAGCATTAAATTTATGAATGGGAAGATATCGGAAAAATGACTAAACCTTATTAAATATTTGTGTTAAAAAGTTTTATTCAGAATATTTGTATATATCAGATTTGTTAATCTACTTTTTAGGACACATTTAGTATGTTAAACCTACAATTATTTTAAATAATAATAATATATAAAATTATTTTATGAATGACATAACTCTCTGTGAATATATAAAATTGATTTAATGATTGAAAAGAAAAAGATATATAATATATTTGATAAAAAAAAAGATAGAGAGAGAAAAATACTAATAACGTTATATTTTTTTGGATTAAGAGAAAATAAAAAAATATAAATATAAATTTATTTTTTTTCCTTCTATGTTTCTTTCATTTTAAATTTAATTTTCTTCTTCTCCACTCTCTTTTAATATTTGTCTATAAAAAAAAATGACGTATCTATGTAAACATAGAAACACATAACCATGAGATTTTTTGAGCTGGATTGACAACAGCAAGGATCCATATATCCACCCACTTCACGAAGCATATCACTCCATATTTTGTGCCAAAACAGGAAAATTTGTGACCATTGTCCTCAGTAATTAAACATTTAGGATTAAATTCAGAAGAAAAACATATATCGAATACACAGCAAACAAACAGAGTAGACAAAAACCCGATAATCAAACAAAGAAAGCAGTGTCAAACCCCTCAACAAAAAACCACAAAGGGCTTAGAACACAAAGCCAAAATAAGAAAAAAAGAAGAAAAGAAAGAAAACAATAGTAAGCTACATTATAAATAATAAAGAACGTACTAACGAACAAAATTTAGGCAAAGTATTTTTATGCAGTAGTTTTGATGTGAATCTTTAATCAAAACTTGAGTTTTATCACTAATAATCATTATGATAAAACTCTAATTTTAATTAAAAACCACCAGCACCAAAACACTTGGAAATACTCCACTTAAATTTTGTCAAATCACAAAAGCATCCATAAAAGGAAAAAAAACAGAAACAGAAACAGAAACAGAGAAAAGAAAAGAAAAGAAATCTCAGTAGTCCCACAGAAAACTCTCAAAACTAGTCACAACCCCACTCTCTGGCACTACAAACTCATCTGCATCAGAACCGTCGTAGGTAGTATGCAACCACGGTATCGGTGGCTGATACATCCACGCGTCCTGCGAGTCCATGAACACAAACTCGTTCCCCAGCTCGTAACTCGTTGTTTCCAGCCTCGGCAACTTGATGATCTCGCTCAGTTCTTCGGAGGCAGTGGGCAACAAGTCAGCGGAAGTCAACGACGATAGAGAAGAAGATGACGAGGACGCGGACTGAGTAGTTGGAACCAAAGACGATGAAATGGAAGATGAAGTAGAAGGCAGGTCCATGTGGGCCGCCTTGGCTGCCGCGGCCTGGACATCGCGGGGAGCCAAGGACACCGGACGAGGGAGCGAGGCCGCGAGTTCGGGGAAGTTGAGAATGGCGCTGTTCCCCTTTATGCTTAGTGCTGCCACGTCATGCGCCCTCGCCGCCATTTCCGGCGTGGGGAATGTGCCCAGCCATATCCGCGATTTCTTCCGGGGCTCGCGGATTTCGGACACCCATTTTCCCCAGTTCCGCATGCGCACCCCTCGGTACACGGGGTGCTTGTTCGACTCGCGGTTGCGTTTCTCCGTCTTGAATTCGGATGACGGTGGTGACGACGGTGATGGTGATGGTGATGGTGGTAAGAATGAGGTAGAACTACTCTCCGTCTCGGAATTATTCTGGGTGGAAACTCTCATTGTAAGAGGTTTTAAATTGGGGTTACGATGCCGTCACTGCTTTAGTTGTGTACCGTAGTTTGGAACTATGGTTGAAATGTTTAGGAGTGTAAACAAGCAAGACATGAAAGATTGAGAAAATCAACTTAACTGAAGTTGAGACAGAATAAGCTAGTCTCTCACAATGTTGTAGATTAAGATTTATGTAATCAACTAGATTTGAGTCCAACAGAATAAGCTAGTTCCTGGTAACATTACAAACTAAGGTTTGAATTTTGTGGGAAACAAGATTGCTTTCGGAAAATGATATATGTGGGAACAAAAACAAAATATTGAGGCAAGTCAAGTCGAGAGAGAAGTTTTATGTGGAGCTTGGAAGAAGAGGAGCAAGGGGGGTTAGGAAGGCATGCAAGGGAGCAAATTGATGAGCCATGCTTTTTTTTGTTTTTTATTTTTAGAGTCACTTCTCAATGAGTCATATAACACTTATAAAGGTTGATAGAGGAGGGCCCACAAGAGAAATGGGTCACTCTGCTTGCCCCGGTGGGTACAAATAGACGATGGGTCACCCTTTCTTTGTGTCACGCAAATTTGCTTTTGGTTTTGCTCGTATAATGCTCTGTGCACTTTCACTCTTCGACAACCTAATCTTTAACCAGCCCCCGGTTTCACCCACATTGCACTGTTCATTTATCCCTTATCCGTGTATTCGTTCAAGATCACACAGCTTTTCAGCCCAATTATACATACCACTCACTTACCCTCTCTGCAGGATCTCCAATTTGCCCTTTTTTTCCTATTGCGATCTAGCATTTTGTATGTATGTATGGTGGTGTGTAAAATGTAACTTATTCGATGCATCTTGGTATAGCACGATTGGTTGGTGGATTTATGGATGTAAATGGTGACGTAACGTGATCCCACAAATTAATAATATAATTAGGCTATCATTAATGCGTTTTTTTAATATTGGCACCATGCTGCGTTAAGTCTTCCTTGGGACCCTTTTGATTACGTGCTTAGGGTACTGATATAGGCTTTGTCATTCTGAAGAAGTTTGATAGAAAGCTCTTAATTCTTTGCCCCCAAATAACTTCAACAAAAATGTGATTGAAACTAACTAACTATATCATTCCATTATCATTATCAGGTTCTAATGCCTTTATATTTGGCAGTTAACCTATTAATTAAAGTACTGATAAGAAATAGATCATTTGTTAAAGCTTGTGCTAAATAACTTGGTATACACTATATAGTAGTATATACCATGCACGTGTTAGGTTTGGTAAAATAATTGAACAAGGTATATATCATCTTTATGAGCTAGCTAGAGATTTATATTTATGAAACGAAGCAAGGCATGTGGGTGCCTTTAAAACTGGATAGTAGTAGCCAGCAATGTTTAGGTTTTTGGACCCTTCTTTGATTTCTTTCCTTTGGCTATAAATTATTTTTCCATTCCTAGCAGGGGCAATCATCTCTTTGTTTTTTCTTTAATTTCAGGGTCACAAGTATCTAGACAAATGAGTCTGGTAGCTACTTGAATCAAACTGTTCCATGTAGTGATTGTCCAAATTCACAATCTGGTAGTAGTTGCAATGTGGTAGAATTGATATCAATATCAATATCATCACCACCCCACATCTCAGGGGCACCAAACAGCAGTCACTCACTGCATATATGGGTCCCAACTCCTCAACAATGCTACGTTTGTGTCGCACGTATGGTGCACCATAGGTGGTTCCAATTGTGCACCTCTTGCCACGTGTAGATATGTGAACACCCATTTAATTCTAATAAATGGACTAACCCCTAGACATCAATTTTTTTCATATGGACCTTTTTCCCTATTATTAAGACTTGACCCCAAAACACAAAAATTGACACATTACAAATCTATGTAGTAATTTACGGTGCCAATTATTGAATAATGATTTAAGTAGATAACGAAGAAAGTTAAGAGAAAAAAAAAAAAAACTCAAAATTGAAGTGACATATATAGTGTTAATAACGACACGGAAAATTAATTTTTGTCCTCATGGTGGTTGTTTTCTATTGTACGTTCTCCAGATTATGCTTATTAGTGAGTAGAAGTTGACATTGTACCTATGAAATGAGCTGTTGTCTGTTGATGGATACCTATTTGGATCCATAAAAATTAATCTTTTTTCAATCTACAATGCCCAGGTCTTAATAAGGCTCACGGATCCATCAGCACAAATGTGCAAAAATGAAACCTCTTGAAACCTAACCATTGCCACTCATTTTTAATAAGAAAACGATTAAACAACCTTAATGCTGACACATATGGGCCATATTCGAGCATGGATCATCGTCTCAAGGCCCGACAAAATCCACTCCTACTTATGATCTATTTTGGTGAATCAATGAATTGTGATTCCTTATTCTAAGAAAGTCAAGAAAAGAAAGCATTTAATCCCGATTTCAGGACTCGTTTAATCATTGAACTCCCATCAAATTTCGAGCACTAGTCATTAATTATTTAACCGTAGAGTTACTAAACTTGAATGTAATATCTTTGGCAAATGGCACTGTCTGGTGAAACAGCAGGGCTAGTAATTAGCAACGTCCGAGATTGAGTATTCAAAATGCTTAAAATTTATGTACATAAGTATTTGTGTATGTTTGGATAAACTTCTCTATAAAAATTTATGTGTATATGTTTGGATAAACTTTTTCATAAAAATCTATAATAAAAATAAGAACCATAATGAAATAAATATTTTTATTAGCTAAAATTAACTTGTTTTAAAAACAAAAACAAATTTTCAGAGAAGTTAATATTAAAAAACTTTTATATATATAAGTTAATTTTAGCTTATATATATGTTGATTTTAACTAATGAAAGAATCTTTTTTTTTTTTGTGTAAGTATTTATTTTCTTGAGAAATTTATCCAAATAAATTCACAGAAAATATGCTTAATATCCACGACTTGAGTTGCATTTACTGAGAACTCGGTCTGACTCAAGCATACACCTATAAGCCTCCATTCTATATGTAAAGTACATGTCATCATTCAGGACTCTTTTAGTAGTTAATAAGGACTTTCCACCCTGTAGTCAAAGGTAATGGAAAATGATCTAACTGTCACAAAGGATAGGGCTTTGGTTTGGTCCATATTCCTACGTTTGTAGACCCTTCTGTATTTATGTACCGAAAACCACAATGCAGTTAAATACCTCGGGTGTTACATGGATATTATAATTGTACATCACAAATACTATAAAATAAGAAACTGCAATGTGTGTGACACTTTTGTTTCATTGGGTGGTGTGCTTCTCTGAATTTAATTATTCATGGGTCAAAATAGAGGTAAGGGAAGTGAGTGAGTCCTCATTGAAACATGCAGCTTCACCGCCTGCTAGCTATAGTGTCACATGCATTGCCCATACATGGAGGATGTAGCACACTTCTACCACATTAATTACATATGTAGCAAGTGGGGCCTCTGATTACCAAATTAAAGATGCAATAATAAATATATATCTCATGCATGATATGGTCTCTCGATGATTATGATGTTATCTCGTGTTCTATTCACATGGAATTCAGGTGATATCTGCAGTGTCTTACCAGGACTTTTTTTTTCAAGTTTTACTTCAATGTAATTCTATATTTTATTGTATACGTTTTCATTGGACAGGGGGTCTCATCCAGATTTCGTTAAGGACAAAAACTTAAATACAGTATCATAGGTATTGTTAGTACTGTTCTCCGATCATATTAGAGTTCTACTTCTGTAATACACAAAACAAAAGAATTCATTAAATATTATTTACCGAGGTAAAACTCCAAATCTGATTGCAGAACATCCACAGGCAACCGTACCTATGGTACTTATCGGTTATTTTCCTTTCTTTAATTACCATGCTGCCAGTGTGTTGTTCTATTCAATTGTGTACTACTAGTTTACGTTCATACTAGCTAGCCTGGGATTGAGATACTGAAATACGAATATCTTTTAGGTTCTTGTCCAAATCATATGATTAAATGCTTGCCGTGCCTCCAAAGGTGCATTCAGAATCTCGTGCTAATCTAATTATCTTCTGTTGTTGTGTCACATTATATAAGACAGAATGCAAGTTCCTTTCAAATGCTCTCTTTAAATAAAGTTGCTACTCATGTCTGACTCGATTACGAAAAGATACAATCTTCATGCATAAGCACGTTCTAAAATACTCCATTTGGTGGATAAATGTCATACAGCTACCTGTCCTTTCAGACACTTGAAAGTCAAATCTAGTCCCACTTTTTCAGTGGGACAATCATATCTAATAATAAGATTGTGTAGGAATCGAATTATTCTCTTGAGTTTGTCACTTATAAATATGTTCTTGCTAAGAGTGAAAATGAAGATGAGTGAAAATGGAGACTAAAATTAACAATAAAACCTCTATAAACACGGCTATATATATCTGCTAGTTTTACACTTGTGTTTCTGACCTTAAATCACTTTCCATAGTTATTATCTTGAAAAGTGAAAGAAAAAATGGGGAAAAGGCTCCACTAAAGTGAAATATCTAAAGTGCACAAGTAAGGTGAATTTTTTGCCCATTTAAAATTGAAGTGTGTTGTGAACTTTTTACACTTAAATTCAAGAGTGGATATTGTAGCCTTTAGAGGAGCCTTATCTAAAAAAGGGACTTTCAAGACAGACAATCTGAATCATGCTCAACCATGTTACCAAATACATGAGAGAAAAAGAAAAGAAAAGGAAGTAAAGAGAGACACAGATCTTAACTTCAGAGGCAAATATATAAGAAGAAATAAGCTAGTCAAAAAGGTTTGTTAGTTTCAATCTCACAGAAGTGAAACTGTCAAATAACAGAAAAATAGTTTCAATGGTCATCATGTAGATTGCCAAAGTCTCGTAAAATTGTATGTCCCTTCTTGACTCAGTAAGTTAGAAACATAAAGAATGTCTTGATCTAACAATTGTTAGATTGTCTGGCAAATTTCTTCTCCTTATTTTGTATTTTCACATTTTTTTAAATTTTTTCCCCAAGTTAAATAAAAGTTTTATGAAGCAATGTAAAACACTGCTACAACCATTTGGAGGCTGTCCTTCTTACTATGCTTTTCTTCTTTTATGACTTAAAATGAAATCATCATCATCGTCGCTCTCAACAATTCTTTTCTTGGCTTTTATGTCACCATTTTTGGATGTCTGTTGTTGCTTTTGTGAAGTTTCAGTTTTAGTTTCCGGCTGCCTTGATGACTTAACCGGAGTTCCTGTCCTTAGCTGCTTCTGTTTCCTCTGCTTCTTCTCAAATGCTCTCTTAGCTCTTTCTGGAGATAGCAGCCCATGCTCCATTAACCTGCACATTGAAGGATATACGCCTTAGTTTTTAATTTCCGAGCAAGTTTTACTCTACATATTGGAGTATATTATATTGCCTAAGTATTTAAAATGCTTAATGACCCCTTCAATTAAAGAAAGCATTATTGCATTACACCCTATCAATTTCCTTGAAAATTTTGCCTGTGATGACTGGAACAGAACATGTCTTATCCATATTTCAGGGAAGAATGGTATTATTGAAATCAACATTTGATGAAGTGAATTGCTGTCATATTTCAGCCTCTGGTATTGAGTTACATTAGAACAACTTTTTTTTTTGTATGTAAATTCAATTACTATCAATACTTCTTAAATTCAACCATTTTTTTCATCAAATCAGGCCACGAAGATGTATAGTATGAGCATCCATTGTCTAACCAATCTCTACATGGAATGCTCAACATTTGCCAGAGTGTTGCATTGTAAAGGTTTAATCAAGTTGCTGCCCTTTTCATTGTTGGAGAATATTCAACTCTAGACTAATTGTAGTTAAATCCAGAAATTCCTATGTGAATAGAAGAAAAAAAAAAGGGAAGATTTAAGCACCCGAAAATAGATCTAACATACGTGACTGTTAGGACAGAAAGATTCATGACAAGTACCATAGACAGATGAGCTTGTGTTGTACTATAGAACAGGAGCAAAATCCAATTATTAAATCCTAAATTACAGATTCCTTCCTTTCCTCATGACTAATTTTGTAAAGGATGACCTTTGTACTTGTATAGAGCATGGTTACTCAATTTACATGAAATGAAAGGAAAAGGAACATAAACAAAAAAAAATTAGGGTGAAAATTTGGAAGGTGTGAAGAAAATGAAATATAATGAAAATTCACATAAATAGTCTTCTAACACTATGCTTTACATTAACCAATAACAGAAGTTGCAAATTTCAAGTACAAAAGATCCTGCCATAGGTCTACAAAAAGACTGATCCTCTGGTTGATACATTTACTGACATTCCAAATTCCTTTAATACTGTATGATGTTCTATTATGATTAGTCAATCAATTTGTCAGTCAACGGTTAGGGTAGTCCTGTATGGAAGTACTGGAACTGGTTTGTTTGTCAACCTTCAGTAAGCACACATCTAAAAGGCAGGTATTCAGTTGAAAATGTCACCAGCAGCATCAGAACAGAGATCATTTCCATTTGTTTCAAAGTACATTAACCAATGAAACCATATATAATTATTTAACTCATCAAAATGCACCAATGCAAGTGATATGAATAAATTATTGTAATCAACTAAAAATATTCTCAATTCTAACAAAGGATTACAGAATTTGCTGAGGCAACTTTGTGGCATAATGGATTAGCTCATGGAACTTATAATTTTCAGCAGCTTTTTAGTTTAATAAAACAAGGTCATGGTCTAAAAGAAAAGTTGGAACTTCTTGTATTGTATATGGGCTTTCAAACAAATAAGGTATACTTTAAAGAATGAAAAAAAAACACATAGTGTCCAACATATAAGGTCAAAGATGAAATTGCTTTATTTTTTTTTTTTTCCAAAAAAACAATTTGATTTAAACACATAAACAGGGAAGCTATAAAGCAGAAAGAAGTTCTACATCAGGAAGCTGGAAGATAGGAAGAAAGCAGATCACAAGGATATCCAGGTTGAATCACCCTCCTGTAATAAGCATTTTACTGAGACCAGGCACAGAATGATGAAAGACAACAAGGTATACTTATGCACAAAACATTCCAGAGACCTTTACTATAGCTGCCAGTCAGGAGTGCTTATAATCTCATCTGTTATTGCCTATGAATTAGTTCGAAAAAATGGAGACGATTTATTAGACATCACAATTTATTTTAATTCTGGGGTTGGATCGGATAGGGTTTCTACCCTTGTCCAATCAGACAACCTTAGCAGTAGGACCAAAAGAGAGAGAGGCTTTCTTCAATGAAAAGGACGTCTAGGGTGGATATCAAGATTATATGATGGTGCAATGAAAGGATCTTCATCATGGGACAAAGCGTCTTCAAAAGAATGAGAGAGAAGAGGTCTTTCATTTTTTCTAAGATGTAAAGAAAGGGTGCTGCTTTGGGTGCTCGAGATTTGGCCATAGAAGGATCCAATTGTATCCGAGGAACAGAGTAATACAAAAATGTGTAGCGCTAGCATTAGTGCAGGAAAAATGGATAGTGAAATGGCACCGTTAGATCGCATAGCAAGTAAGAAAACAGTAACTTACAAAAGTCACGGAGCTAAAACTTCAAACTGGAACCTACAACGAGATTGGAAGCAACATTGCTTTCAGCTGATACATGCACCCTTAATTGAAAAGGTAGGTTATCCCTTCCTTGCTATTGACTACAAATGTTAACAGGTGATTTAAGACATGAAAGGAAAGGAGTTGTTGAAACTCTTAAAACTAATTCTTTAAATGTAAATAAGAATTAAATTGGTTTCATACTAAGATATATGTACAATACTTCCAGTCCTCCAGGATATGCAATAAGAAGTCCAGAACCGATTGGACAACAGCAGAACAAGATGCCTATCAGTCAGATCATCAAGGAATAAAAAGGATTATGAGAAAAAAGCAATGTTCCATGCCATATCTTCAGATCTATGGAAACAAACACAACCATTTCTATGGTAAACAGCTGAATATAATAGATAAATTTGCAGAAGACCCCAACTTTTGTAAAGTGAAGTTGGAATGGCCGAATGGGTGTACTGGCAGATGCTCTAGTGGTATATTATCACTAGTAGCCGAAATCAAAACGTGAATAGTAGCAGGTAGTGTGAGTCCGATGCATGGCTATGTATAATCACAGTAATAGTTTGTTAAATAATGTGGTATGAGTAAATAATTTTTGTTAATAGTATTATTATTGGGTAAGTTATTCGTTCAGAGAGATATTTAAATATATTCTAACATCAATGTGTAAAATATATTAAAAAATAATAAATTATTCAATTTGGAAAGTCTTTTAAGTATCGAAATTTTCAATTATTTACCTCATGTATATAATTCCCTCCTCGACCAGAAAAAACAAAATGTCAAGCTTCCCTCCTTCACATAAAAAGAAAATCTCTAGCTTTCCTCTTTTCCCAAAAGACCAAATTACATCTAAGCTTCTCACACATACTGCTTTGAAACAATTGACACCATATATAGTTCCTACTATTCTCTACTTGTATGGCATACTGTATGGGTTCTACCCATAAGATCCAAATGCAATATACTTTGAATCTTCTGATCCATTGTTTCAAAGCAGTATTGGAGGGAAGCTTGAGATTGAATTTGGTCTTTTGGTGAAAGAGGAAAGCTTGAGGTTTTCCTTATTTGTGAAGGAGGGAAGCTTGACATTTTGTTTTTTCTGGTCAATGAGGGAAGTATATATGAGATAAATAATTGAAAATTTTGTATACTTAAAAGACTTTCCAAATTGAACAATTTATCATTTTTTATATATTTTATGCATTAATGTTAGAATATATTTAAATATATCTCTAAACGAATTGTTTACCCTATAATACTATTAACAAAAATTATTTACCCAAATAATACTCATACCACATTATTTAAACACTAATTCGTTTCAGAGTGATCTTAAATCATCCTAATGCCTGTTTAATTACTCTAAGCAAAGCATTAAATGAGAAGTAGAGGCATCTAATTCCTTCAAAAGTCAGAAAGCTTTTAGTTTATTCTTCTTTAAGTAACTAGAAGCCTTATAAGGAGGATATACAATTATTCTCTGTTTAATTATAACAGAACAATTGTAGTTGTTAACTTATTACATAGCTATTGCGAATAAGTTAGCGTACATACATGCCCAAAAAAACCGAGCAGATATCATTATTAATCTATTTTGCATAACCATTGCTTGACTTTGTATTTGGAGTATGTATGATACCAACATTGATCAGAGAAACTGACTGAAACTAAAACTGGATATTTTTCAGCTATAAGGAATGTAGCTGAGGCAAGAGAAATTCTCTGACAAATCAGAAAATTATAGCCAAAACAGAGAAACAAAACAGGAAAGAAAACCAAAAATCTAAAAAAAGAAAAATGGAGATTAAGGACGTGTTTAATTTATATTATCAAAAACTGATTTTAGTTTTCAAAATGCAACTACACAGGGTTGCTTGAAGAAGAAAAAGAACAGGGCACACTCCTCCCCTATCCAAGGCCACCTCTATAACCAAAGATTCACAGATATCCCCTTGTGTTCCAGTCTTTCCCCTATATAATTTCCCTCGCTGTTACAATTATGATTCTCCAATTCTCCTCCGCCAATCAGAATCCAAGCAAGATAGCTTAGAATTTTTGAAACACAAGACAGCATAAAATGAAGATAACTTCAAGCTGCAATGGTAAAATCCAAAACAGAATAAATGAATTTAAAGCATATTTCTTGAATATACATTACAGGTTTTAAACTGGCAATTTCATGCTACTAATATGTTCATTCATGGGAGTGAAAATGGTGGGTAAACAGCTGTAAGATTGAAAGGATACTAACCAAAATTCTGCCATTTCACTTGTTGGTATCTGTTTTGACAATGACTCATAGAAAACCCTCAGGGGTTCTTTCTGTCAACAAAACCACAAAGATGAGATAGAGTTGATTACTATATGTGGACATTAGTTTTGTAATTCCAGGAATTAAAAGCTATGAGTTCACACCTGTTCTGGAGGATCATGCTTCTGCCCGGGCAGACTGTAGACTTTCTTCTCTCTCGCTTTTGTAGTTGTCTGTGTTACTGTCTTTGAAGATGACGATGTTGATTTCGATTTAACCTTCAAATATTTATCCAGAAAAATATACCATTTAGACACACAATCATCCTCATCATAATTAACACAATTGAGATATTAAAACATATGGTACATATGGCCAGAATTCTATTCAAACTGGAAAAAAACAAAAGCAGGTTCATGCTACAAATATGAACAGGGGAAAATCAAATGCAAGTTCTTGAAATAAATCAAGATGTATTATTTGAATAATCCACAAAATTCTGAACTCAATTTCCTCAATTGAGCACAGCACCTTTAATATCAAGCAGTCAGTGAAAACCCACCTAACACATTCAGAATTCCACACAAATTGAAACTACCCATTTAACATCCAGTTATTCCAATCCAATAACATGACCCATATGCCCAAAATTGTGCTCAAACAACATAAAATCTCCAACTTTATAACTCTCAATTTCGAAGACTAATTGATAATAATACCTCAGATTTTGTCACAGTTGAAACAGATTTCATCTTTGAATCAGCGGGGAGCTTGCTTGAGCTTTCCACTTTCTTCCTGACAGCTGAAGAATCAATCTTTCCCTTGGAAGAGCCATCTGGGGCCCTTGATTTGAGCTTCACAGTGCTGCTTTTGGTCTCTGTGGCCATACACGAATCTTAACGCAAATTATCTGAATTTAGATTAGATCTGGTTGAGCCTTCCTTTGGTTTTTGGTTACCCTTCTCAATTTTCATTCACAGTTGCACTAATCCATCGCCATTTTTTTCTTTCTCGGTGGTGAATATCTCTCTTCTCTTCTCTTGTTTGCAAATATACGAGGAAGAGAAAAAAGACAAAACTGTTCAGATTTGCCGGTTAATGTTTGTTTAACTGTCATGTTCCTACTGAGGGATAAGCCCCTTGGTCTTGGTTTTGCTATCCTGAACCTAAAAGTGTGTGATTGTAGCCTTTACAAAAAGACATTTATACCCTCTCATCAGGGTTTGTGGGAATGCATATGTTAACCAGAGGATGACATTTATACCCTCAAGTTCTTTGAGGAGAAAAACGGAAAGAACGGGAGATTAGTTTTAGTTCTATCTTTAAAATGGAAATATGTTAGTGATTGAATAACCTTTGAAATGGGTTTGAAATAATATTTCTATTTAACCTTTCAAATTACATATTAACTTTTCAATTAGGTGGCTTGGTTGAAAGTACTCATTCAAAAAATTATTTCATGAAATCTCATAAGTTTACCAATCACAATATTTACATTTCATATTTTACTAAAATTTAAAGTTCTTGTTTTATTTCTTACAGATAATCTATGCTAACACATATGTATATGCATGCACGTGCAGATACACATCAAACATTTGTTTCTGGAAGATAACACTAACATTTTGTTAAAAATGAAAACTTAAACATAATTCAAAATCTTATGTTTCTGCCATTGGAAATGGACAAGACTAATAAAGAGATAAATAATTATATTACAAATTTGGAGGTTAACAAGGAAATATTTTTTCCTAAGCATGAAAATAAACAATATTGTATAGTAAAAGTTCAAATACACAATCTCAATATCTCATTTTTATCTATAAAGTTTTTTTTAATTCCTTACATTTATCAACAATCTACAAAATATTTCAAACATTTTAGGTTTCGATGAATTGTATATCATAACAACTATTGATTCATGGAATCAAATCATATAGCATAGAATGTATCACAAATAACAAATAATTGTTATCAGGTAGGATTTCTAGCCTATTGTGGTTTATATATTAATGACTAATGAGTAGTCATTACTTGACTTATAACCTAATGAAAGTCCTTATTAGTCACGAGAGTTCAACTGGATAGTTACCCTAATGAAAATCCTATTTAAAATTTTGAACACATAGTGGTGATGTTGACCCCTAATTCGAAATGAACACTTTGGCTTTGCAAAACATGGCGATAACAAATTAAGGGAAGAATCAAAATGAAAATTTGTTATTTACAACATGAAGCCCCGTTAAATTCTAGAATGATGATCCATAAAGCTTATACGAATCAAGTTGACCCGTATGTTGATATTACACATATGGATCAACTTGATCCGTATAAGCTTTACGGATCAACTTGATCCATATGGTTTACTCATGCTCATCCAGCTTTATGGATCAACATGATCCGTATGACTCATAGGGATCAACTTGATCCATATGACTCATTCGGATCAACTTGAGTGAATGGTATTTTTGCCCATTTAGTTAAAATGTTGCGCGCACCAACAATAATGCTAGGTGCACCTAGAATCACCCTTAGAATAATGGGTTAAATAATAGGTACCCATTTAGCTCTTGGTTTGTGAGAAATGGGCTATGGGCTTGTACAAGTACATTAAAAAAAGGGGGGGAAACTTTAAAACGGTTTAGTGAATTTATAATTTAAATAAAATTAATTTTTATTCCATAATACTATATTTCTCTTTTGCTAGTATAATGCCACAAACAAAAAGATTGTTGCAATAAAGATTATAACATCTATTTTTTTATTTTATTATGATAAATTTTAAATTTTGTTAGAGGTTGATATTTTTAACTTATGAAGTTCTTATCCAAAGACTTAGAAATGAAAGCAAGAAATGGAAGATTTGGGATTTAAAATTTAATTTCTAAAATTTTAAATGTAAATTATTATTGGTGTTATTACAAATTATGTGTTTGTGAAATTAATTTCATTTTATCTATCAAAACAATTATTATAAAAAATTTGTTTTCCTTTTATTTGATTCAACATGCTAAAGTTCTTTTATATGTTTAATTTTGAAATTAAGAGTATATTATATTAAGTAATATTATTTTGTTTAAATTATTCTTTATCCTCATGAATAAAATTTCTGATAAACAAGAACCATTATTCTTTATTCATGCATGTATGATAGGTGTAGTTCTACTATTATCTTTTTTTTTTTTTTAAATGGTAATGTAGACATGTAGTCGAGGGTGTCAACCTTGTAACTTATTAAGAGGATGAAGACAAATGATACCAATTGAGAAGGTTGAATTTGGTTATCAAGGTGGCATTGTAATGAAGCTCAATAATTATGTAAAAAGGGAGGGTTTGTTATGGATTCCTCTATAATTAATGGGACTTCCACATTCAAGTAATCTTAATGAATAATTAAGAGTTATAAGGATATAAGGAGTTGTGAAGTTTAGTCACCACATTCAAGTAATCTTAATGAATAATTAAGAGTTATAAGGATATAAGGAGTTGTGAAGTTTAGTCACCACATTCAAGTAATACTATTTGAATAAAAGTTATTAGCAATATGAAAATTGGTCCGATCATTGATCTGATCAAGGCAGTGGGTCAACGGATTAGTAGCCGAACTAGTGAGTAACTAATTGAACCAGTTTGACCCGATATATATTAAAATATTAAAAAAAAGATTAAATTTGTTTTTGATCCTTGATATATACCTGAATTTTACGTTTGATCCATGATAAATTTTTCCTTCTTATTTGTTCGCTGATGTTTGAAAAGTTTTATTTTAGATCCCTACCGTCAGTTAAGTGATGATGTGTATGTTAAATATTTGATAATGCGATTTGTGTCTGCTCAAAAATTGTCAATGTTGGTTTCAAAATCAAATTTAAATTTTCTGTCAGTTAAAACCCCCCAAAATTAATTAAAGTAAAAAAAAAACATTGAGAAGGTCCTCTCTTTCTCCCTCCTCTTCCGCAACCACCTCTTCCTCTGTGCTACCTCCTTCACCACTCCCGTGTCCTCTGCATCTCCGCCAGAGCCGATCCGCGATGGCCCCCCACTCTGCCACCACTATGGGCTTCCACCGCTACAATTGCATGTCCCAGATCTCTAACGCCAGATTCTTGGACGCGCCTCCCCTTATCAAGACAACCATTGAGGGAGACGCGGTGGATCTCGCCGAAACCATCGCGTTATCAATGTAGTAACCATCAAATTCTTCTTGAAGGCCTCTCGCATTAGCAGCAAACCTCTTATTGAAGGAAACAACAAAGATGACGGTGATGGTACCGTGTGACACCCTTTATCCCACACATATATGTACTAATAATAAAAGGAATAAGAATGCGAAATTAATTAAAAAAATTTAAAACATATTTAAATAAAAGCATTTCAAAAGGGTAAAAGACTCACATTCACTTTTCTAACATCATAATAGAATGTGTCCAAATAAATAATAAAATCATCTCGTCTCAAAACAAGGTTATCCAAGACTTCATGCAATTAATATAGAAACCTATGCCCCAATGTCACATTCTATCAGAATATTATGTTCCAACACCCTCTAGCATGAGGTTCTTTAAAGTCATCCACCTAGTCATCTGCTCCTGTTGGACAAGTGGCCTCAGAAATTTTAAGAAGGGGGGGTGAATTAAGATTTCGTTGACTATTCCTAATTGAAAATTTCCCTTACTTAGATATTCCCTAGATTCAATTATTTCTTTAATTATAAGTTACTCGAATAATAAATACGGAGAAGTAACCTTAAAGAAATATAAACACAACAGAAAGTAAAAGAGATTAAGGGAAGAGAGAATGCAAAATCGGATTTATACTGGTTCGGCCACAACCCGTGCCTACGTCCGGTCCTCAAGCAAATTCCACTTGAGCGTTTCCACCAACCTTGTAAAATCCCTTTACAAGCAATGAACCACAAAGGACTTCCCTCCTTTGTGTTCAGTGTTTACACCAAGAGGCAATCCCACCTCTTGCAATGAACCCCAAAGGATGTTACTCCTTTGTGTCCAGTGATTCAACCAAGTAGACCGTCTCTTGAAAAAATTGACAACTAAGAGTCGGTCTCTTGAAAAGCTTTTTGTAAGAATGGAGGAGAGGAAGAAAATAGAATAGCACAAGTTTTTGCCCAATGAACTTTTCTTGACAAAACAAATGTTGAAAAAAAACTCTTTGAAAGATGTTGAGAAATTGGTTGTTTGAACTTCGTGTCATGATCACATATTTATAGCCATTTGATGGATCTTGAAGAACCCATGTTAAAAGTTGTGACTTTTGGCAATTTCTTCAAAACCAGTCACTTTAAAAAGTTGTGACTCTTGGCAATTTCTTCAAAACCAGTCACTTTAAAAGTTGTGACTCTTAGCAATTTCTTCAAAACTGGTCACTTTAAAAGTTGTGACTCTTGACACTTTCTTCAAAATCAGTCATTGGTAATCGATTATCATAATGGTGTAATCGATCACACAGTTTATTTTATCAAAAGTTGTGACTCTTCATGTTGAGTTTTGAAATCCAACGTTCAAAAACCACTGGTAATCGATTACAAATATTGTGTAATCGATTACACTATTTTGAAAATATTTTTGAACGTTACAAGACAATGGTAATCGATTACATGCCCATGGTAATCGATTACTACTTTGTAAATCAGTTATAAAATGTTTTGGGTTTCTGGTAATCGATTACTATCTTATGGTAATCAATTACCAGAGAGTAAAAACTCTGGTAAAAGATAGTTCTTGAAAAATTCTCTTGGACAATTTTGTGATGTTCAATCTTTTCTTTGAAAAATTCTTTTTAACTTACCTTGATGTTTTTCTTGAGGTTCTTGCATATCTTGAGTCTTCTCTTGAATCTTCACTTGAATCTTCTTGATTCTTTAATCTTGTTTGAATGAATCTTTAATAATCTTTGGCATCATCAAAATACTCTTGGAAGCTTTGCTTCTACAGCTCCTACGAACACAAGGTTCAAGATCATCATAGGATTCAAACACAAATAACACATAGGGAGCGAGTTATCATATTTCTAAAAAAAATACGAATAAACAAAGACGTAATCAAAATAAATTATGGAAGTATACATAGCTCAACTTAATACAATCCACGTCACTTCACCACTTTATCATTTAAAATTCATTTTTCAATCACCAATCACATTACACATGAATCACACACTCGGGTCAAGACGTAATAACACTCATCAATTTCATAATAAACAATTAGCAAGCGTTATGCAATAATTATACTAAGACTCAAGCTTATATGTAATGTGGTACCATGTCAGTGAAAAATCACACTAAGGCACTTAGGAGTACATAACAAGACACACCACATAATGGGTACGTCAGGTCACTCTCACTAAGTAAAATCATAAGGTGACCAGTCATGGTCACTCTGTTTTGTGAGAATGCTCCAACCATATGGGATCAACATAGGCTTAAAGGAGCACTCAAACTGAGTGTCTTTACCCCCAAGGCCTAGACTCTGAAGAATCCGTTAGGGCCTCACCTTCCTGATTCAGGTCCAACCCCTAAAATAATTTTTGCACGCAGACACTACTCATGAATTATACAATGCCCACGACCTCACACTCACATTTCAAACACGTTTAACACATTGCATTACAATTTAACACTTTAGATTCCTAACTAGAAACCTACATTTTCCCTTTAACACTGTGCATAAACATTTTTCTCAAGGTAAACATCAATCAGGTTATTGTATAATTCACAGCTCACAACACAAGTATTGTTACATCAAGTGTTAACCACACACTTACTCACAACCAAATCTCATGTCCACAATTTAACATCTCATAATGTCACAATACACTATCACATGCTTACGTGTATCTCTCAAATTAACACATGTTCAACTTTGCACTTATACTTAAATCTCAATAACAATATTATAATCTCAAGGCAACATTTTATCCCACAATTCATCACATATTCAATTTATCACTTATACACAAATTTCAATCACAATTTCATGATCCCAATATAACTATTTATCACGCTAATCTTATCCAAAACACAAACAAATTATACAAAAATATTTCTCACAACATGGGGAGTAAAACCCCTAAAAAAATTTCACATAATCATACAGTAAGTGTCGCAACATGCCCTTTTGCGGGCGAGCGAGGCGAGACTCATGGGTGCGCTTTCCAAAGGAGGAAAGATGCGCGGAGTCGCCACCAACGTTTATTTATGGAAAACGTCGGGAAAACCGAAGGAAACCAGTCAAAATGAAAATTCTAAGTTCGGGAGTTGTATTTACGTTTGAGGAAGGTATTAGCACCTCTCACGTTTGTCTCGAAGGACAACAACCTATTTTTTAGAATTGTGGAAATTGTGTTACCTTAATTTTTATTTCTTTTTATTTTTTGAGGTCGACAAAAGCGGGGCTTTTGCTCCTACGTACCCTCCTTTGGAGAGGAAATCAGACCTACGTAGTTCTTTCTTAAGAGTGAATCAAGTGATTCTTTTTACTTGAAAAGTGATCATTTAAAGGCGTTGGACCTTAAAATGATCCATTTACTTGGTAAGGAAAACTGAAATGATAAACTTTCAAACCCCATTTAATGATCTTTTTTGTGGACGAGCTTGACAAGGCGAGTTGATTTTAGCCTTAGTTTCACTTTAGTTATTAGTCAATTCAATTAAGAATGAGAAATCCCAAAGAGAAAACGTCCGATTGATTTTTTCGCTTCATTTTACTAAAAGATATTTTTTATTATTATATTATTATTTTACCTCTTTTTTTATTTCCAACGTGGTTACGGCACGACCGAACGGTCGGAATTCATTTTAACAGAAATTAACGAACGATACGATTCAAACGATCGGTGGAAATTTATTTTATTTTTTGATTAGGCGAGAAATGACGTAAATAAATGACTGAAACACGTCAAAAGGGGGTATAGAAAGCGAATGAAAACGAGAATAAAAGTACATGAAACAAAATGTGGACCACCACGGGTACATAAAATGAATTGAAAAACTCGGTTTGGGGTACTTACCAGTTGAAGACTGAAGAAAACGAAGAACGAACGATGAATGTCAAAGAACGGTTGAAAATCTTCGCATAATTACTCACGGGAACGTTACGGAAGCGCCTCGGCTTGGATTTTTGTCACGGAAACAATTTTCCTCAGCAATTTCGAGAGAATCAGAAGTGCCAAGAAGGCTGAACCCCTTCTCCCTTCATTCCTCCCCCTATTTATAGCAAAATAGGGAAGGAGCTTGCCACCCAGCTTGCCCAGGCGAGCAAGGTTGCTTCCTCCAGAAGCAACAGCCTTTTGGAGGAAGAATCTGGAAGACCCAAGTGGGCCTGATTGTTATTTGTACCCCCATTTTTACTAAATGCACCCCCCTTTACCTTTTTTGGTAATTCTTTTTCCGTAACGTTACGAAACTTTACGAATTTCGTAACGATACTTATTTTTCTTCCGCAAGGTTACGAATCCTTACAGATTATGTATTTACTCTTTTTTAGCTTTCGAAGAAGTTACGAAAACTCACGGATTGCGAAAAACACCTCCTTTCGATTTCCGTCACATTACGGAATTTTCACGGATCGCGTAAGCCTGTTTCCTTTTGATTTTCGGCACGTCTTGGGACTTCACACATTGTGCAACAAAGGGTGCCAAGTATCTCGAAGCGGCAAATCAAAGGTTGTATATCATCAAATAATAATCCCCGGACGAAATTAGGGTATGACAGTAAGAATTACAATACAATAAACATCCCAAAATAAATCGCAACTTGATTCTCTAAGGACCCTTACAAATGTTCATTCTAACCCCAATTGCGATAAATTCATCCCTTATCTCTAAGCGGACTCTTGTGTATATTCCGGCAGTGATAGTGGCATCTCTAGTAGTTTTCTAAGATTCCTCAAGTTTTACCTCTGGTTGCTCTATTAAGGTTTCCAAGCATTAGAGCAAAAGAGAAGGGATTAAAGCCTCCATTTTATTGTCTTCGTGCGAGGAATTTTTCTCTCTCCATGGACATTTCACAAATCCCAATGGTGGATGTATGCGAAAGTGAATTGCAACTTGGTGTTTAAATTTCACAACGGTCCAACGGTTAACAAGTCCAGGATCATAGTTTTACCGGAACAAGTTTGGGTGTATGCGGGAAAAAGAAAGCTACAATGCGAAGGACATTTCTCTCACCTCAAATATTATTTCGCAAATTACAACGGTTAGACTGTTCAAAAATGAGTTTCAAACTTGGTTCTCAAACTTCATGATGATTCAACGGTTAACGAGTCCAGGATCATCATTTTAGTGAGACAGGTTTGGGTGTATGCGGGAAAAAGGGAGAATTTTGGGAGAATAATAAGGGAAACGAAATTGAGAGGAAGAGGAAGCATAAAGACTTAACTGACCTAACATGTCTCTATTTATAGTTAGGGTACTCTTAGCCTATTATTTGCTATATTTTTCTTTATTTTTATTATTTTATTTACAAGAACTCTATTTTATTTCCTATCAAATGAATAAATAATTTTATTTTTTTATTTTCCTTCAAACCAGTATTTTAATTAATAAAGTTATTTCTCCTTATTTATTTAATTATAAAAACCTCATCATTTTCTAAAACTATTTATTTTTAAAGAAAAAAAATATTTTTAATTTATTTTACGAAAAATGGGGTGTTACATATCGTGTCGCGACATTGCATTCTGTTGGAGGCCACAACACTGTAGAAACTGAAAAGTGATATGGAGAGGCTATCGAAGGGGACCAGAGGATAGAGGAGTTCAAGGATGTCGCCGTCGAGGGTTAGGACGCAACACTACTCGTCAGGTACGGCTGGAAGGAAGGGATGGGGATTGTGAGGAATGCCAAGGAAGGATTATGGTTTGTTGGTGATGCTCCTACTATGCTCCTTTTGAGCAACAATGAGAAGGACAACAAGAACAAGGAGAAGGGGAAGAGTGAGAAGGAGAAGGTTGTCAAGATTATTGGGGGAAGAGATGTTGGGTTGAAGGGTGGTGTTGTGTCCAGGACTATTGATGGTTATCTTGTTTTGGAGCTTTCAAGGAGTGGAGAGAAGGTGAAGGTAAAGGTTGGTTGTGACACCCTCTACCCCGTACATATATGTACTAATAATAAAAGAAATAATAAATTAAACTTAATTAAAAGTTTTTAAAACACATTTAAATACAAGCCTTTCAAGAGGGTAAAAGGCTCACATTCACCTTTCTAACATCAAAATAAAACTTGTTCAAATAATTAATAAATTATTTCGGCTCAAAACAAGGTTGTCCAAGACCTCATACAATTAATATAGCAACTTATGCCCTAATGTCACATCCTATCAGAGCATTGTGTCCTAACGTCCTTCAGCACAAGGTTCCTTAAAGCAATTCACCTAGTCATCTGTTCCCCCAAACACAAAGTTTAAGATCATCACAGGATCCAAACACAAACAGCAAAGGGAGTGAGTTATCACATTCCTAACTAATAGATAAAAATAAGACAACATATAGATATAAATATTATATAACAAAATACAGTTTACTTGAGCATAACTCACGTTATTTCACCACCCGTCTCATTCATTTTCACAACATCCGCGTACTCAATAGTTAAAACACAATATCATCAAATCAATCAATATAGAACAATACACAAGCGTTATGCAGCAGATACACTAAGACTCAATCCTATATGCAATGTGGTACCATGTCAGTGAAAAACCTCATCGGGCGCCTAGGAGTACATGACAAGACAAACCACACACTAACAAGTCAAGTCACTCTCACTAGGTAATATCATAGGGAGACCAGTCAGGGTCACAGTGTTTTGTGAGAATGCTTCAACCATATGGGATCAACATAGGCTTAAAGGAGCACTCAAATCGGGTGACCCCCAAGGCCTACACTCTGAAGAGTCTGTCAGGGTCTCTCCCTCCTGATTCAGGTCCAACCCAGAAAGCATTTTAGCACACAGACTCTATCTATGAACTGTACAAAACACACAACTCCTCAATTGTTCTCAAATATTTTTAACTCGTCGCCCTTTAAGGGTCTTAGCATTAAATCGTTGCCCTTAAATGGTCTTAGCATTAACTCATCGCCCTTAAAGGGTCTTATAGTCGTGTGATTGTACAATCCACAGTTTACAACTCAATGCATACAACATCTCAATCATGTGCATACTCAGTTTATCACATACACTTGATCTCAATCACAATGGTATAATCTCAAAATAGCATGTTATCACACCTTATGAATCATATTCACTTTACCTATGAACTATGCAATACACACAACTACTCAATTATTTTCAAAATCATTTTAACTCGTCGGGTTCCCACAGTGGATCCCATCACAATACTCGTCGCCCTTAAAGGGTCTTACAATTGTGTGATTGCATAGTTCATAGCTCACAACACAATACACATCTCAATATACATGTATTCCGTCATTTATCACATGTTCAATTCACCACATACTCACAATTTGAATCATCATTTCATATCCTCAATATAACAATTTATAAAAAAGACTATCACAACCTGGACCCCTCAAATAATATTACACAATTATATCAAAATCATAGGTCAAAATATACAAATATCAAGAGCACAATTTATCAAGCAATTCTCATCAGAACATCAATATTTTATTTATAATCATAAAGGAAAAATTGTAATTTAATAAACATCCCAAAATAAAACCCTAATTTAATCCTCTAAGGATTCCTACACATGTTCTCACTAACCCCCAATTGTGAATAACTCATCCCTTACCTATAAGCGGACTCACGTGTCTTCCGACAGTGATAGTGGCATCTCTAGCAATTTCCTAAGATTCCTCCAGTTTTTCCTCCGACTGCTCCGATAGAGTTCCCAAACAACAGCGAGACACAAAAGGGGTTGAAGTCTCCATATGTACTATCTTCGTGTGATTCCTTTTTCTCTCTTCATGAATATTATCTCGCAAATCCCAACGGTGAAGATGTGTGGAATTGAATCTTAAATCACATATCAAAATTTTGTGAAAATTCAACGGTTAAGGAAATCGGGATCATAGTTTTACTGAGACCGTTCTGGGTTTCTGCGGGAAAAGAGAAAGCTACGGTACGAAGGGCATTTCTCTTAGATCTGACATGATTTTACAATTCCCAACGGTGAAAATGCTCGGAAATGGGTTGCAAACGTGGTGCTCAAATTTCACGATGATCCAACGGTGAATGAGTCCAAGATCGTCATTTTTCTGAGATAGGTTTGATGAGCTGCGGGAAAAAGAAAGGATTTTGAGAAGAGAAGGGAAAAAATGAAAAATGAGGGAAAGAAGAGGCACTGTCAATATGAAAATTGACCTAATGCTATTTATATCTAGGTTTACTCTATTTATTTATTTATTATTTTATAAAAACAAACTCTATTTTATTCTCTATCAAACAAATAAATAAAATATCATTTTTATTTTCTCTCAAATCATTATTTTAATTAATAATTATATCTCCTTATTTATTTATTTATAAAATCTCATCATTTTTTTAAAACTCTATTTATTTATAAATAAAAATTCTTTTTTTAAATTAGCTTACGAAAAATGGAATGTTACATTGGTTATGTTGTTGAATTGGGTTCTAAGGAGGAAGAGGGGTGTTTCAGAAGATCGAAGGCGTTGAAAACTGAGTGTGAGGATAAAGTGTCAATGAGTAAGCGTGGTAAGGACGAGGTAGAGGAGAAAAGAGAGGATGCTTAATTTTTTTTACTTTACTTGATTCTGACGGTTGTTAACCGCCAATAAAATTAAATTTGATCTTGAAACAAATAGTGTAAATTTTTTAGTTATCACAAATTGCGTTATCAAATATTTAACGAACACATCATCACTTAACTTATGATAGAAATCTAAAGAAAATTTTTTCAAATATTAGGAAACATGCAAAGGAAAAATTTATCAGGAATAAAACATAAAATTTGAATATATATCATAGATCAAAAACATATTTAAGCCTTAAAAAAATATAATATAGCTAATATAATTTAATCAATCCATACACAAACAAATTATTATAAGAACAATTAATAACTATTAATTTTGCTTCTAATAATTAGTATTGGTCATAATTATTTATAACATTTTTTTACAAAGTATACATTTTAATATATTTACATAGGGGATTGCTAATGTGCACCCACTCTTTTTTGAGTTGGAAAGTTGTATATTTTTCAGGTTAGGAATGTCCTTCTCCAGAACAATAACTGCAAAGGATTCCCAATTCTGAACCTCAAAAAAGGGTGGCACAAAATTGTCGGATATTATAACCGGAATGCATTCATAGAAAATGGCTTCCACCAGTGTTGGACTGTTCACTTCATAGGCTTTGGCACAAATGCAGTACTTACTGCTCTTCATGTACTGGATGTAGTTCCTGTTGCCCCTGGTCTTTGGCAATCTCTCAAAGATTTTCATGTCAGGGTCTTTGTTTTCCCAGTGCTGCAACAGAATTGGCCTCGCATATCCATGCATGCTCCCAGCAAAAAATGCCTGAGTTGTCCTCTTCGAAGCTGAATTCCCACCAAGATCCTTAGTGGGGATCTTAGCATTGTGGACATATGTCTCGGGAAGAGACGCATCCTTCCCAAAAACAAATCATTCTTTCACATCAGCATTACAAAGGGATTGTATGCAATTAGCCATGTCAACCTTAGTTTCTTCAGGGGCCTGCATAGTGGAGAGTATCTTGTATCACCAGATAAAATTCATGAGACTAATGTGATAAATATCCAAGTTTTTGTTTGTATAACCACTAAGGAGATAGCCATTTGTTTAAACTTAAAAGTACAAATTTGATTGTAATAATTTATGATATAGTATTTTTACTACATTTTTTTTAAGAAAATTCTTTTTTTTTGCTTTTGAGGATGAGCCTTGTTGCCATGATATGGTTGAAATCTTGTGACTCACAAGTTCAAATATACCTCTAATTTCCAGAAACTTCTAGAATGAAGTGCACTTTAGAAGATAAACTGCAATAATAATCATTAATTAGAAAATCAAATTGTGATTAATTTTAAATTTTGTTATATATATATACTTGATTTTAACACAATCCTTGATATTTTAATCAATGATCGCGAGTGCACTTTATTCTCTAAGAATAATTAAATATTTTTTAAAATATATCATATAATTAAAAAAGCAATGTGAAATGACAAGCACTTAGTGCTCCAAATAGATTAACACAGAAATGACAACAATTGAATCCAGAAAAGCATACCCTGTCATGGCAACCAACGACAAAATGATCAGCGACTCCAGTTCTGTTCAAGAAAGTATATTTCCCCGCAATCATTTCTGCATAGTTTTGCAGATACTGAACCAAGTTTTTATGATTATGTCAATTCTGCACATACAATGTTTCCTCTAGCATTTGAGAACTGAAAGGTAAGTAAAACAAGGTGGCCTTGTTTGGATCCCTAGTTACAAATCTCTTGTTAGCTTCCATTTGCTTCATAAAGCATCCCTCAGAAGCATAAAGTCCTGTGAAAAATGGTGAGTGCATTATTGGTCTAGCTCCTTCGCTGTATACGTACACTTTGAGAGTCTTTTCCTTTAATTCATAGCTCCTGAAAATTTGACAGTCACAAGAGTATTAGAAGGTGAAATATTCAATAACACAAACAAGAATATTGCATTATGCATATTGCTGCTTCACCAATGGACACTTCTTTTACAGAACCACTAGTAATCTCTTCAGTTGTGACGAACAAATAGTATGACTAAATCATTATCCTTGCATATGTGAAACATTGAGGAAAAAAATAAATAGTAGACCTCCTTAACTTAATATTTCCACATTTAGCTAAATGAACAAATCAACCAAACATAATTTTCCGGGTGAAAAGCAAGGGGATTCTTTAGCGATGCAGCAATGTGGAAGACGTATGCTAAATTTTGTCTGAGATAACCAAGACAATGATATATATGTGAGGAAATTTTGTACGCACAAAACAGATTGCACTTGTTCCATCAGAATGTGAAGATACATGTTTTCTGGAATAATTTGTCAGTAACAATTTCAGTTTATCTTGTCAAAAGATATTCATATTTTGGTAATTTCAGCATAGCAATTTCACTTCTAGAAGATACTTCTAACTTTTTGTTTTTTATTTTGGCAGGGGGGAAGGGGGCAATTAATCAAATAATACCTCTTGAACATGGAAACATTATGATAAATGTGAGCATAAAAATTTGGATCCTTCTTTACAATTGGTGCTTTTTCAATCTCTGATCTGGCCTGCAGTAGCTCTTGATCAACAGCTGAAAACCAGCTTGGTCTCTAAAATGAAATTAAAAACATAAAAGAACACTGTAATATCAGAAAGGCAAAAGTTTCCTAGCCATTACAATAAAGTTGAAATTTCACAATTTAGTCACATACCATAGAACAATATGAAGCATGGCTTTGGAGTAATAACTTGTTCATTTCAGATACTGTTGTAACTTCTGGAATTGGTGTATGAGAATCTTTCTTCTCATTAGGATGACCTAACACTACTATCTTCCTTTATGGAGTTAGTTGTGTTGTCTTTCTGGAATAAAGATATTGAGGAATCATTTGATAACACTGCAGTTACAATGTTTGTGCTTATATTTGTCGAAGAAGCATACGGACTTCCAGATTTATGTTCAAGTGATGCAAGGTTGTCTTCTTGGGAATGGTTAGTGGAGAAACTCAAACCAATAGTATTGTTGAAACTGCTAGGTCCAGGATCTCCTACCAGCTGTGTTTCAGATACATTTTCTGATCTATTAATACCAGAGACATTGTTTGGTGTGCTTCCTGGTTCCAAGACAAAACCAGTTCTTGGAATGGTGTCGTTTTCTCCAGACATTGTTTTATTAGCTATCTCCAAGGCTTGGTCACCAGCAGAGTTTGCTGGATTGAAAAGTGTCACATTGTTAACCAATTCAGAAATAGACGGCGCCTCTGAAGCCTTTGAATGTACTACTTCCTGGTGTTGGTATCTTGTCAGAAGAGAATAGAGAGAGTAGAACAGTTCCGTATGGAAACTGAAGGTACTGAAATGTTAAGATCACAGAAAATGAAATGCCAATAAGCCATAGCAATCTCTTTGCTTCCAGCTGAAACAAGGATAAAAATTCTTGACCCATTTAACTGAAATTCTTCAACTTGTCATTTGAAGAGAATGTTCATAGCACCTCTGCAGGTAATACCAAAGAGAGAAATAATCTCATTATAAAAGTAAAACAAAGGTTACGCAAATTTTTGCTATTTACTCGTAAAATTCGTCAAATTGAGATAGAAAACCATAGGAAAATTGACAATAGCAAAAACGCTAACCAAACCAAACACTATACAAGAATTCACTTGAAGGGAACAAATTCATTAATTTCCAAACAAAAATGAATATACCCTTTTGCCAATTTACTCAACTCAAGTATAATTGTGGTTGTATGTGGTGAAAATAAATGTTATAGGTGAAACTTACTACGAAATACAGAAGAAAAAAAAGAGATAAAGGAAATGAGAAGAAAGGAAGGTAATTTTTCACAGAACAACAACTATGGTGTTGCAGAGAAACCAACTTATCTCCTAATTCTGAAGCAAGAGCTAACAAAGATCAGAGAAACACGACAAGATGTTATCTTACCACTTACCAAACACCAAACTAATAGTTTACAGCGACATGCAAACAAGAAAGGCTCAATTCTCGTGACACCTCTTTCAGCATGCAAATCCCAATTCAACCCACAAGTCTAATTCCATACTACAGGCACCACCACATCGACCATTTCTTTCCATATCTCCTAAGGCATGAAAATCATCAAGAACATAAAAAGACCAAGAGAGAAAAAAAAAAGAAGAAAAAGGTTCCAAGATTTGTTCTTTTTCTCTCATTTTTTGCATGCAGCTTGGCAAACACCAAGGTGGGGTCAGTGTAGAATTATTTAATAATTAATAAAAATAAGAAAAAATAAAAACAGAGTTAAAAAATGGGTTGGAACCTTACGTGACACTGACTCCGACGCTGGACGTTCCTTCAACGCTCATCTCATTTGAAGTTTGTAAATAATGCTTTGAAAAGGAACTGATGTTTGTGACTGATGCCTACACTTGTGAACCTTGCTTAGGGCTTTTCAATTATTAAAATATCACTGGATATGGAGCTGAAGTAAAGCTCATCTCATTTGAAGTTTTTATTCTTTATGAGTTTCTTCATTTTGGAAAACAATAGTATAGTTTTGCTCTTTACTTGCAAGTTAACAAGTTGTTTGCATTTGATTATTTGTTTGTAAATGAATTCATCAAACCTTGGTTTCAAATCCATTTTACTTGTTAGTTCATTTAAATTTAGTCATTCATGGTAAGGTTGTCATGTTTCAATTATGCAATTATAAAGAAACTCTTTCTATATATAATGTTGAACTCCAAGCTTGGGCAAGATGACCAATGCACCATGGATAGTGGCCCTAAGCCAGAGGATATGTGCATGCCCACCAAAGTGTGCCTCTTTGGCATGTAAGAGTAAAGTTGTAGACATGGGCCTGGCCCGATAGAATTGGGCACTGGGTTATGTATGCTGGCCCATCAGCCCAACTTGTTCTCAATTGTCTAATCCCATGCCTGTTCAATTTTATTTAATTTAAAAGTGTGTAAATAAATAAAAATAACTTGTGAATAAAAGCACTCAGTGCCTACATTTGACAGATGAGGAAGATGTGAGAGGGTATATGTGATTTATAACAGTTCAAATCAGTTTCATATATAGTTGGTAATAACTTTTAGTCCTACATACTTTTTTTCGTGTAAGGATTTAATCTTTTATAATTGAATTATGTGAAATTATTAAGGGTAAAATAGGTGAAAATAATGTGAAAACCAAATGGGGTTATGGCCATTATTAGTAGTATAGATAGTATTAAATGGCACATAAGACTGAACCCAATCTTGTGGCATTCTTTTGCACCCCTTGTGTAGAACATCCAATTAAAGGTCACACCACATAGGTCACACCATTCACCTAGGAACTAACATTGACTAACTAAACTCCCTTAACTACGAAAAAATTTAATGCATTCACCTGCTATTTAATTTTATTCAATATTATAACTACTTGATAATACTTAATTAATGTTTGGAATTCATTATGTAGCTCTAATAATGCTCAATGTAATTTGTAGGCACTTTTTCACTTTTCTATTTGCATCGTGATCTCGACATTCGTTGTTGGACATTACAGTGACCATCATTACATGTATGAATGTTTTTCATTAAATTTTGATGCTCTTTTTTTACGAATACTTTTATAACTTGTTGACTGTGATTAATGACTATTGCTTTATATACAATTGATGTTCATGATGAGTGAACCTTAGAGCCCTGTTTGAGATTCAATACAATAATTCTTCTAGGATTAATTGTTGTATTAAATCTTGAATTGCTCGTTTGGACAGTTTGAGAAGACTCATTTTTTATAGTAGATTCATACGTAAATGTAAGTCTTTTTTGTTAAATTTGATGAAATTTCGGTACAATGCATTTCTAGTTGTTCTCTGAGTGCATACTTGATTGTCGGGGATTAATGTCACCGCTTTCATGTCGTGTACTTAGAGATCAATGTGAAATGTTGTCGAAATTTCGTCAAATATAGGAAAAGAGACTTAACCTTGACATATGAATCTACTATAAAAAAATGTCTTCCTGAATGGGATAGGGCCACACCTTTAATGAAAAAGTGAGATTTTCGTGCATCAAAAAACTTTGTGAGCGTCAAATAGTTATTAATTAGATGGATCGAAGTTGGATGAACGCAAGTCGAATGAGCTCTACATATAAGGAAGGGGTGGAACAATTCTTGGAATTTGCCTCCAAAAGAAATCAATTGGATGAGGACGGAAAATATTGTTGTCCTTCTATAAATTGTTTGAGTGGGATACGACAAATACTCGATGATATATGGGAAAATCTATTGTGTGATAGGATTAAGAAGAATTATACAACATGGATATGACATGGTGAATTGACAGGCATGCAGAAGGAGTCCCAATGTGAATCGTTTGATGTACAAATGGGAGATCACTTAGAGGATATGGTTCATGATCTTGGACAAGAGTCTTTTCAGCAAGCACATGCCCCTATGTATGATACATTGCAAACTGATTCGAAGAAGCCTTTGTATTTGGGGTGCAACAAGTCGTTGACGCTGTTGTCAGTAGTGTTAAGTCTGGTTAATGTGAAGGCGAGATATGGGTGGAGTGACAAAAGCTTCAGTTCACTCTTTCAACTAGTGCATGATAAGCTCCCAGAGGAAAACACATTGCCAAAAAGGTACTATTAGACGAAGAAGATATTATGTCCGATGGGTATGGAGTATTAGAAGATTCATGCATGCCTTAATGATTGCATGTTGTACAAACATGAGTTTTAAGAAATGCACAAATGCCCTAGGTGTGGGGTATCACGATACAATGTGAAGGATGATGAAGACTTTAGCAATGAGGAAAACTCAAAGAAAGGCCCCCAACAAAGATGTTGTGGTATCTTCTGATCATTCCAAGGTTTAAGCGTCTGTTTGCTAATGGAGTCGACGCCAAAGGCCTTACATGGCATGCACATGGGAGAAATTGCGATGGAATGCTCCGCCATCCGATTGATTCTTCCCATTGGAAGAAGATTGATCGTTTGTATCCGGATTTCAGCAAAGAGGCAAGAAATCTTAGGCTTGGACTTGACACAGATGGAATGAATCCCTATGGCAGTTTAAGCACTCAACATAGTTCGTGGCCTATTTTTCTAGTAATTTACAACTTGCCGCCTTGATTGTGCATGAAGCAAAAATACATGATGTTGTCTATGATGATATCGGGCCCAAGACAGCCAGGAAATGACATTGATGTTTATCTGAGTCCCTTGATTGAAAACTTGACAAAGTTATGGGATGAAGGGGTTTTAGTGTTTGATGGGTTTTGAAATGAGACTTTCGATTTGCGCACAATGCTATTTTGTACCATTAATAACTTTCCATCATATGGGAATTTGAGCGGATACAGTGTTAAGGGCCATCATGCATGCCCTATCTGTGAAGAAGGCATAAGCTGCGTACAACTTAAACATGGAAGAAAAACATGCATCAATGTTTTCTGAAACCTTATCACCCTTATCAGCAATTGAAGAAAGCTTTTAATGGAAGTCAAGAGCATGAAAATGTGCCGATAATGTTAACTGATCAGCTGGTTTTTTAGAGGGTTGAACACATGGATACTATATTTGGAAAAACCCAAAAGAAGGAAAAAAGTAAAACTTACATATAGAAGAAAAGGTCGATATCATTTGATCTTTTGTACTGGTTCGATCTAGATGTCATGCATTGTATTGATGTTATCCATGTAGAGAAAAAGCTTGTGACAGTGTCATCGGGATGCTTTTTAACATTCAAGGAAAGATGAAAGATGGTTTGAATACTCGTCAAGATCTAGTTGAGATGGGTATACAAGACCAGTTACATCCAAGTTCTGGTGGTAAGAAAATATAGTTGCCTCCAGCTTGTCATACTTTGTCCAAAAAGGAGAAGATAAGTGTTTGGTTAGTGTCTACATCATGTCAAAGTCCCACAAGGATACTCTTCAAATATTAAGAGTCTTGTGCAGTTCAAAGATCTAAAGTTGGTTGGCTTAAAGTCTCATGATTGCCACGTCTTAATGCAACAATTGTCAGCCGTGGTGATACGAGAGATTTTGCCTAACAAAGTGAGGTATGTCCTAACTCGCGTGTGCTTTTTCTTCAATGCCATATGTAGTAAAGTCATTGATCGTGCCAAGTTAAATGAGTTGGAAAATGAGGTTGCCATTATATTGTGTCAGTTGGAGATGTAATTTCCTCCTTCGTTCTTTGACATCATGGTTCACTTAATTGTTCATTTGGTAAGGAAAATCAAATGTTGTGGCCTTGTTTATTTGCGATGGATGTACCCGGTTGAGTGATACCTGAAGATCTTAAGAGGGTATACAAAGAATCTACACTGTCCTTAAGCATTTATTGTTGAAAGGTACATTGCAGAAGAAGTTATTGATTTTTGTTCAGAGTACATTGAAAAGGCAAAACTTGTTGGGCTTCCCGAGTCTTGACATGATGAAAGAGTAGGAGGTAAGGGTTCAAGAGGAATGCATGTTATCACTCTAAGTCTAGAAGATTTGCAACAAGCTCATTTGTATACATTGAATAACAGTAATGAAGTTTTGCCATACATAGTGCGTCACAGAGGTTTAGTGAAGGAAAATAATCCAAAAATGTCCAAGAATAGGTTGTTGAAAGAGCATAACAAGACTTTTCTAAATTGGTTTAAAGATACAATCTTTGTTGATGATAATGCTTTTGAAATGTTAAGAAAGTTAGCAGATGGGCCTAAAAGAAATGTTATAACTCGGCAAGGATACGATATAAACAGGTATTCGTTCTACACGAAATCACAAGACGACAAGAGTACAATGCAAAATAATGGGGTTAGTCTAAGGGTTGAATCTCAACACTTTGCGAGTGTACATGATGACAATCCACGTCTAGCTTCCATCCCTTACTTTGGAGTCATTGAAGAAATCTAGGAGATTAATTATGTCAAGTTCAGCGTCTGTGTTTTAAAGTGTAAGTGGGTTGACAACAACATTGGTGTGTGAACTAATGATTTTGGATTTACGTTGGTAGATCTGAAAAAGCTCACCTATCAAAATGACCCTATCATTATGGCAGAACAAGCTAAACAAGCATTTTATGTTCAAGACCCTTGTGATGAAAGGTGGTTAGTGTTTCTACACGGCAAAAACAATTGGTGTTAATGTTGAAGATGATGATTCAATAATTGATACTTGTGTGAGTCCTTTGTCCACAAAAATGTCGCCTAACATCATCGGAGAAGAAGAAGTTGACAACGTGCATGCAAATCATGATGATCATGATGAAGGAGAATTAATTAACATCGTATAATGTAATTTATTTTATATTTACTTGCTTTCAATCCATTCAATTACATAACTTCATATATTTTTTTGACATTGTTTAATTAATGTTGTTTTTTGTTGACAGACACATGGATACATCACCCATCTCCCCTCCTCCTCCTGATTCAGCAACACATTCCACTTCTACCTTGAAGAGGACAAGAAAAGTGACATGGCTGAGATCATTGGCAACTAGACCAGTTGGCATGGAGAAACCACAGGTTCATGTGGATCCTGCGACTGGAAAAGTCAATGGTCCCCATAGAAAGAAGTTAAGCACATATTTGGGGATCATTGCTCATGATAAGGTGGATGTCATATATTAAAATTGGAAACAAGTCCCTACAACTCAAAAGGATTTGATCTAGGAGAATATTCAGGTAGCTCAGTTAAATGTTGCATGTTGTTGTAATTAGTCTTTCTAAAATTATTAAATTATAATTGACTAACAATAAAATGTATTTTTTGTTTCTTAGGCTGAATTTGATACCCCTGAAGCATCTGATTTGAGGACGAAGAAGAAAATACTTAAGAACATGGGTGAGTGGTGGAAACAGTTTAAGTCCGATTGGACATCCAAATGTGCACTTGCAAATGACAAGGAGGGCGTGGATGATACTGTATGTGAAAAGTATGACATTAGCAAGGAGAAATTGAACCAGTTTTGTTAAAGTCATAGAGACCCTTCGTGGGAGGTAAGTTTGTGATTTTCATTGTTTTAAACTTTATATTTACGTATTATTGTCAAACATAATAAGTTAGGCTAATGTGTAATTTTGATAGGATGTTTGAAAAAAGGCACAGACCATTCAGAAACAAAGCATTGCCCCTCACGTGTTGTCTCGTGGGGGTTATGATTATCTAGAAAACAAGTTGATGGAGGAAAAGAAAAAGAAATAATTGGAGGAAGCAACCCAATCTTTTCTACAATTGAAAGATGGCCTAGACAAAGAAAACTGGTTAAATGATTTCTGAAGCAAAAAGGAAATTGCAGACAAGATTGTAAGTTACTTTCATTTGTCAGTGATCATTGTTTAATAATAATTGTTGGATTGAGTAAACCAATTTGTCTTTTCATTATAGGATTCCTTGGAGGAGTAAGCCTCACATGGAAGCTTTGTCGCCCATGGATGTCAAGATGTACTGACTGTTGTCATTGGGTGACCAGAACACCCTGGTCATGTTCGTGCTGCTGGAGCCGGTGTCACAATCAAACAAATCAAGGACCTCAAGCAGCTGACACAAAAAATCAAGGACCAGCTATAGGAGTCGATCACAGAAAAAGTGACTCCATAACTAATGTTGTCCTTCAACCAGATGCAGTCCCAATTTTAGTTATAGATGCAATCACAGAGACTTGTACTGCCTCCTGAGCCTAAGGTTGGTCCTTCTGATGCTTGTGTCAGCATAAAGGAGAGTTATGTTGATCCCTCAGGGCATGACCAAGACACGGGTGACTCAAAGAAATGTGGATTGTATGTCGATGAAAATCCTCCCCGCCTGGTTGCCCTTGGAAGATTTTATGAATGGTCGACCACCGTTCACAACATCCCTCTGGGCAATGATCAAGTCAAGGTCAGTGTTGAGGAAGTTAGAGATGTTGATGCTCACTTTCCTATACCCACTCAAGAGGTTTAGTTAGTGGGGTAGACACTTAACATCTTCCTTGCTTGGCCGACACATCTTGTGAAGCGTTTTTCAGAACATGTATTTCATTGTCTTGCTTTTAATAATTATTAAAAAAAGGATTTTTTACAATTAAAGTGTTCACTGTCATTAAATTATGTTTATACACTGTGCAGGAGAAGCGAGGAGTTGAGGGATCGGTGAAACTTGCAGATAGGTCGGATCTTGATGTCAATCCCCTATATCTGATGACATTGACCATCCCATAACTTTTTCTCAGGTCGTTGCAGGTTATGTGAGATGCTACCGTGTTTGGGGTGTATAATGACAACTTCCCCTTGTACATAAAACATGAAGATGCTTCTAAAATAGCACATGGTGGTCAATGTCGGAGCATCTTTGTTATACAATTGTGGATTCTATAAGTCACTTTACATTATTGTTTATTAGCTAACTTATTGTTTTAAATTCATACATAATTTACTTTATTTTAACAACAATAGGCATATGACTGAGACAAGTATGCAACCGGGGAATGCCGATGTGTATGAATTCCTCGAGCCACAATCCATACAAAGATCTAGGCAATCACAATTTCAATCAGAAAGTTATATTAAGAACTCGATGTAGAATTCAAAGAGAGATGTGTACCTAGGAGCCTATTTGAATGGGTAAGTTAAACTGAACAAATAAATTTACATAATGTATGCACTATAATAACTTACTGTTCTACACTGCAGTGCACATTGACAAATGGTTGTCATATGTCATAAGGATAATGTTGTCATTTGGTTTTGTTCCTTGCACAATAGGCCCGACAACTACCCGAAAGGAATTATTAACGGGTTAGTTGTAGTTTCTAATACATTTATATTATCATTAGTCTGGAACATCAATATTTTGATTGTACAATACACATGCATGTTTCTATTGAATAATATTTTGAAAGGATTTGACGATAGTCAACAAAGTAAGCAATGCTTCTTTCCTTAAAAATGATATTTTATTACTCTATACACTAATTTGTTATTAACTTTGAATATTTAAATTTCATAATGTATTTAGTGTAATAAGAAAAAAGAAAGCACTGAGTGCGGGTACTAAGTAATGCATTGGATGTCAACGATAATCTTAGGAAGTTTCAAGAATAATTGGGAAACAATAATTGTTTACTTCAAAAGTAATTAATTTTGTTATAATTGCTATTATATATGCTTATTAACTTATGTTTTATTATATCATGCAGTATTTTAATTATGCAAGACCATTGGAACCAGAGAGAATGAAGGCACTTCGTATTCAGTGGACAACATATTATCTGAAAGTTAAAAATGAAATAATTGATGTTTAAGTAATTTTAGAATTGCAGTTTTCTTAATTTACATTTTTTACAATTCATTTTATGTATGGACTTTATTTAATTTAAATATTATTTTTAATTTATAGTAAAGATTCAATTTTTGTGGATTTTTTTTGCTAAAAATGGTTTGAAAACTGCCTGAAAATTATCTGGAGTGTTCTGATTTTCAATTGGCATGTTAATTTGGGGTAATTAAAAAAATAAATAGCGTATTAAAAAAATCAACATCGGTTTTACAGAAACTGATGTTGTCTTCTACTTATCAACATTGATTTTTAATAAAACCGATGTTGTTGTTAAATAGCAACATCAGTTTTCACTAAAAACCGATGTTGGTTACCAGATCATTGGTTTTTAGATGTTGGAGAATACAAATGAACATTGGTTTTTGCAAAAAACCGATGTTGTAAGTCTAACATAACATCGATTCTTATAAAAACCAATGTTGTTTTGTACAAATTTTAGTCTTTTTTTTTATTTCTTACTATACAACATTGGTTTTTTATAAAATCGATGTTGTGGGGTTTATGTTAACATCAATTTTGTAAAACCAATGTTAACAATATTACTTTTAACGTCGATACTTTCAACATCGGTTAATAGCCGATGTTGAAAGCCTATTTTCTAGTAGTGTACCATTTGTGATTGATTCATCTTGTTCCCTAGCTTTTGAATTGTTAAAATCTAAACTTTCTTTTGCACCTATAATTGCTGCACTTAATTGGAAATATGGCTTTGAATTCATGTGTGATGCAAGTGCTTGTGCAGTAGGTATTGTCTTGGGACAAATAAAAGAAGACAAAATTTTCCATGCAATGCACTATGCTTGTAAATTTATTAACTAGAACCAAGTGAATTATGCAACAATCGAGAAAAAGATACTAGTCATCATCTATGCATTGGAAAAATTCAGATCCTACCTCATTGGCTCTAAAGTGTTTTTTTATATTGACTATGGAACAATTAAGTACCTCTTAACTAAACTTGATTCTAAGCTGAGGTTTATTAGGTGGATACTTATGCTGCAGGAATTTGATCTAGAAATAAAGGATAAGAAGGAAAGTAAAAATTTAGTAGTTGACCACTTATCTAGACTTGTGAATGAAGAATTCACTTCCAAGGGACATGTTTGTCATACTTTTTCAGATGAAGTTTTGCTTGTTGCGCATGAGTGTCCTTGGTTTACTGATATGGCTAACTATAAGGCAATCGAAGTAATTTCAGAAGGAATCAATTGGCAACAAAAAAAGATATTTCTTAGGGATACTAGTTTCTTTGAGCCTCAATCCATACACAATGCAAAGGATAGCTATGATGAATGTCAAGTTTACATTAAAAGATAGCTGCAACAGTCACAAAGAGAGATGTACCTAGAAAAATACATGAATAAGTAAGAAAGATTTTACAAATGCATTTAAATGATGTTTGCATTATAACTAATTATTTTCCAATGCAGTCAACATTGATAGCTCCTAGATATCTGTCCTGGGAACAATGTTGTTGTGTGGTTTTGTTCCTTGCATAGGAAGGTTGACAAAAACATCAAAATCGCACTTAACAAGTTGAGTCTCAATTTGTAACACATTTAGTATTATACATCAATATTTTGATCTTACAATATACATGTATGTTTCTTTCTTCTAACTAGCGTTTTGAAGGAATTTCATGCCAAGTATCTAGCATAAATATGATGTTGATTGGATTAAAGTAAATGTAAGTAATTTAACCAACAATGCTTTAATCCAATTAATAACATTTTGTACATTTGTAGTTGTGCAGCATAACTGAATTTCATATTGAATTTAGAGTCATCTTCAAATAGGAGGCTCTAGGTGTGGTTATTATGTAATGGATTGGATGCGGATCATAGTCATGGGGACTTTGAAGAATGAATGGAACATGGTATACTACTTTACTTTATCAACAAATATTTTTTACACTTATAATTCTTTAATATAGTATTTTGTTGATTTTTTTTAAAATATACTAGTTTACTTTAACATGTTTCATTTAGTAGAATTTTGACTATTTAGTGTGATTAACTTGTGTTTATTATATGTTGTTGTTGTTTAGTGATCAAACACCATTGGAATTGGAGTGAATTGAAACAATTCGTAAAGAGTGGGCAAGTTGTTTTGTACAAGTTAGAAATAAAGCACTCAACAATGTTTGAGAATGTCTATGATAGTTAAACTTGTATTTTAGCTTAGCTTTAAGTTTGATTTACATTGTAAACATGGAAAATGTTGAACTTTCTTGTTTGATGTATTTAATTTGATTTTGTGGGATCATTTTATTGATATTTATTTTTATTTATGAATTTATTGCTTTTGATTGATAATAAGTTGAATCTAATTATGTATTTGTTTGTTATGAATTGTTTGGGTTTGGTTCTGCTTGAAACTATAAGTTGGATTTGTTGTCAAAACAAAACAAATATTTTTAAAAAATTTCACCAACTACATCTGTTGGCACAAAACTGATATAGAATGATGTTTTTCAAAACTGTCTTTAAAAATACGTATTATACATTGGTTTTGGAGAAAAATGTTGATAAAAGCGACTTTCTACATCGGTTTTGGACAGAACTCTCATGGAAAATGACATTCTACATCAGTTTTCCTCAAAATCATCTTTGAAAACTTTTCATAAAGAGACAATTTTGATATGATTTTAATAATGGTTCTAAAAAACCATTGGTGAAAAGTTATTTTCCTAACGGTTTAGAACTGTCATTGAAAGTGTTTGACTTTCAATGATAGTTGTTTCAACATCAGTTAAAAACTGTCATCAAAGCCCTTCTAGAACAATCGTTAAAAACTTTTTGGTTGTAGTGTAAGATTTTGGGTTGAAGTGTGGTATCAACTTCACTTATGTGCTTTTCTTGGTGGCCCATTTGTGAAAATCTCTCTAGTGTTAAAACAATCTTACACTTAAAGCAGTTACTACCCAAGATCCACAAACTACAAACTACTTAAGGTGAAGTCATATCCTCAGAAGGGCTTCTCTCATCTCCTGAGGAATCCCATTCCACGTCATTGGTGAAATCCCATTCCTTGTCATTCTTGTAGACACCCTAGTAGAATGCAATCTCGAAAGGCGTTAGATCCTCATCATTGACAAAATCTCCCACATCCTTGTAGACTTCGACGGTTGTATCCTGACAGAAGGTAGATCTAGTGGCCTTCCCATTGGCATCATGCTCGAAGAAGTGTCGTCTGAACCACAGTGGGTTGTTTGGCCGCTAAAATCCCAATTAGGCATAGTAGGAAATAACATGGTTGGTGTAGCATTGAGGAGTATGCTCAAAAGGAATGTGATACGTAACGTGTGTCTCTACGATGATCATTGGTATCTGGGACTAATCTAACAACAAAAAGTGGTGCCAAATGTAACCAAAGTGTGCGTGGAGGTGCACCTTTTCCTTCATTGTATAACTATAGGAATATCTACTAATCCACGTAAACATCCTCCGTTAATGCTTCATGACCTCCTCCTAAAATTGGTGGTTGTAAGGATGAGTCCTTTGCTCCTCAGATGCCATAAACAATAGACAATAACAGACAAAACCAAAACATACAATCTATGTAACCACCACATGTGGTTATCTAAACAAACAACTCTGTTGCGTCCTAAGTGCGTAACTATCACACTTATTTCACAATAGGGCCCAATCACTGCCACCAACCCTCCTAGGTCTTGATGGTCTTACAAGATCATGTGGATGACAGTTGGGAGTGATCGCTACATACAAATATTTTGTACACCAATCCCCCATCTCCTAACTCAAAAAACATAGTCTTGGAGTCCGTCAAGAGTAGCAAAGTGAGGCCTATGAGTTACCCATGCCAAATGATTGCACCAAATGCCAGGTAGTCACCACTTGCTAATTCCCCTAGGTTCTTCAAACTTCTCTGCCCACTATACCCCAGTGTATCTCAGTCCATCATCCACTTCCTCAATGTAACCTCACCTTCTCACAAAAGGAAATAGAACCTTTGGTTCCTTAATCTCTATCCAATGCTCTTAACTGTTACCGCTACACCGCGTGTGTAGCCCTTGTTCCACATGCATCACAAATGCATGCAACTAAACAAGCAAACAAGAAAGAGTGATGAGGCTTAAGTCTACGTACTATGCTCAAGGAACTAGTCATGGTCCCTTAAGCAGTAGAAACCACTTGTCACCCAAACAAACAGACAACATAATGACTGGAATCATAGCCATCTAAACAAACATAACAAACAATTTGTCAAGGATCGAACACCCTCAAACCCAAACCACAACACGTACAGATAAAAAATGGCAATATGCAGACATATATATAATAGAAAATAAATTTTCATGCCATAGATATAATTTTTAGAGTGCACACTCTATTGGTCTTATCATTCAAGAATAATAATAATAAATATACGTGCATGGATTTCAGTAATTTTACCAGTAGGGAATCATAACAATTCTAGAACATTCACTAACCATAAGATGTTGCAGTTATCTTAGCAATATGATAGCAAATAAATCAAAAATTCCAGAAAATAAAAAATTCTAAGGTAATTTATACAGAGCCAAGGATTTTCAATTTTAAGTTGTCTACTGTCTAAAATCACTATATCGCTCAGTTTTACAAAGTTTCCCTCCTAGCTTATTTTCAATGTTCTAGGTGCTCCAGGAATCAGTTTTTCACAAATCTTATATGCTACCCTATATTTTAAAACCTAAAAACTCATTTTTGAGGCAAAAAATATTAGAAAAATAGTTCATACTGCTATAACACTCAATCCAATTTCGTGACAGATTTTCTTTCTACCAAACATTCTTAAACTTGTTTTACTCATAACTTTTGCTAGAAAATTCCGATTTAAGTGAAATTTAAGGCTAACCCTATGTTTTAACATACAAAGAACTTATTTTTGGCATAAAAAACTCAAGGAAAATAGATCAGAACACAGATCCAGAACATGGCAGCGAGGACGAAAATTTCAAGACACATGTTCAAGGAAGTTTAGTAACAAGCATAGGGTTCAAGAGTTGGAGAGACCCCCTTACTTACCTCTGGATAAAACTCATGAAATTTAGAAGGAATAATGAAGAATGTTCAACTTTCAAAAGGTTTTTCTCCATGAGTAAAAAAAGGACAATTTTAAGTTACTCGAGAAGATAGAACAAGAAAATGAAAAGAACTCAAGTTTAGAATGAAGAATGGAACTTATTTACCTAACCTTGATGGATCGATGACTCTAGAACACTAGGAAAAAGTTTGGAAGAGAAAGAAAAATGGACTCCCCTCCCTCAATGTAGAACTCGTTCAAAATGAAGGAATGAAGGCTTCGACGGATTGTTTTTTCAAGGAACAAGGAGATAAGACATAGGCTTCAATGTGACAAGGCTTATTGACACTTGAATGACCCCTACCTGGCCATGTTTCAAAGTGCCACCCTATGCCTCAAATGGGTGGTTTTTCTTTTTGCAAAACTACAAAAAATGGAAGGGATAGGATTTGCTAAAAATGGATATTTTTGTAATCTTCCTAGGAATACGTGTACCCAGAGTGAATCTCACATAGAGAACACTCTCACATAGAGTTAAATTACTATGTTACTCAGTGCGTGGTGCAATTTCACTATAGATGAAAATTTTGTTCTGGTAGTTTCCAAATGTCTGTTAACTAAGTAAATAAATTATTTACACTAAAAGATAAATATGACTAACGCAAAACTTATACAATTAATATCATACAGAGAATAAATTAAATCATACAGACATATAACTAAATTACACAATGCATAATTCCCACTGTCTAGTTATTAACAGTGCAATTTTACACATGTAAAAAAATAAATTGAGAAGGAAATTTTGGGTGTTACATTTATCCCCCTCAGATGCACAACAAACAACTATATTAATAAACTAAAGGCTTAGTTGCACGTTTTACTCTCAACTTTTTAAATTTTGATGAATTTTACCTCCAACAAACTAATTTGGCACGTTAATTTTAAAGCCAACTTTTAAGAAACTTTCAAATTTTACTCTATCTCATTTTACTCGTAACATAATTGCACGTTTTACTCCAAACTTTTTATTATTAATTTTTTGGCAAATTTTGCACCCAACTTTTTTTTTTTGGAAAATTTTTATTGACAACTTTTGTGTTTATCAATAGATAAATGATGGAGGGTAAAATTCACAAATTTCTTAAAAGTTAAGAATCAAATGTGGCAAATTAAAAAATTGGGGTAAATTCACCAAAAATTAAAAAAATTGAGGGTAAAAAAGAAATTTAGCCTAAATTAAATAATAAAAATTAATAAATTAACATGACCTAATCCAAGTTGTCCATCTAATTAAAACTATATCCACAAATTTGAACTAAAATAAATCCTAAGAAAAATTGAAAAAAAAATATAAGAAAAATGTAAAGCATAATAATGGGATTTAAGTAGTCTTTTGTTATAATTTAAAATACTTTGGTAGATCAAAAGTTTTAATAATAAACCTTTAATGATTATATAGAAAAAATGTTAACAAAGGAGGTCTTTGTTGTAGACTTCTATGGATTTACACAAGATGTTTTTCTGCTCTCATTCCTAAAAAAAGATGAGGTGAGTTTTATTAAAGATTTTAGACCCATTGGGTTATGTAATGCTGTCTATAAAGCCATTGCCCACCTTATCTCTCAACATCTTTGTGGCTTGATGGGAAATTTTGTTGGGCCTTTCCAATCAATTTTTGTTCCTACTCACTATAGTGAGGATAATATAGTTGTTACTTAGGAGATTTTTCACTTATTGAGGACACCTTGATTGACTTAGACAAGGATTATGATAGATTTAAGTGAAAGTTTGTTCGAGATACATTGATTGATATTGGGATTCCTCAAAATATTGTGAGAATTATTTAGAGTTACACATCTATTTCCTTTATGAGGTTATTGTCAAATGGCAAGGTTCTCCCAAAGTATTCTCCTACTAGAGGCTTCCATCAAGGAGATCCCATTTCTTCTGTATGTTTATTGTTTGTATTGAATGCCTTTTTTAGTTAATTTCTATTGTGATAGATCAAGGAGTTTGGTGCCCTATTCATCTTTCAAGACATGGACCTAACATCTCTCATTTTATTTGTGGAGGCCTCGATTGATCAAGTACAATAAATCAAGAATATTTTAAATATGTTTTCCAAAAGTTTTTGGCAGAAAATAAATCTGGAGAAGTCTCGAATGTTTTTCTCCAAGAATGTGGGGACTAACATTAGGGACCAATTAAGTGAAGAATAGGGCATCTAGTGGACTAAGGATCTTGGGAAGTATCTTGGTGTGCTTATCTTTCACAAATGAGCTCTAAGAGTACCTTCCAATTTATTTTGGATAAGGTTCAACAAAGTTTGAGTTCTTGGAAAACCATAACACTATCTTTTGCAGGTAGAGTGAATCTTGCTAAGTTTGTTTTGCAAGCTTTCCCTATGTATGCTATGCAAAACATTATGCTACCCAAGTCTATTTGCGATGAGGTGGAAAGTGTGCGTGGAAGGTTTATTTGAGGTGATGGTGTCGATGGTAGGAAGATTCATTCAATTTTTGGGGATATGATTTGTAGGCCTAAGAAGGATGGTGGGTTGGATTTGAGGAAGGCTAGAGATATAAATAATGCCTTTATGTTGCATGCTACTTGGAGGTTTTCTGTGAGGGATCCTCCAATTTGGGATCCTATTATTTGTAATAAATACAGATGTGGTAAAGCTATTCTTCCAAGTGTTAATATTTAGAAGGATAGAAGCAATATTTAGAGAGGCTTATGCTCAACATGGGACATTTTTCTTAAGAATATTATATGGAGAGTAGGAGATGGTTTATCCATTTTGGCGGGATAATTGGACCCTTGATTGTGGTTTTCTTTTGGATTCTTATACATCTACTATCCCTGAGGTGGAGGATAGATTGTATGGCTCAATATCTTCCTCAAAATCTTGTTACTAAGATTATGCACATGGTTGTTCCTGACAGAAATTCTGCATGTGATATAATTGCTTGGAGTAAAATCAGTGATGTTTTTCTCTCTATGAAGACCACTTATGAGATTGTTTCAAATTCTTTCCCCTTTCCTTTTCAAGGTCTTTTTGTTAGCCAACACCAATGAAAAGACATGAGAAAGTTTGAGTGTTCTTGTGGAAAATTTTTCATGATGTTGTGCTAACCAATGTTTAAAGACTAAGTATATGTATCAGTGATAGTAAGATATGTTGTGTTTGCAAAGAGCACGAGAACACTCTATTTCACACATTTAGAGATAGTTTTGAAGTTTTTCTTATATGGCATTATTTTATTATAATTGATATTGGTGAAAATTTTATAGTGGTGCAAATTGGATAAGTTGGTTTCTTAATAATTTGTCCCGTGATCAAATGGTGTATGAGTCCCCTTAGGATTATTCTTAATTTTATTTGGTGGAGAAGCAATAGGTTCATCTTTCAGAATGATTTGTGGTCTGCTTAAGATGTTCCCTAGAGGATATTGTTAGGTCTGGACGGCCACTTTTTACATCTACCTTGAATTTTGATGATTAACAATAAGTGTAAATTATTGACGTTTTAATGAGTTTATGACAAATGGGCAGGGTCAATGTTATTAAAGGATTTAACTATAATCTACATGTATTGCATGTCCTCACTCAAAGACGTTAATGCTCTATTAAATATTAACTATTGTCCTACACGCTAAAACCAAGGGCATCCTTTCAAAATGATCAACATAATCCAAAAAGGTCGTGATAGTCGAAAAGGGAAGTGCACATATTCTCTCTCTTTGATTTTAAGTTTGTCTCTCTTTATTTGAATTGTTAACATTTGAATATAAGGAAAAGATAAAATAGAAGAGAATAGAAGGTTTACAAAGAATATTCCTCATGGGTCACTTTCATCAAGTACATGAAGCACATGCAGTTGTTTGTATTGTTGCTCATTTCCTCCCCAATCAAAGCATGCCACGCAGCCTTATCTCCCGGTGTGAGAGAATGGTCTTTTCAAGGAATCAACATTGATCCCATAATGAATCTCTCACTAAAGTCTATAAAAAGGCAGACACTAGCCAAAAAGATGACAACGAGAACATTACGAGAAAAAAATCTTTGAAGCAAAAATCCATCGAAATTTCTAGACGACTGATTTAAAGCTTTTATTTGTTTATCCTTTGGTAAACAAAGTTATCTTATATTTGAACTTTATTGTTTATTCACTCATTGAGTATTATTGAATACTCCTATTCACTCTAACTACTATTGTTGATAGCCAAGAGTGGCTTAGTATTAAACAATACTTGGGTTTCTTAGATTCTGGGGGAGTCTAAGACAATGACATAAGTGGTATTAAGAATAGTTATATAGTTAAGAGTGACAGGAGAAAATACTTGTTTTATATTCAAGTTCTTATTAGTGGAATCCTTTACTATTGTGTAGGGAAGAATTGGATGTAACTCAATTTGAGTGAACTAAATATAAACCAAGTGTTTATACTTTTCTACTTTACAGTTCATTAAGCATTCTCTTAACACTTTTTGTCATTCTTCTCATACCAAGTATTTGCTTGAAAATTTGTTTTAAAGACTCTATCCTATTCAGTCATTAGATGATCAAACTTGACTTTACTAAAACCTATTTTCTTTTCAGTGGACAACTTATCATGCATATTTGTCTATTTTTGTGATAAAAGTTTGGAGAAATTATTGTCTTTGATTGTTGTTATTTCATATTTTAGTCCTTTTTTATGTAATTCACCAAAAAAATAACTTGGAAGAAATTATTAGTTTTTTAGTTTTAAAAAAAGAATTCACAATTTAATCACTCCTTTGGTTAGAAAAGCATATAAAAGATATAAGGAAGAAAAGAAGAAGGCACACATAATTTATACTAGCTCACCTTACAACTTAGAGCTAAGTTAGTAGTCCTTGGTATGCACTTAAATTTTCACTAAGATAATATACAAGTACAAGGATATATGTAATCCTCACTTTATTAAGTTTTTTTTTTCAAGCCTCTCCAACTTCAACCTTAAGCATTCTTCCCCAAGTCCTTTTTAGTATTTTTTTAACAAGTTCAATAGCAAAGGTAAACTTAGATGATAAAAGCGGCCAAGATGTTTACGCATAAAAAAAGAAGAAGCAAAGATCCTTTTTTTATACTAAACTTATGGTATAATAGAAAATTATTTACACATAAGAAAAACTAAACATTTTTTTAAGAATCAATATTATAAATATAATTCAAAAACTTCACATGCTACAAAACCTTCATGAATTTATAGACAAAAATAAGATATTTACATTAAATAATTATAGTTTTTTTTTATAAAATTCATATTATTTATATTATAAAATTCACTAAACAGAAATGTGATTATATATCACTCTTTTTACATGGGGTGTTAATCAACCAATGTAAATAGTGACACAATGATATTTTTGTTAATAACTTAAAGTGGTTTACGTTGGTTCAATTATAACCGATGTAATAAACACATTATTATACCCGTGCTAGTTTTGAATAGATGTAAAAATGTCTTTATTACTATTCTGTTTCAAAATATAAGATTTGTTTTTTCAATTTGGTTTGTTCCTATTTTTATAAGACTGTTGTCTTTTGCCTTAATTATTTTTTGACTCAAATACCTTTAGTTACTTTACAATAAATGTAAAGTATTAAGAAGATAAATGCATTATCTCTCTTATAAGGATTGGATAAGAAGACTATCATACATTAATTAATTAGGTGAAAAAATATTTAAGTATAAAGAGAGAGATTGTGAGTCTCAATAATTTTATGAGTAATTTTGTCAAAATAATATAAATTGTTAAAAAGACTATTTTGATAACTATATTAACTAATTTTTTTAAAGGATTTAAATTAATTAAAAGAGTCTTATTTTGTCACCGGAAGTGCATTGGTTGAAATTGGAAGCTATGTATATTATGTCTTAAAACCTGTTGGCTATCATTACTGAAACACTTTTCCCCTTCGTGCGAAAGAATCCTAAACCTTTCCTCCCTCATTCTTTGCTCCTACGATGACTCCATTGCTTTGTCCTTTGCTTCGACAGCGACGAACCTCTACTCCCTTACTCTTTGCTCCTATGAGGACTCCATTATCGCCATTGTTTGCATCTGTATTTTTTAGTCTCATAAACCCTCTCCATTGAAGAATGTTTGATTTCGTTATCCCTTCCTCTCCCAACCATTCTTAATAATCAATCTCTAAAATGTTTTATTTTTATTTTTTAATTTCTTTTTGCTGGTCTTGCATCCTCTTCCTATGCCACCAATCTTTTCTCCAATGTTGGTGGTTAAGGTACGAGCATCATTGTAAGTGTCAATTTTTCTTCTTTTTTAAGTTCTGATTGTGAAGATTTTTTGTTGCTTGGATTTTGGACGTTTTGATGTTTTGTGTTGTTTGAGTTAGGTTTGTGATGATTTTTGTTTGTGAGGGACAGGACAAGATGTTTCTATGCTTGAGTTAATGAGTTAGCTTGACGTTTGTGATTATAGTTATACTTAATTAATTGTTTCATGTATTTTCAACTTTAGGTTTGTGATTATATTGCAATTTTGGACTTCATTACTTCATTGCTTCCAAACCGTAACTATTTCTCCATCCATGTTTGCTTTCAAAACTAGCTTATTCGATCATTTTCCGTTTTTTGATGCACCAATTTCCGTTTTTTATGCTTTCAAAACTAGCTTATTGTTCGCTTATAACCGTACAACCCATGAGAGATCCAAAATTTTATTGTCATTTCCTTGTTGAAAATGATCATTCAGCTAGTTAATTTCTCAATCTAATTCATCTTAAGTCTCATCCAAGGTTATCAAAACTGGACCGGACTTGACTAGTCGGTTCAACTGGAAATCCGCCTGGTGTGCTGTCCAAATGAATCATAAAATCACCTTGTTAATAACCAGATAGAAATCCGAAAATCGTCGTTAAATAGAGTGAAACGGTGAAAACTAGGTTTAACTGGTTCTCTTTGTTGGAACACACACTGTTCTTCACTCAATTGCAAGAGATGCAATTCACTCCCTCACACATTCACTTGTGTATCACTCACTGTTTTCTAAGCACAGAATTGCACACACACTAGGAATAGCACTAGAGACTGAAAATGATAGAATGAAAACAACCACTTTATTAAGATGTATGATTGCCCTTTTATACAAGCAAAACAAAGTAACAACCCTTCACTCTTAGACTAGCACTTATAACAGAATTTTAAAATTCTGTTATTCTCTCTTATACACAAAGCCAAAACAGAATTAAACTCTTACACCCTCCCTTAATTCTGATCTCCTAAGTCCATCAAGCCAATTCTGTCCCTTAACATTTTAAACCTCTCCCCTTTGAGGGGTTTGGTTAAAATATCAGCAAGTTGATCAAATGTGCAGCAGTACTCCACTTTCAATTTCTCTTTGTTCACTTGATCCCTAAGATAGTGAAACCTTGTTTCTATGTGTTTGCTTCTACCATGAGAGGTTGGATTCTTTGACAGGCTTATAGCTGACTTATTATCCACAAAAAGCTTAACTCCATCACTCTCCTTGATTTTTAATTCCTGTAGTAATGTGTCCAACCAGACAGCTTGACAAGCACTCATTGCAGCTGCAACATACTCAGCTTCACATGTTGATAGAGCCACTATGGATTGCTTCTTAGAACACCACGATATTGGTGCTGCACCATACATGAATATGTAACCTGTAGTACTCTTTCTGTCATCTCTGTCTCCTCCCCAATCTGCATCAGTATATCCTATCAATTCCTCTGAGTTGCTATTGTCTTTATTTGGAAATAAAATTCCAGCATTGATGGTCCCTTTTATGAACCTTAGAATCCTCTTGGCAGCTAGGAGATGAGGAATTCTGGGTCCTTTCATATATCTACTTACCAGTCCAACAGCAAATTCCAAATCAGGTCTTGAATGACACAAGTACTTGAGAGAACCAACAATCTGTTTGAACTCAGTTGCATCGACTTTGTCTTCCTTGCCCTCCTTTTCAAGTACAAGACCTGCCTCTGTTGGTGTTGCTGCTGAATTACATTCAACCATGTTGAATCTCTTCAATATTTCTGTTGCATACTTGCTCTGGTGCATCAAAATACCTCTCTCAGTCTTCTTGAATTCAAATCCAAGGAAATAGGATAGAACCCCCATATCAGTCATTTCAAACTCACTCATCAATTCCCTTTTCAGTTCTGCTATCTCACTTTCATTACCACCAGTGATCAACAAATCATCCACATAGAGGCATATAATAATGACATTACCTACTGATTTGGATCTTACATAGACTCCAAACTCACAGCTACACTTATCAAAGCCAATTTTCATCATAAAACTGTCAATTTTCTTGTTCCAAGCTCTTGGGGCTTGCTTAAGTCCATAAAGAGCTTTTCTCAACCTGAGAACCTTTGACTCTTGGCCAGCTATAGAGAATCCAGGTGGCTGAGTCACATAGACCTCCTCATCAAGAGGACCATTTAAGAAAGCACACTTCACATCTAGTTGGTGCATTGTCCAATTCTTTAGGCTAGCAATTGCCACTACTGTTCTAATAGTCTCAATTCTAGCAACTGGTGCAAACACCTCTCTGTAGTCAATCCCAGCTTTCTGTAAAAATCCTCTAGCCACAAGTCTAGCTTTATACTTGACCACCTTGCCTTCTAGATTTGTCTTAATCTTATAGATCCACTTCACATCAATGGGCTTCTTCGATTTTGGTTGAGATACCAGCTCCCACACTTGATTTTTCTCAATAGATTTAAGCTCTTCTGTCATAGCTTCAACCCACCTTTGATCAGTCATAGCATCTTCAAAGTTTATTGGTTCTGCTTCAGAAAACAGAGCAAAATGTACAAGATTCCCATCTGCACTTACATCAGCATCAGACAACATCTCAAAACCTTGAAATCTAGCTGGTTTGGGTGCATTTCTCTGGGGTCTCACTTCTCTTTGAGTGGTATTACCATTCCCTTCAATTGTTTCTTCCTCTTCTGACCTTATCATTATTGAAGGTCCCTTCATTTCAGTATTCTGCTCCCAGTTCCAGCTTCTAGATTCATCAAATACCACATCCCTACTGATTATTATCTGCTTACTCTTCGGATCAAACAACTTATAGCCTCCAGTTGAGTGATATCCGAGTAAGATCATTTGTTCACCTTTATCATCTAGCTTCCTTCTTAACTGATCTGGGATATGCCTAAAACAAAGTGATCCAAAGATTCTGAAATGGCTCACATTTGGTTTAGCACCACTCCAAGCTTCTTCAGGTGTTATTCCTTCCAATCTCTTTGAAGGGCTCCTATTCAAAATGAAGACAGCTGTAGACACTACCTCTCCCCACAAGTACTTGGACAGACTCTTGCCTTTCAACATGCTCCTTACCATATTCATTATGGTTCTATTTTTTCTTTCTGCAGCTCCATTATGTTGAGGTGTATAGGGAGGAGTCACTTCATGAATTATGCCTTCTTGATCACAAAATTCTTGAAATTCTGTAGAAACATATTCACCACCACCATCTGTTCTCAATATCTTGATCAATGAGCCACTTTGCTTTTCTGCCATATTTTTGAACTTCTCAAAGACTTCAAAGACATCACTCTTCCTTCTTATTAGGTAAACCCATACTTTCCTAGTCAAATCATCAATAAAGGATATGAAGTATTTGTTTCCACCCAGAGATTCAGTTTGCATAGGGCCACACACATCAGAGTAAATCACCTCAAGTTTCTCTTTTGCCCTGATTGGTACATTTTGTTTGAAAGTGCTTCTTGATTGCTTACACTGTAAACAACCATCACATACTTCACTAGGAGGCTTGATCTGAGGCAAACCCAGCACCATTTCTCTTGAGTTTAGCTTACTCAGATCTCTAAAATTTAAATGGCCAAATCTGTAATGCCATAACCACTCTTCACTGTTTACTGTAGTAGTAAAACACTTTTGTTCTATCACATCAATCTCAATTTTGAATGTTCTATTTTTTGAAAGAGGGGACTTCAAAATGAGCTTGTGATTTCTGTCAAACACTCTCAACATCTTGTTTTCAAGCTTAGTCATAAAGCCCTTTTCTAATAATTGACCTAAGCTGAGTAGATTACTTTTCATACCTGGTACAAAGAGTACATCAGTGATGCAAGACTGACCTCCATCCTTTGTTTTGATAAGGACCTTCCCAATTCCTTCAGCAGTCAAGATTCTATCATCAGCAAATTTGACTTGGCTCTTCACAGATTGATCAAGGTTGAGAAACCACTCTCTTCTTCCTGTCATATGAGTGGAGCAACCTGTGTCTAGGTACCAACAATTATCACTTGCCCCTTCAATTTGAGTAGTTACCATTAGCAGTACCTGTTCAGTGTCATCATCTTCTTCCTGAGCCAATTTTGCATCATCACCTTTAGGTTCTCTTTTGTTATTGGGTTTGCTGTAACACTCATCAGCAAAATGCCCAAACTTTTGACAGTTAAAGCATTGAATACTTCTTTTGTCAAACTTCTTTCTATTTGAAGAGTTTTGGGAATTGGATCCCCCTCCTTTCTTGTGGTCTTTATCACTGTTCTGATTTCCCCTCCATTTATTGCTCTTCCCTTCAGTTTTGTCTTTCTTCCATCTATCACCATGCTTCTTTGGATTAGACCGTGCTTGCAAGGCTTGTTCACTTTTCTTCTCATTTATCCTTTCATTCATTCTCTGTTCATGAGATTCCAAAGATCCCTGCAATTCCTCTAGGCTAAGCTCTTCAAGATTTTTGGATTCCTCGATGGCTACCACAATATGGTCAAACTTGGGTGGCATGGTTCTAAGCACTTTCTCTACAACTGATTGCACAATTATCTTTTCTCCATAGCCCTTCATTGAATTCACCACTGTCTGCACTTTTGTGATGTACTCAGCAACTGATTCATTCTTTTCCATTTGTAGTAGTTCATATTGTCTCCTCAGAGTTTGCAGCTTGATCTTCTTGGTTTTTGTGGCTCCATCATGAGATTTCTGCAGAATGTCCCATGCTTCTTTGGAGGTTTGAGCCATTGCTATCTTTTCAAAGTTAGCAGCATCTACACTTTGGTGCAAAATGAAAAGTGCCTTGCAATCTTTCTTTTTTTTTTCTCTATCAGCAGCCTTTTGTTCCTCTGTTGCTCTCTCTCCCACAGGTATATAACCTTCTTCTACAAACTCCCAAACCCCTTGGAATCGCATCACCACCCTGATCTGAATCTTCCAATTTTCATAGTTCTTTCCTGTGAGAACTGGTAGATTTGCAGGAATTGAGCCAGATATTGTAGCCATCAAAGAACTCCTTCAAGAACACCTCCAAGAACCTTTCTTTAGCGATTCTTGCCCCTTCTATCGAAACCAATGCTCTAGATACCAATTGTTGGAACACACACTGTTCTTCACTCAATTGCAAGAGATGCAATTCACTCCCTCACACATTCACTTGTGTATCACTCACTGTTTTCTAAGCACAGAATTGCACACACACTAGGAATAGCACTAGAGACTGAAAATGATAGAATGAAAACAACCACTTTATTAAGATGTATGATTGCCCTTTTATACAAGCAAAACAAAGTAACAACCCTTCACTCTTAGACTAGCACTTATAACAGAATTTTAAAATTCTGTTATTCTCTCTTATACACAAAGCCAAAACAGAATTAAACTCTTACACTCTTTTGAAGCAGTAATTGTTAGAAGAAGATAAATCAGTGGCACTGGGAAATTGGGAGAGAGGCTTACTTGCGGCAAGGGCACTCTTGTGCGCCAGTAAGAACCCAGTGAGATGAAACGAGGGAGTGAGAAAGCTTGTGAGTTGAGTCGTGACGATGGACGCTAGGACGAACGAGGTAGACAAAGATGGTGATGGAGTAAGAAATCTTGTGAGTGGTTGCCATGGCATCTTGGTCTTCATATTGTCGGAGTGTGGTAAAATGGGTGTTTCTAATAATTGATGTGTTTAATAATAGAAGATATTGTTTTGCTTTGTAGCTATATTCACACAGAGTGATAGGTTTCAGTCAAATCTCTAGCCTTTAGAGGCCCTACAAGCTATACTTTTTTAGTACATATATAAAAGTACACTATATTATGTAACTATATTATGTAACTTGTAAGTATTCATGGCAATTTTTTCATTTTTTACATCACCAATTTCAAGGATTAAAAGTTGTCCATTTTGCTTTTTTCCCATAAAAAAATGAGACTCATGATATTGGGCTTTTTTTTTGCCTTAGTTATAAGAGAACGTGAAGTTTTCACCGATATGAAGGTTTTAAATAAATTAGTTTTGAATTCATACTTAGATAACATGGAGCTGAACTATTTTTTTTAAATAAAACAATTATATAATGAAAAGATATTAATGACTAAGTATTGCTAATATCAATATATTATGTTACTTTAATTTATTTAATATTATATAGTTATTATATTAAAGAAATTACAATAATGCTAGACAAACCATGGTTCAATTATGATCGAACCATTGAACCTTTGACTGGTATGTTGACCGGTTTAATGGCTGGTCCAATTTTAAAAATATTGATCTCATCAATAAGTAGGAGAATATTCTTTTAATGACCTTTTTTCTTATGCCTAGCTTGATGCACACATTTCCAACTTGGGAATTTCAAATCTATATCTCTCAACTTGAGAGAAAGTATCACAACAATCGAAGGCAATATAAACATAAAAATATAAGAGCATGGGAACGGAGGTCACAAATTTGAGAAATGAGTGGAGAGACGTGCGCAAGAGGGACAAACAAAAGAATAATCATTCAGAGGCCAGTACTATTGACATAACAAGAAGGAGGAAGAAGGGACCATATGACGGCGATGGCCCCAGGCTTCATTCTATTTTACCAACTTCTCAGATAATTCAAAAACAAATAAAATGGGAGAACAAATAAAATGGGAGAGTGCTGTGGGTCAAAATATTTTTGGCCAGAAGTAGTCAACACTGCATGTTATATTATGAATAGAGCCTTAATAAGACCCATTCTTAAGAAAACCACATATGAACTTTTTAACAATAGAAAACCAAACATTGCTCATTTACATGTTTTTGGATGTAAACGTTTTGTCCTAAACAATGGAAAAGAAAGCCTAGGAAAATTTGATGCTAAGGCGGATGAGGGTATCTTCCTGGGCTATTCCCTACATAGCAAAGCCTTTAGGATATACAACAAAAGAACCATGACAATTGAGGAATCAATACATGTTGCTTTTGATGAAACTAATATTACCTCTCTGAGAAAGGAATTTCTTGATGATATTGCAGATTCTTTGGAAGATATGCACAATCAAGAAAGGAATCTAAAAAGGAAGAGAGATGAAGAAAACAAGGATGTTCAAGATGATATAGCCCAAGAAAATGATGATCTCCCCAAAGAATGGAAAACCTCAAGAAATCATCCTCTTGACAACATCATCAGAGATATCTCAAAAAGGGTAACAACTAGACACTCTCTCAAAGATTTATGCAATAATATGGCTTTTGTTTCGTTAATAGAACCTAAAAACCTTAAGGAAGCCATTATAGATGATCATTGGATAGTAGCTATGCAAGAGGAATTAAATCAATTTGAAAGAAATGATGTATGGGAGTTAGTAGAGAAACATTCAAATTATCCAATCATAGGAACTAAGTGGGTATTCAGAAACAAATTGGATGAAAATGGTATAGTAATTAGAAATAAAGCTAGACTGGTAGCAAAAGGATATAACCAAGAAGAAGGTATAGACTATGAAGAAACCTTTGCACCCGTAGCCAGATTAGAAGCTATTAGAATGCTTTTAGCCTATGCATCTATTATGAATTTTAAACTATATCAAATGGATGTCAAGAGTGCTTTCATAAATGGTATAAGAGGTGGCTCCACTCATTCAAAGGCAATAGTCTTAAAACCTGGGAAGAAATGGTGGAAAAATTTCAAAAGAAGTACTTTCCAGAATCTAAGACTGCTAAAGGGAAGGCAACAATATCTGTTGGATCAAGTGGCCTCTAAATAATTAAGAAGGGGAGGTTGAATTAATTATGAACATGTCTTGACTAATTAAAAATCTATCCTTCTTAATGTTACTAGATTCAATTGGGCTTTTACTACTAAGTTAAGAAAGTAAAGAACAGAAACAATAACTTAACCAAAAGTAAAAGCGATAATTAAAAGTGCACAGCGGAAATTAAAAAGTGTAGGGAAAAAGAAGACAAACACAAGATTTATATTGGTTTGGCCACAAACCGTGCCTACATCCAGTCCCCAAGCAACCTGCGATTCTTGAGATTTCTTTTTAACCTTGTAAAATCCTTTACAAGCCAAAGATCCACAAGTGTACCCTCCCTTGTTCGCTTTGAAAAACCAAGTTGATGTACCCTCCACTTGAACTGATCCACAAGAGATGTACCCTCTCTTGTTCTGAGTATAACAATCCCCAAGTAGATGTACCCTCTACTTGTACCACAAAGGATGTACCCTCAAATGTGTTGGGACAAAGAATTCTTAGGCGATTAGTCCTTTGAAATTTTTTGCTTAAGGGGAAGGGAAGAATCAAAAGAATTCTCAGGCGGTTAGTCCTTTGAATCTTTTGTAAGGGAAAAGAGAGACACAAAAGAATTCAGGTGGTTAGTCCTTCGTTCATTTGGCAAAGGAAGAAGAGAATGAAAGATATTGAATGATGTTGAGAGAAGATTGAAAGATAGATGATTGATGATGATAATTGATTATTGATTGTTTTAAAACTCATGCCATGGTCACATATTTATAATCTCTTGATGACTCAAGTCAAAGCTTGTGAGTCTTTGCAATTTCTTTTAAAAAACTAGTCACTTAAAAAGTTGTGACTTTTGAAAAAATATTCAGAAACAAGTCACTTGAAGAATTATGACTTTTGGAAATGTATTTTTTGAAATCAGTCATTGGTAATCGATTACCATTAAGGTGTAATCGATTGCACATCAACAGATGTGACTCTTCATTTAAATTTTGAAAATTAAAATGTTTAGAAGCTCTGGTAATCAATTACAAGTATTGTGTAATCGATTACACAAGTTAAAAATGTTTAAACACAAGTTGTAACTCTTGAAATTTGAAATCTTAATGTTTTAAAACACTGGTAATCGATTACTACCTTCTGGTAATCGATTACTAGAGAGTAAAACTCTTTAGTAATGATTTTGTGAAAACTTCTTCTGCTACTCAATGTTTTGAAAAACTTTTTAGAACTTATCTTTATTGAGTCTTCTCTTATTTCTTGAATCTTGAGTCTTGAATCTTGATCTTGATTATTCTTGAATCTTGATTCTTGAAACTTGATTCTTGAATCTTGAATCTTGATTCTTGAAACTTGATTCTTGAATCTTTGGAATTTTCTTGACCCTTGATTCTTTGGCATCATCAAAATAACCTTGGAAGACATTGTTTCCACAATATCTTCATTTCATCAGTTCCCTGATGAATCCTTGAGTGAGGCATTGGAGAGATTCAGAGACTTATTGAGAAGAACTCCCACCCATGGATTCTCCCAGCCAATCCAATTGAATATGTTCATAGATGGGATGAGACCACAAACCAAGCAATTACTAGATGCTTCTGCTGGGGGAAAAATAAAGCTGAAAACCCTAGAAGAAGCAACTGAGCTCATAAAGAACATGTTAGCCAGTGATCATGCCATCCCGAGGGACAGAACCTATCAACCCACAAAGAATAGCCTATTGGAGCTAACATCACATGATGCTTTGTTGGCACAGAACAAGTTGCTATCTAAGCAACTTGAGATCTTAACAGAAACACTTGGTAAGTTTCCAACTAAATCGTCAATTGGACAACCTGCACATTCTTCTATTTTGTAGGTCACAGGTTGTACCATGTGTGGTGAAGCTCATGAGACAAGCCAATGCATTGCCACTAACGATAACACTCAAGAAATTCATTTCATGGGGAATCAGCAAAGGCAAGGGTACACTCAAGGAGGATTTTTAGGCTTCCAGCAAAGTCCTTATAATCAGCAAGGACAATGGAGGACACACCTAGGCAACCAGTTCAATAAAGACCAAGGTGGATCCTCAAATAGGCCAATTCAGCAAGGGCCAAACATCTTTCAGAGCACAACTAAGTTGGAAGAGACCTTGACTCAGTTTATGCAGGTAACGATGTCGAATCATAAGAGTACTGAGTCAGCACTAAAGAACCTTGAAGTACAGATGGGACAACTGGCCAAGCGAATAGCTGACAAGTCATCAAACAGCTTTAGAGCAAATACGGAAAATAATCCTAAGGAGGAATGTAAGGCTGTGATGACCAGGAGTAAAAGGTTTGTGGAAGCTGAGGATAAAGAAAATGTGGTAGACAAGGAACAAAGTGGTGAAAAGAAAGGTGTTGAGGTTAAGAAAAATGATGTGAAAGGTAAAGAGAATTAGGAAAAAGGGAAGAAAATAATGGTCCAGAATAAAGAGATGGAGGACAAAGAAAAAGAAATAGAAAATGAGAAAAATGAAAATGAAAAAAATAAGGTTGCAGAGAATAGTAGAAGTGGAAGGCTGTGGAAGAGAGTGTGGAAGTACCATATCCTGTGGTGCCATCCAAGAAAGAAAAAGATCGTCATTTGGCAAGATTTTTGGATATTATCAGGAAACTGGAAATACCCATGCCCTTTGGCGAAGCTTTGCAGCAGATGCCACTCTACTCTAAATTTTTGAAAGATATGTTGACAAGGAAGCACAGGTACATTCATAAGGAAAACATCATAGTGGAAGGAAATTGTAGTGCTATAATCCAAAAGATCCTTCCACCTAAGCATAAAGATCCTGGGAGTGTAACCATTCCTTGTTCAATAGGAGAAGTCAATGTGGGAAAGGCTCTGATTGATTTGGGAGTCAACATTAATTTGATGCCACTCTCCATGTGCAGAAGACTGGAAGAGTTGGAGATTATGCCCACTCGAATGACTTTGCAATTAGCTGACCGCTCCATTACCAGGCCTTATGGAGTGATTAAAGACGTGTTGGTAAGGGTAAAGCATTTTATCTTCCCAGTAGACTTTGTGGTCATGGATATCTCTGAAGATATTGACATCCCTATAATCTTGGGAAGGCCGTTCATGTTGACTGCAAGCTGCATAGTTGACATGGGGAAGAGAAAGCTGGAGTTAGGTTTTGAAGACCAGAAAATTGATTTCGACCTGTTTGTGGAAGACAAGCCTGCTCCAGAACACAATGTTTGCTTGCAGGTAATGGGAGAAGGTCAAGAGGTTCTGAAGGTGAGAACCAAAACATGAGATTGCCCAGAGAGGTAAAAGCGTCAAGCTAATGACGTTAAAAAAGCGCTTCCTGGGAGGCAACCCAGTTTTAATTTTTGTTGTGTTTGTTTTTCATGCATTTGATGATTTGGAACTTGCTATGTAATCTGTACATAGGAGTATATCAGCCAATCTTTGAATGCGTAACATAAGGGTTTCAATTTCTTGGAAAAAGGATTGAAAAATAACTTAGAAAACATTTTCTGAAAAACAATCCTTTCGCTAAGCGCAAGCCTCGTGCTAAGCACATCTTTGTTCATGCGCTAAGCCACGAGTCTTGAGCGCTTAGCGCTCAACCCTTGCATCTGAGGCTGATTTGGTCCGCTAAGCTGGCCAAGGTTGAGCTAAGCTAACTTCGATTCGATCAGAATTCAGCTAAGCTTCAGCCTGATCGCTAAGCGACATCTTATCAGTGGCTATGCGGAACCTATTGTTGCCAAGCGCAATTTCTTATGGCCATAACTGAGCTCAAAAAAGCTAAGCGCCAGTCATGGTAGCTAAGCGAGATTCATTGTGGCAATATGAGCACCAAGCGAGAACCTCTCAGCTAAGCGCATGCTCCTCTATACTTAAGATGCATCATTTTAGCTAAGTTGTTCAGAGCTAGGCTTAGCGAGAGTTGTAGCTTTTCTAATTTGCAGACCTCGCCAAGTGGACTTACTCGCATGCTAAGCCGAGTTTCTGTTAAAAAAAATCGAATTTCAAACGTCGGCTAAGCGCACGTTCGCTAAGCGAACCTGGTTTAGAAACCAAACGTCTTTCTTGCTCGCTTAGTGCAATGGTCCGCTAAGCAAAAGTATCGAAACTGCTTAAGTGAGTGTAACAGCAGTTACACTCACATTTGCCAGATTACAGAAACCTCGCCTCTGCATTCTCTCTCTCCAAAAATTTTCACATTTTGCATTTGTACTCTCTTTGTGCATTTTCGACTTTAAAGCATCAATCATACACCATCCAAATAAGTTCCTTGATCCTTTTTCTCTTTTCCATGTATTAACTTTAGGGTAGAAGATTTTAACTGTAGCTTTAGATTTTTATAGGGTTATGTTTTGTTAGAATTAGTTTAAGATAAGGGCTATGTAAGCTTGTATATTGAATTGAGTATGGCACACACATTGCATGTCTAATATTCCTTTTAGATGCTTGAAAAGTGCAAGAAAACGAGCTGTGTTTTCTGCATTTTCTAGAAAACGCGATGAGCTCGCTAAGTGAGAATGCTGAGCTAAGCGAGTTCATCAATACTCATTGTATATAAGCTTTATGTGAAGAACTTGCTAAGCACACTTACTGCGCTAAGCGAGTTCATCTTTTGAGGATGAACACTCATCCTCTTGCTAAAGTACCTGTGGCTAAGCGAGGCTAAGTCGCTAAGCCTAGGTAACTTAACCATTTTTTTTTTGTGATAGTCACATGCTAAACTAAGCATTCTTGAGCCAAGCGCAATTGGTTGCGGCATCCGCTGAGCTAAGCGAGCTTCACTCGCTAAGCTCCCATAACTTTGTGAGATTTTTGCTCAGTTTAGTGCCACTAAGCACAGCTTATTCTTGGCTAAGCTCATATTCATGCGGCTAACCTTAGGCTTAGCGGGCTCTTTGCCAGCTAAGCCAATTTTGAAAACACTGGACTGTAGCAATTTTCGCTAAGCGACACTCATGTGTCGCTAAGCCCAATGTCATTTTTGTGAAGGCCCGCTAAGCGAATTATGTCTTGCTAAGCGGCCAGAGTTTTATTTTCCAGTTTTTGAAGTTTGAATAACTTGTGTCCTGATAAGTTGTTTGGTTTCTTTATATACAGATGGCCTCTAAGAAATGTAAGAGTAGTGATTCTAGGCCACATGACCAGAATGATAATAGAAGATTTCAATCAGAGGAAGCCTAGAACCGATATATCGATAATATTTTAGACCGAAGGATCCTTCCGGAAAGGAATGTGGAACTTTATCATTCTGAGTTCGACGAGTTTAAAGTAGAATTAGAAAGGCAAAACTTTCATAAACGCCTCGCCAACCTCCAGGAAGGATGCATAGATGTGGCAGTGGTTAAAGAATTCTATGCCAACTTCTATAGTCTAGCAGATCAAGCTCCTAAATGTGCTAGAATAAGAGGCCATTTAATCAAGATAGACGTAGATAGTTTGAATGAGTTCCTCCAGACTCTAGTGTTATTAGAGGAGGGGGAATCTTTACCCACTTATTCTAGATTTTGCAAACTAATGTCCGATCCTAGAGAAATGGAGGCTAATATGTGCATTCCGGGCAAGGGCTTTATTCTAAATATAGAGGGCCAACCATGGAAGCCCCTAAAAAAAGATCTTACCACCCTGGCTCAGACATGGAGCATCTTCTCGTACTCAAACCTAGCTCCTACCTTCCGCACTTCAGATTTGAACACAGACAGAGATAGGTTGGTCTATGGCTTAATCACAAGGATGGACATGAACATTGGCGGTTTGATCTCTGGACAAATGACCATGATGGCTTAGTCTAACTCTTTTCACTTAGGCTTTGCAGCTTTAATCACAGCCTTGTGTAGATCAAGGGGAGTGGGATCTGATGCCTTTACCTCCTATGAAAAATTAAGGCCGACCATTGACTTAGCTTATATCATAAGGAACTGTTGGAATGCTAATGACCAAACAGTTAAATTTCCAGAGGCAAAGAAGACCAAGCTCAGAGCAGCTGATGCTCCCTCTTCCTTTGCGCCAATATCTGGCATCCCTACATCCTCTACTTTAGCCCCACTCCTAGCTTTAGCAAACTTATTTGCCAAGAGCTCTCAGACTTCAGATGCCAAATTACAAATCTTGTTTGAAGGACAGATTCTCATTATACAAAGCTTGCAGAGACTAGCTCATTAAAGGCCAATTATGAGTGTAGAGCAGTTCATTGAGAAGGTGGTTTGGCCTGGGGCTCGACCTTCTTTTTGGGGGATAATGAAAGTTTTACAGCCCAGGCACCTCAACAACATGAGCCAGAACTAGAAAATGATCACTCATCTGAAGCCACCATCTCTGGAGCTGTTGATTGTAAAAAAAGAAGATTAGAGATGAGATCCAATGAGGCTGCTCATCATGGACCAATGCCAGCGTCAGCTAATGCACCATTTCCAGGAATGGATCCATCTCCACCTCAGCACGCAATAGACTCTTCCATTCCTGTCTTAGAGATACATGAGGGCCAGACCATACCAGTTTTGCCTTTGGACACTTCTCCTCCAGCTACTCCAGTATGACATATAACAAATAAGAAGAATGTTCAGATATAGGACAATCAGGACCAGTCACAGGAATTTTAATTCCTGATGACACTTTTTGCTTTTTGATTTATTATTATTATAATTTTGGTTTTCGTATAATATTTCCTTTATGTCTATATATTGCTAGTTCTATATATGAATAGTTAGTATGCTTATCTTGAAGCATTTTGAACAATTTAACTTATTTTAGATGACATGGTTGTGAAACACTTTTATCTTTTTGTGAAAATGGGTGTATGACTTTGTTTTAAATTGAATGCATGCTTAAGATGAGATTTGTGTTTCCTTTCATGAAGTTCAGCAAATGTGCATGTCGAACAAAGAAAGAACAAGAATGTGAACTTGCATTTAGAATTGTTAGTCAGTAGACAGATTGATTGTGAAAGAAAAGCTTGAACCAAAAACCGGTGAGAGTGTGACCTTTAACTGTGAGTGAACGACTAACTATGAGTAATAATCTTTGCATGAATCTCTAAATTTTAGAATGAAATGTATAAGTAAGGACATGATGAAGGCCATGATTGTACATACACAAGCTCTTTTGACCAAATAACTTACCTTGAATAATACTTGTATCTTTTGCTCCCTTGTATAAAGCTTATTGATTTGTCATGAATTGAACCCTGAACTTTAAATGAGTATCTCCTAATACCTTGTTTAGATTCTAGGAGAGCATATGGTTCAAGGAAAATTTACTCTAAATTTGGGGGAGAAAAGTTGAAAAGAATGAAAAGAAAAAGGTTAAGCATCAGCACACACAACAAATAAGTTGGATGTTCAAAAAAAAAAAAAAGAAAGAAAAAAATAAGTTGTGTTGTTACAATAAGGTCTAAAGTAAATTAAGAAAAGGGAATAGTGAGAAGGCTATTTTTTACAAAACAAGAAAAGATCATTGGGATAAGTCAAGGATTTGTGCTCTCTTAGAATCTAAACCTTTGAATCCTAGAAAAACCAATGAATTTTTGTAGCCAAGCCTCAGTACAAGCCTGAGAAAGTCCTTCTGGTTCTGTTTATACATTTCTGACTTGATGGCTTGAGATGAAATGCAAAGATTGGACCTCCTGTTAGTTGTTATCAATGAATAGCTTAAACACTTGTGCTTGAGTGAAACAGTAGTCGTGAGACTGTGGTTTGAGATAGTTTCCTTGATATCTGTCCTATGATTAACTTCATCCAACTGTATAGTTCACATTTTGTTCTCCTTTTTGTATTGCTGCATATTCTGTGAAAATAAGTGATAGGTACACATTGCTTCATCTTTCTCATCATGCAATCAATAAATTTTGATGCATACACCCCTGTACATAATCACTGCATGTTTTATCACTTGAGGACAAGTGAGCTGTTCTCTTTTGCTTGAGGACAAGCAAAACTGTAAATTTGGGGGAGTTGTTAGTCGATGAATATGACTAACTTTTGTGTATAAAACCTGTGTATATTGTATCAAACTTCTCCAATTTATAGTTTTTTTGTAATATTATAAGTACTTTTTGTTAAATATAGGTAATAGATAATTTATACTTTTGTTTTGTGTGTTTAATAATCAATTTCTCTCAATTTCAGGTTAATTAGGCAAATTGGCAAAAGTGTTGTTTTCACCTTCTCGCTAAGTCAATATGCTAGCTTAGCGAGCATTCGCTAAGCACGACATTCAATAGCTAAGCGCGAGGAAGAATCCAGAAGAAGATGAGCTGTCAAGTTCGCTAAGTGCACCGCTCCAGGTCATCAAGCGCACCGCTTCAGCTCATCCGCTAAGCGAGAGAAGCGCGCTAAGCTAAAAATCACTAACGTGCCCTAAGCGGTCCATACGTGCGCTAAGCGCACGAGCACGAACAAGGCCACCTATTTTAGCCTGAAATCAGATTTGCAAATAGAGTTTGAAGTTTTTCTTGAAGAAGCCTCTGCATGCACGAGAATCTGGCCCTGGCTTAAAGCTTTTGCATGTTTAGGAAGTTCTAGAGAGAGAAAGGTCCAAGTTCCAAAGAGTTCTGAGAGATTTTGCTGTGTGAAGATCTGCAGAGATGCGAGTTCAAAGCGGAAGCCGTTCTGAGAACTTGAGATGCTTTTGTGAGTGATTGTGAGATCCTAGAGGTGAAGGAGACATCCTCACCACTTGTGTTTTTGCAGTCTTTCATCTTGTTCTTCTCTTTGTTGTAAAGGAGGTTTCCGGACTATGGAAAGCTAAATCCTCTGTTGGATCTTCCCTGTAGGTACCTGATGTAAATATATTTCTATCTATGTAATGATGTTTTGTGTGTTCTCTGTGCTATCTAATTTTCATTCCAGTGTGCTTTTACCTTGATCCCGTAGATGCATGCTTTGTTAGGGTCATTCAATAGTGGGAACTGGTCTGATTCTAAAGTCCTTGGTAGTACAGGACTAATTTGTTGTGCTATCACGAGGGATCGGGGTACAAGAACTTAGTTGTGTATGTGTGTCTTAATGCGGTCTTGGTTGAGTTTAGTCTTAAATGAGGGATCTGTGGATGAGGCTCGATTAGGACTAGGCTAGGCTATCATGAGGAATCGGGGTCTAGCAGTCCAAGAGACAACATAGGAACGCATACGCATTGTTAAATAGAGAACATCCTTTTTAGCATCAGGAACCTAAGGAAGACCAACGCTTTCTCTACTTGTTTTTACACTGTATTTCTCTTGCGTGATTTTATTTCTTTTTGCCTAGATAGTTTAAATACTTGTCCATAACCACAGTTATATTTTCATACCAGACGCCTATTTATCGAAATAGCTTTCCAAATAACACAAGTTCCCTGAGAGTTCAATACTCGGTTCTTACCGTTTTATACTACTTGTGCGATCTGGTGCACTTGCCGGCCGTGAACAGAGCCGCCAAGCTGATGTGATGACGTTGAGATTATTTTAGGAAAGAGTTGTATTTTGATATCAACTGTTTTGTAGCTGGTTCTGTAATTCTTTTGAAATGGGCATGTAAATCTCAAATTTAGATATATGTATAAACTAATTTACTCTTCATCATGTGAATGATGCAGACTAGGTTAATACACACACACACACACACACACACACACACACATATTCATTTAAGTATTTGTGCATTGTTTGGTGAAAGTATATCTTGAAAAATTTACTCTCATTTTTCATAATCAAATTAATGGAGTTTTCATTGAAAATTGAAATTACACGTTTTAGAGTAGTGATATCATAGCATCGAGGCAGATCGTTACATTAGTGGTATCAGAGCCAGGTTGAACCTTTTAGCCAGTGAAGTTGTGAGTCTGTTGTGTTTCTCTGGGCATTTTGTGGTTGTCTTGTTGAATGTCTGATGTTTGAGTGCCTAATTGTTTCATAGTTACTTTGGTTGTTTGTGTTTGGAACTTACTCACCTTCTTGTGTTTTTGTGAGTTATAGAGATTTGATTGTCATAACATGTTTGTATCCCTAATGTCTACTATACCATAAGTTTCAATGTCTAGTCATGAATTATCAGATCGTCATTTGTATAATTCGTGAAGTGCAATGGGACGCTATGGCAAGTGTCCAGGAATATAAAAGATGGAAAATGAGTGTTAATGTCTCGAGAAAGAAGTATTTTAAAGATGTGATTTCTCGAGGCAGAAACTCTCAAAAGCAACTTAAGTAAGGACTTGAGATAGGTGTGATATTGTTATGTTCTTTTTCTTGTGTGTATTCCTTCCATGTTCTCACTTTCTGGTGTGGATAGGGAGCGACGGCTGGATGGAATGATCATGTGATAACTTATGCTTTCCAAGCCTTTGCTCAGGCTCTGAGGAATCAGAATAGGGGAGAAGTTGTGAGAGCTGCTGAGTATCAAGGGTTGGATCACTTCCAACAAAACAATCCACCCACTTTCAGTGGAGGATACAACTCTGATGGTGCTCAAAATTGGATATGAGAGATTGAGAAAATCTTTCGAGTGATGGCATGTCCAGAGGAGTAGACGGGTTCTTTTGGTACATACACTATGGTATAAGAAGCTAGGTATCGGTGGGAGAACACTTGCTAGTGCTTGGAGACTGAAGGTCAAGCTATGACCTAGGAAACCTTTAAGAGAGTATTTATGGATAAATACTTTTCTAAAGATGTTAGGAAGAAGAAAGAGATGAAGTTCCTGGAGCTCAAGCAGAGGAACATGACAGTGGCTGAATATACAACCAAGTTTGAGGAGTTGGTGGGGTACTTTCCTCATTATCAAGGAAGGAATGCTGAAAGCTCAAAATGTGTGAAGTTTTTGAATGGCATGCAACCTGAGGTGAAGTAAGTTGTGAACTATCAAGGTGTTTGTCAGTTCCCAATATCGGTGAACTTTTGTAGGATTTGGAATAAGGATCCCAAGATAGGGCGACATATGAAGAGCCATTTTTTATATTAGATTCATACGTATAGGTTAACTCTATTTTCTTAAATTTGATGACATTTTGGTATAGTGCATTTTGCTTTGTTCTCTGGGTGCATACTTGATTGTGGTGGAATTCATGTCACCTCTTTCATGTTGTGTAATTGGAGATCAATGCGAAATGTTGCCAAAATTTTGTGAAATAAAAAAAAAGACTTAACCTATACATATGAATCCACTATAAAAAAATATCTTCCTAAATGGGATTTGGTCACACCTTTAATGAAAAATGTAAGGTTTTCATGCATGGAATAACAATATCATAGTGTTATTAGATGGATCGAAGTTGAACGAATGCAAGTCGCATGAGCCCTGACTATGAGAGAAAGGTTGAACAATTCTTGGAATTTGCGTTGGAAAGAACTCGACCAGATGAGGAGGAAAATATTTTCGTCCTTGTATTTACTGCTTGAATGGGAGATGACAACTAGTAGACGATATATGATAACATCTTCTCTGTGATGGGATTAAGAAGAATTATACAACATGGATATGACATGGTGAATTGACAAACATGCAAGATGGGTCCCAAACTGAACCGATTGATGTAGAAATGGGAGATCAATTAGAGGATATGATTTGGGATCTTGGACAAGAGTTTTTTCATGAAGCACATGCCTCTTTGTATGATACATTAGAAAATGATTCGAAGAAGGCTTTGTATTTGGGGTGCAAGAAGTCATTAACACTGTTGTCAGTGTGTTAATGTGAAGTGCAAATATGGGTGGAGTGACAAAAGCTTCACTTTGTTGCTTAAGGTAGTTCAGGGTATGCTTCCAGAAGAAAACATGTTGTCAAAAAGTTATTATGAGGCGAAGAAAACATTGTGTCCGATGGGTATCGAGTCTTAGAAAATTCATACATGTCCTAATGATTGCATAATTACCCTGGGCATGGGGTACGGTACAAAGTCAAGGTTGATGACGAGTGTAGTACGGATGAAAGCACAAAGAAAGGCCCCCAGTGAAGGTCTTATGGTATCTTCCTATCATTCCAAGGTTTAAGCGTTTGTTTGCAAATGGAGAATGATGCAAAAGACCTTACTTGGGATATAGATGGGAGAAATTGTGATGAAATGCTTTGCCATCCGGCTGATTCTTCCCAACGATGGAATGAATCCCTTTGGCAGTTTAAGCACTAAACATAGTTCATGGCCTGTTATGCTAGTAATTTACAACTTGCCTCTTGGGTTATGCAAGAAGTGAAAATACACGATGTTGTCTATGATGATATCGAGGCCAAGACAACCAAGAAATGACATTGATGTTTATCTAGGTCCCTTGATTGAAGACTTGAGAAAGTTGTGAGACAAAGGGGGTTGACATGTTTAATGGGAATCGAAATGAGACATTCAAGTTGCGTGCAATGACATTTTGTACCATCAATGACTTTCTAGCATATGCGAATTTGAGTGGATAAAGTGTTAAGGGCCATCATGCATGCCCTATCTGTGAAGAATACACAAGCTATGTACAATTGAAACATAGAAGAAAAACAATGTACACTCGACATCGATGTTTTCTAAAAGCTATCACCCTTATTGGCAATTGAAAAGAGCTTTTAATGGAAGTCAAGAGCAAGAAATTGCACTGATACCCTTAACTGATCAATAGGTTCTTGAGTGGGTTGAGAACATCAATACTATATTTGGAAAGACCCAAAAGAAGCTAACAAGTAAAACTTGTATATTGAAGAAAAGGTCGATATTCTTTGATCTTCCATAGTGGTCCGATCTAAATGTTGGACACTGTATTGATGTTATTCATGTGGAGAAAAATGTGTGTGATAGTGTCATCAACATGCTTCATAACATTTAAGGCAAGATAAAAGATGGTTTGAATACTCGTCAAGATCTAGTTGAGATGGGTATACATGACTATTTACATCCAAGGTCTGATGGTAAGAAAATATACTTGCCTCCAGCATGTCATACTTTATCAAGAAATGAGAAGACAAGTTTTTGTCAGTGTCTACGGCGTGTGAAAGTGCCACAAGGATACTCTTCAAATATTAAGAGTCTTGTGCAGGTGAAAGATCTGATATTAGTTGGCTTAAAGTCTTATGATTGTCACATCTTGATGCAACAACTCTTGGCCATGGCAATACGAGACATCTTGCCTAATAAAGTCAGGCATGCCATAACTCGCCTATGCTTTTTCTTCAATGCCATATGTTGCAAACTCATTGACCCTCTCAAGTTAGATGACTTGGAAAATGAAGCTACTATTATCTTGTGTCAATTAGAGATGTATGGTCCTCCTTCATTTTTCAACATCATGGTTCACTTAATTGTTCGTGTGGTAAGGGAAATTAAATTGTGTGTGTGGCGTCCCTAAATAATGACTGGTTTAATAGTAATAATTTAAATGACAGAAACCATGGGAATTTTGTTTTTCTTTTTTTTTCACAGTAATTAAATTCAGAAGGAAAATTATCACTATAGAGTCCTAAATGGCCAGTTCACAACTCTATTCGGAGTCATTTCTTTCTGATCACTCATAACCTCTAAACTATTTTGCTCTTTCAAAAAGAAAAATATACCAGCCATCATTTTAGGTCGTCACGTGAAAAATAATAAAATGCGGTCGATGAACTCTTTTAAATAAAATTTGTTAACACTTTCTTTTCAATTAACAAGATTAAACATAATTACATTCATAATCTAAAACTGTCCAAAATATGGGAGTTTGCAAAATACATAGTGACATCCAGAGCAAAGGTATCCACTGTGGTGGCTTCCGCCACATATATACAATCATCAAAATTTCTATACAATAGGTCTACCCACCCAAAAATCAAAAGAGTAAACCTAGCAGTCTGAACTACATACACCCACCCACAAAAAGTATGTAAACCTAGTCTAAAGAGTCGTCTGCTATGATGAAGAGTCTTCACTATTCGCTGTCCCTCCAGGGCCACTCTCCTCTATAGAGTCTGCCTCAGATGCTGACATGATATCCTCTGGAGAATCCACATCAGGAAGTGGGTCCTCATCATCCTCAGGTAAGTCAAGAGCATCCACAGTAGGCTCAGGAGTAAACTCCTCTGGGTCCTCCTCAGGATCCTCTTAAGAGGATGACACCTCTATCACTTGGACTGGCTCCACTAGTCGATATGGAGTAGGTGTAGGTAGTATCCACTCCACAGGCTGCTGAAGCGTGCGTGCGGGTACCTCTGGATGTACCAATGAAGTAGCAGTGAGTCGAATCATGCCATGGAATCGGCACCTCTCATTGCCTTCGAGGGTCTCCCAAACTCCCTCTAGGCACTCCATCACCACGCGATCATGGATTAACTACGCTGCCATTGCGATCTACAAGAAATAAAAGAAAGGGGGTAGACTCTTTCACGAGAAATCTAACTACAGGCAACAATACAATGTGTCCCATAACTGCTATGTATAGTCAAAAGGTCTCTCTCAAGGGATTTCCTCTCTGGTAATCAATTACCAAAGTATGTAATCGATTACCAGTGTCCAAACTCGAGTTACTCAGCTTCTGCACATGGAAACCTACAATTTACACTGTGTAATCGATTACACATAACTGGTAATCGATTACCAGTGCCCTATTACTTTGTGTAATCGATTACACAGTATTGGTAATCGATTACCAGAGGCCACCTTAACATCCTGTCCCCATTTTTAAGCCTTGTAATAGATTACACACCATTGGTAATCGATTACCAGAGGCCATCTTAACTTCCTGTCTCCATTTTTAAGCCTTGTAATCGATTACACACTGTCATACCCTAATTTCGTTCGGGGACCTTTGCTTGATGACATGCGACCATTCTTTGGTCCTTGTGAGGTGCTTGGCACCCATCATTAGGCAATTTATGAAATTCCAGGACATGCCGAAAAACCAAAAAATATTGATGCACAATCCGTAAGTTTCCGTGACACACCGGAAATCAAATGGAAGCATCGTTGCATAATTAAGTGAGGTTCCGTAACATTCCGTAAGTCAAAAAGGGGATGATTATGTAATTCGCAAGGTTCCGTAACATTACGGAAAGAAAACAAGTATCGTTAATGGTCCAACGCCTTAACGTTTCTCTCCTTTCAAAAACAAGAGGTCGTTAATGGTCCAACGCCTTAACGTTTCTCCCCTTTCAAAATCAAAAGACCGTTTAATGGTTCAACACCTTAAATGACCTTTTATTCAATAAAAAAAAACATATTTTGCAAAAAAGACAAAAACAACTTAACCAAAACACTTTGTTCCGAAAGAACTACGTAGGTCTGATTTCCTCATCACAAATTGAGGAATACGTAGGAGCAAAGGGAAACACCCTTGTCGACCACAAAAAAGAAAAATATAAAAAGGGTATAAAGGATATAAGAACATAAAAGGGAACATAAAAATCAAAGTCATGTTTGCACATTCGATTAAAGGCTGCCGTCCCTTGGGACGGGCGTGTGGGGTGCTAATACCTTCCCCGTGCGTAAATACAACTCCCGAACCTTTCACTTAAAAGTTCGTAGATCGCGTCTTTTCCGGTTTTTCCGACGTTTTCCTCAAATAAACGTTGGTGGCGACTCCGCGCGTATTCCTTTCGTGGAACACGCATCCCGCGAGTCACGCGTCGCCCTCCCGCCGAAGGGTAGGTTGCGACAGTTGGCGACTCCACTGGGGACTGTTTTTTAGAGAGTTAGGCCGTTTAATCTTGTGCAAAGTTTTACCATGACTTTCTCCTTTGTTGGTTTCCCTTTATTTGTCTTATGTTCTTGTGTATATAAACTTTTTGTTGCTTTTAGTGTGTTTTAGAATGTATGCATGAGGTAAATATTTATTCATTTGATGCACACAAACACCAACACTATTTGCACACACTGTGAGTGAAAAACGGCCCTATACCCGGGTTCATGGGAGCATAAGGAGTGGAGGTGAATCTGTGATCATGCTAGGTCTCCGACTTGCTTGATTACAGTGAACCCTCATCTAGAGCTTTTCTCTTTGAAAACCTATTGTTGCTAGTAGTCCCTACTGCTACAATATGTTCTTCAAAGGGGATGATACCTCTAGAAACCATCAAGAGAGATATAACTACCTTGGGGATTATTGCTAAAAGCCTAGTTAGTTCTCTCCCTTATAGGTCCCTTAAATAGGGGCACGAAGCAAACACGCTGCGTGCCATTTTTCACACTGCCATGCATGAGTATCATATACCCTTTTGCTTATGTTCGGTAAATATTGTCATACTGTGTACATTCCCGCATTGTGTCTTTTGCATAGGCATTGCATATGGGTTCTGTCTTGATCCCTACTGTAAACAAACCAACGGAGGGTCCGTGTCGCCTTCTTAAAAACGTGTGTTGGGGCATTTTGCTACCCCTAGACGCCGTATCTAAGAAGGGGACAAACTTCCCCGGACCCCCCGCATTCCTAGATTGCATCCGTGTCATATGCATTCCTTCATGCATTCATCCATTCCACCCATGATAGATGTCGGAGTTTTGATTCGCACTAGATTTTATTTCACTTTAGTAAAACATGGGATCAAGTCAAAAGCCTTCGCTTAAAAAGAGGTTTTATCAAGTCAAAATCAAGAGTTTAGAGGTCACCAGTTTACGAAAGTTGGGGCAATTAATGGGTCAACTTCAACGGCAAGCCTTCTGCAAAGCCTATGGTAAGATTTGGGACCTAGCTAGGGTAGAAGTCTCCATGGAACCTATTGCCTCCCTCGCCCAGTATTATGATCAGCCGTTGAGGTGCTTCATCTTTGGGGACTTCCGGCTATCACCAATGGTGGAAGAATTTGAAGAGATCCTAGGATGTCCTCTAGGGGGAAGGAAACCATACCTCTTCTCAGGGTTCTACCCCTCATTGGCCAGAATTTCTAAAAAGTCCAAATCTCGGCGCAGGAATTAGACCGCCAAAGGCAAGTCGAAAATGGGTGGTCGGAATACCGAGAAAATATTTGGAGGTAAAAGCAAGAATCTTGGCAGATAAAGGCGAGTGGACCCCATTCATAGATAGCCTCACACTGTTGATTTTCGAGGGAGTCCTCTTTCCAAATGTGGATGGGTTGGTGGACCTGGCAGCGATCGACGTTTTTCTCGCCTATCATAACCACAAGGAAAGTCCGGTTGTCGCTATGCTAGCCGACCTATATGACACCTTCGACCGAAGATGTGAAGAAAGCAATGCAAGGATTGTTTGCTGTACTCCAGCTCTCTATGTGGGGCTGGTTTCACACCTTTTTCTCTAAGAAGGTAGGCCCGTCTATCTGCTACAAGGTCACCGCTCGTGCGTCGAAAAAGAAAGACGAATTGGGACCAACTCTTGGCTAGCATGGAGGGGCGTTTGTTAAATGGTTCCCTCGCTAGAAGGAAGGAAGAATCAGGATTCTATCTTCATGCGAAGGATGTCCCATGAGAGGAGTGCCATCAGACGAAAGCATCACGCCTTTCATCGCACGAGGTTTCAGTGACCACAACGCTAGGGTACTCCAAGGAGTTCGCAAGGCATGGGATGCGGCGTGAAGAAAGGACAGAGAGCTTAGGGGAAGCAGTAATGGGATCATCGGCGGCTATCATAAGTGGCTGAGAGTCCGAACACAAGGATTGGATTGGCTCCCAAATCTAAAGACTGTGAGGGACGATGAGGTTAAAGCTTCGGAAGAAAGTGATGAGGTACAAGCCCTAAAGGCAAAGCTTGAAAGAGCCCGGGTAGTCGAAGAGAAGTTCAAGTCCATAGCCATCAAAGTCTGAAAAGAGTATGATGAACTAAGGGACGTCAATATGGCCACCGCTGATGCCTTGGAACGAGAAACCAAGAAGGCCCAAAAGGAAGAACACGTGCCAGCAAAGTTTTGAGGGGTTTTATAGGGCAGCAATAGTAAGCTCAAGCTCCGAAGAGGTGAAAGGAATCATCACGGGTCAAAGGCATGATCTTGAAGAACGAGCTAAAGGCTTACCTTAGGTCGAAAAGAAATTTGTCCCAACAGTTAAGCGAGACTGAAGGGAATATGTGGGCCGTCATCGATGAGTGCAAAGAGAAGCTAAATCTAGCGGCGACTCACGAGCAAAGGCTAGAGGATGAGTACGCCAAGATATCAGCAGAAAGCGAAGCAAGGGAGAGGGTAATTGATTCATGGCACCAAGAGGCAACAATGTGGACGGACCGATTTGCTCTTACTTTGAACAGGAGTCAAGAACTTCCCCGATTGCTAGCCAAGGCCAAAGCAGTGGCGGACACCTACTCCGCCCCCAAGAAGATCCACAGACTTCTCAGTTATTGTCAGCATATGATAGACTTAATGGACCATATGATTAGAAACCGCTAGGAAGTTTGTATTGTCGCTCAGATCTTGACTAGTTATAACTTTTTGAAAAAAATGAGTTTATCCCACGTTTTTACTCCAAAAATCAGTGCGAATCAAGTCACTCCCACATTTTATCTCTAGCATGCATTGTATGTTGGTCTCGTCCTTTGTCACGGGAAGCCGGAAGGTCCATATCACCTTCTTAATTGTACACATGGGGCACTGCGCCCCCAAATGCACAAGTAAGAAGAGATAATTTTCCGGGCTCTCGTGTCCGTAAAATGCATTCATATCATGCATCGCATAAGCATCTCTTCATAACATCATAATGGACATATCCTGCATTTGTCCGTTATCATATTCCAGCCTCACATTTTGCATGAGTCATGGCATCATCATGCATATGCGTTCAACAAACTTTTTGATCTGCAAAATTGCATACCATTTGTTTTCATGTTTGCTCATCCTTGCGTTTTCCTCTACAAAACAAAAACAAAAAGGGGGGAAGCGTGAAACTTCACACTACATTCTTAGTTTCATGTGTTAGGCACCACGAGCCAACCATGTTGGGATCATAAACCCGTTTCACTTAAAAACAAAATAATTGAACATGGTACCTAATGCATGGTTAACTAGGAAATGGTGTTTCTTCGGGCATCTCAATTTCATAATTACATTTTCCATGCATAAGCTTAAAGTATGCCCGAGTCATTCATCCCTATGAGATGTTGTTGAAGTATTGGCGATCAGAATTGCCATTCCGTGGATTATAGGGTTGAACCAAGCTCATGCTTTTACAAAAAGGTTCATCAAGTCAAGTTGAAATATGGAAGTAACCGTCTTGCAAAATTGGGGCAAAAGATGAATCGAGTCACATCACTGCTTCGTCTACTGCCAAACATATTTAGGATTATTGATGTCCTTGTTACTTCCAGTTTCACCTTGACAAAGATGTCATGGACCATGTTGAAAATCTAAATTGATTCAACCCCATATCTTGCGTAAAAATTCGCAATACTTCAACTGTACATCATTCGCATGCATCCATGCTTTTCATTGGTTGCATTGCTCATTGCATTCTTTCCTTGAAAAAGAAAATAAAAATAAATAAATAAATAAAATAAAATAAAAATGATCTTAATCATTGTTATCAAAAAGAAAAGGACACGCTTTACGGCGCCCTTACCGAACTCGTGCTAGAGCTAGAGTAATGGGTGGAGTAGAGGAGATGCAAGAGAAGATGGAGGCCATAAAAGAGCAAGTGGCCACAATGATGAAGGCCATGATGAGCATGAAGAAGATAATGGAAGCCAATGCGATTATAGTTGCCGCTATTAGTGCTGTTGCTAAAGTGAACCCGATGCTCCCATCTGGCCTCAAGCAAATGAATCATCCAACCTCAAATATGGTAGGCAAAGATTTGGGAAGTACGGATGACCCCATGATGTGCAAATTCAAAACAAGCACGCCTTCCCGTCATATGGCTTGCCTCTCAACTATACGCCACCCAATGTGGCGTACACTCCCAATAAGAATGTCAATAACTCCACTCCTATACCCATTGAAAGCTAGCAACCCCAAACTGATCATGCACATGTCTCTTAAACCGTGGAAGAGACCCATGAAATTCCCCATCACGATCTAGCCGACTTCGAGCCTTGGCTCGGATATACCACTGAAGGGCAAGCAGTTGGTGGTATACCCTACAAAACCCTTTGGAGGGCCCTCAGTATCACCCACAACTGCGCCTCTTGCATTCCACAGCGGTTAAAAACCCTCATGACTATGGCAGGAATGGGAAAGTTGGATCATCTAGAGGAAAGGCTCAGGGCCATTGAAGGAGGTGAAGATTATGCCTTTGCTAACCTAGAAGAGTTGTTCCTAATACCCAAACATGGTCATTCCCAAGTTCAAGGTGCCGGACTTTGGCAAGTACAAGGGGACTACTCGCTCCAAGAACCATCTAAAGATGTACTGTCGGAAGATGGGGGCATACGCAAAAGATGAGAAACTGCTGATACATTTTTCCTGAGAAAGTCTTACTAGGACAACTGTCGCCTGGTATACTAACTTAGGAACCTTCTTGAGTCCATTCTTGGAAGGACCTAATGGTTGCCTTCATTAAGCAGTGTCAGTACAATTCTGATATGGCTCCGGATAGGATGCAACTACAAAAAGTGTGCAAAAAGGGGGCACGAATCTTTCAAAGAATACGCCCAAAGATGGAGAGACTTGGCAACTCAAGTAGCACCCCCAAGAACAGAGAAAGAGATTATCACAATGATAGTAGACACGCGACCGGTGTTCTACTATGAAAAAATGGTGGGTTACACACCTTCAAGTTTTACAGATTTGGTCTTCGCCAGCAAAAAGATCGAAGTGGATCCGAAAAAAGGCAAATTTGATCATCCTACTAGGATGACTGAGAAAACTGGGGCAAATGAAGAGGGTGAGAAAGAGGGAGAAACCCATGCTGTGACTGCCATTCCTATACGGCCAAGTTTCCCACCAAACCCAACAATGTCATTACTCAGTCAATGACAAGCCACCTCCTTACCCACCACCCAGTTATCCACAAAGGCCATCCCTAAATCAACCACAAAGCCTGTCTACCGCACTTCCAATGACGAAGACCACCTTTAGCACAAACCAAAAAAAAAACACCAACCAAGAAATGAATTTTGCAGCGAAAAGCCTGTAGGATTCACCCCAAATTCCGGTGTCATATGCTAACTTGCTCCCATATCTACTTGATAACGCAATGGTAGCCATAACCCCTGCTAGGTTCCCTCAAACCCCCATTTTTCTGAGGATATGACTCGAACGCAACATGTGCATATCGTGGGGGAGCCCTGGGGCATTCCATTGAGCACTGTATGACCCTCAGGCGTAAGGTGCAAGGTCTAATTGATGCGGGCTGGCTGAAATTTGAGGAGAATCGCGTGTAAATCCTGACATTGACAAGAGATGCCACACATGGGGCAATTTTGAAAACTGTTGTTAGATGTCTCTAATGACTCATCAGGATTTTCAAGTGCAAGCCATTGGTCAGTTTGCTCAAGCGACCTGTGCTCCTGAGTTTGGACTTCCAAGACCGTTCAATCAGAGATTACTCGTCTTGCACGTTGGTGGGGTTGTCGTAAAACAACGAGCAAAGTTCAAAACAAATAAGTTTCAAAATAAAAAATAAGTTTCAAAATAAAAAAAATAAAAAGGCATTTGATTGACTGTGTTTTCAAGTAAAAATATAGACGTTCATGTAACCTCATTTTGTCTTTTTAGAGAGAAGTGAGTTATCAAGAATAGGATGTTGGACAAATGGCCTCAGTTACCTTAAGAAAAAGGGGGGGTTGAATTAAGATGCAAAGACTATTCCCCAATTGAACTATCAATCTCTCTTTTCGGATTAACAATGCACACAGGGATAACCCTTCCCTTGTGTTCAGGAATCCTCTACAACAAGAGACCCACGGTCTCTTAATCCCTTTTCAGAAATAAGAATAAGAGAAGAAGAGGTCTCTCGTAAAAGAGGTAGATTGTAAAATGAAGATCAATCAAAAATTCCTTATTGAATAAGCAAGTGGTTGACCAAGGAATCTTTTTGAGAGGATAAGACGTTTCAGTTCAGAAAAACTCTTGATCTTTCGAGAGGATAAAACTGTTTGGGCAATAAAAACTCTCTTTAAAACATTTGAAGGGCCGTTCATAAAACATTTGAATAGATATGTCTCTTGGAAATTATTTTCTGAAAATCCCCTCTGGTAATCAATTACAAGACTTATGTAATCGATTACAGGTTTTAAAAATTTGTATTAAAACATTTTCAACTACTGGTAATCAATTACCAGAGAGCAAATCTCAATTTGAAAGGATAGAATTCGTTGGTCAAACCTTTGTTTGTTTCAATTTGGAAACTTCTTCCTAAAGATTCTAAAGAGATCAAACTTGATCATATATCTTGATTTCCTTGGATAGAACTTAGAAGCACTTGATCCTTTAGCATCATCAAGACATCAAAACATTTTGCTTCTACATAGGAGTCATTTGACTTAATCCATCAACTGAAAGATCCTTCAATTATTTCTCGTCCTTGGAAAATTCTTTTTTGCAAGAATCAACTGCTTCTTTCATTCTCCCTTGCTACAAGGTTGTGAAAACAAGACGACGATGGTTACCTCATAGCCCTACACTGGGGCAATGAGGGGCATCGTGCATGAGCCTCAAGTGAACCTAGGGGCAGATTAGAAGTTCTCACTCAATAGGTTCCCAGCTACAAGGTCATGACGAAAGGCAACGATTGGTACCTCAAAGCCTTACACTGGGGCAATGAGGGGCACCGTGCATGAGCCTCAAGTGAACATAGGGGCCGATCAAAAGTTCTCACCCATCGATGTTTTTAACAAAAAAAGGGGGACAAACCCTAGGATTTCAATGGATTGATCGAACATCAAACGACTCCATTGCCGTCACTCCAAAATGGTCAAGTGACTAAATCAAACAGAACACACACTCTGAGGGAGTTCCCGGAGAGATTTGCAAAAAAGATAGGATGAGGTTGCATGAGTTATCACCTCTTTCAAAAGGACAGTCAATCTGTGTTTTCCAAAAAAATTAAATCAAAATCAAAATCACAAAATAGGGAAAGAATGTCATGAGCATTGTACAACTTTCCATTACATTGCATTGTTTCATATGAAGTCCGCATTTACCAAATTTCACGACAAAGGTTGCATGCATCTGCATCCCTAAAAATCATGTTAACTGCATAGATTTCCTACATCTAATGTCCAAATCTTGTGGATTTGGGATGACCGGCTCTCTCGATGAGTTGATCTCTTGCTTTCTCATAAGGATGGACCCTCGGGTACTAGTACCCTGGTCTTGAGAGGACTACACGTCCTCACCATCAGAGGGCTGCACGCCCTCACCTCCAGAGGACTACATGTCCTCGCCTTGAGAGGGCTACACGCCCTCACCTTGGGTACTAGTTACCCTCACCGTTGAGAGGACTACACGTCCTCGCTTTGAGAGGACTACACGTCCTCACCATCAGAGGGCTGCACGCCCTCACCTCCAGAGGACTACATGTCCTCGCCTTGAGAGGGCTACACGCCCTCACCTTGGGTACTAGTTACCCTCACCGTCAGAGGACTACACGTCCTCGCCTTGAGAGGACTACACGTCCTCACCATCAGAGGGCTGCACGCCCTCACCTCCAGAGGACTACATGTCCTCGCCTTGAGAGGGCTACACGCCCTCACCTTGGGTACTAGTTACCCTCACCGTCAGAGGACTACACGTCCTCGCCTTGAGAGGACTACACGTCCTCACCACCAGAGGGCTGCACGCCCTCACCTCCAGAGGACTATAAGTCCTCGCCTTGAGAGGGCTACACGCCCTCACCTTGGGTACTAGTTACCCTCACCGTCAGAGGACTACACGTCCTCGCCTTGAGAGGACTACACGTCCTCACCATCAGAGGGCTGCACGCCCTCACCTCCAGAGGACTACATGTCCTCGCCTTGAGAGGGCTGCACGCCCTCACCTTGGGTACTAGTTACCCTCAACGTCAGAGGACTACACGTCCTCGCCTTGAGAGGACTACACGTCCTCACCATCAGAGGGCTGCACGCCCTCACCTCCAGAGGACTACACGTCCTCGCCTTGAGAGGACTACACGTCCTCACCATCAGAGGGCTGCACGCCCTCACCTCCAGAGGACTACATGTCCTCGCCTTGAGAGGGCTACACGCCCTCACCTTGGGTACTAGTTACCCTCACCGTTGAGAGGACTACACGTCCTCGCCTTGAGAGGACTACACGTCCTCACCATCAGAGGGCTGCACGCCCTCACCTCCAGAGGACTACATGTCCTCGCCTTGAGAGGGTTGCACGCCCTCACCTTGGGTACTAGTTACCCTCAACGTCAGAGGACTACACGTCCTCGCCTTGAGAGGACTACACGTCCTCACCATCAGAGGGCTGCACGCCCTTACCTCCAGAGGACTACATGTCCTCGCCTTGAGAGGGCTACACGCCCTCACCTTGGGTACTACTTACCCTCACCGTCAGAGGACTACACGTCCTCGCCTTTGTAGGGCTACACGCCCTCACCTTCAGAGGACTACACGTCCTCACCTTTAGAGGACTACACGTCCTCGCCATCAGAGGACTACATGTTCCCCATTTTCAAAGGGGGGCATGCCCTCACCTTTAGAGGATTGCACGTCCTTGCCATCATAGGACTACACTCCCTCGCCTTCGAAAGGCGACACATCTTGAACTTCAGAGGGCTACACGCCCTCGCCTTTGGAGGACTATGCGTCCTCACTTTCAGTGGGCTCCATATCCACACCTTAAGATAATTTAAGGTCCTCTGTCCTTAAATGCTTAACCGAGACTTGCACTCCCGGTTAAGGGACCAGTAGTTTCCTTTTAAACGGTTCCTGAGCCACCCCCTGATATTGGAGGAGGGCCAACTGTGCGAGCACAACCAGAGAGGGAGGCTATCACACAGCTACTATGCATACCGGGGCAAGATTTCACCCGTGCAGCTGCAAAGAGACGAGTGCGGATCACGCGCACCAACATGACCACTCTTACACAGATATAGATGACATTGCTACTTAGCAACATTCTGCCCAGCGACCGTAATGCCAATCTCCCCCTGCAAAAGTATCAGTTGGTCTGTGTCGTCCCGACATGGGTAAGTATGCATATGGTTCAGCTGATTTCTGATACCATCTATTGTTTGCAGGGATCGCACCCACAAAGACACCCAGTGAACCTGAAGAAGTCCAACAGGGCCCTGGGGTTTCCAGCTCTGGTTACGGGCCTCTATCAGTCCTACAGGGTGCCCGTACCCCCCCGGCAAGGTCACGTCATCATAGGTAAGTATGCGCATCGCTCAACTGATTTCTGATTTCATCTATTGTTTGCAGGGATCGCGCCTGCAAGACACCCAGTGGACCCGAAGAAGTCCAACAGGGTCTTGGAGTTGTCAAGCTCTAATTACGGGTCTCTGTCAGTTCTACGGAGTACCTGTCACCTCCAGCAAGGGCATCAGGCCCCCTACCAATCGAGCTTTCATCAAGAAGTTCTGCGTCTCCAGGCAGGCGTAGGGCGAAACACCACAGCAGCCTGGCAATGGCCGGCAGCGGGCAACAGACGCACCGCCACCTCTAGAGTTCACCTCAGCTCATCCGCAAAAAGGTTAGAGCGTTGCCTACGACACATGGCCGACCAGCAGGCGACCAAGTCCAAAGCCAAAGGTAAGCAAAGTACTAGGTCCGTGACCTACAAGCCATCATGCGTCCAGCTAAAGACGTTAAAGAAGCGCTACTAGGAGGCAACCTAGTACCTTTTGAATCTATGCTTGTTATTTGATCACTTTTTATAGTAGGACGCACCTAGTTGCTCATGATCCTGGGGATTTAAATAAAACAAGCGCAAGCTCGAAAGGTAGTCATACCTCACAAAATATATATATGTATGTTTAGGTAGTGAAAATACCTTGGATATGCATGTATGTAAACAAAAAATACTTCACAAAATATATATGTATGTTTAGGTAGAAAGATACCTTAGATATGCATGTATGTAAACAAAAAATACTTCACAAAATATATATGTATGTTTAGGTAGAAAGATACCTTGGATATGCATGTATATAGCAAAAATACCTTACAAAACATATATATGTATGTTTAGGTAGAAAGATACCTTGGATATGCATGTATATAGCAAAAATACCTTACAAAACATATATATGTATGTTTAGGTAGCAAGATACCTTGGATATGCATGTATATAGCAAAATACCTCATGAAAAAAAAAAAGAGAAGAAGAAAAAAAAAAAAAAAAAAAAGAGAAAAACATAAGTTGTCTAGCTAAAAACCGACATGCTTTTGAAAAGAGATTGTTTCCAACTTTTCTTTGAAAAAATTCATTGATCATAACCAATTTTTGGAAAAAATGTCTACACCTGAAGGGTGAATGCTGTGAAAATTTCCCCGGACGCCCGAAATGGACTCGGATGAATGCACAAATTGATAAAAGAACATATTTTGGAAACATTGGGTTGATTTAAAATAGAGGAAATGAATCCTGAGCCCTAGCATCACATGACCATAAAAATTTGACACTTGAGTGTCCGCATAGGTGCATGCATGACCAGTTTTGCATAAGGTTTCCAAATCATCATTTTTGCATTTGTGTCATGGAAATAATGTAAGGCAACCCTTTTATCCTTGAGCCAAACCAAACCCCGACATGTATCATGTCTAGCCATTCTACAAACCTTGAGCCAAAATCCTGACTCACCATAATCCTTACCCTCGGAAGCAAAAAGAAAGAGAAAGGAAATTCCCAATCAAAGAGTGGGAGAAAGCAAAAAGAAAGAGAAAGCAAATTCCCAATCAAAGAGTGGGAGAAAGCAAAAAGAAAAGAAAGGAAATTCCCAATCAAAGAGTGGGAGAAAGCAAAAAGAAAGAGAAAGGAAATTCCCAATCAAAGAGTGGGAGAAAGCAAAAAGAAAAGAAAGGAAATTCCCAATCAAAGAGTGGGAGAAAGCAAAAAGGAAAGAAAGGAAATTCCCAATCAAAGAGTGGGAGAAAGCAAAAAGAAAAGAAAGAAAATTCCCAATCAAAGAATGGGAGAAAGAAAAAAAAAGGGAGAAAAGAAGGAAAGAAAGCTCCTGATCAAGGATCGAAAGAAAACAGAAGAAATGTGCAGAGAGGTCTTTGGACCGGACAATATCTGAACAAAACAGAATTGTCACCAAATGAACAAAAGAGGAAGGAAAGGAAACCAAGACCTAAAATGGTCTTCTCCCTTTAGTTACCAACCAAAATCCCGTGCGCTAGCGATTTTTTTTTTTCTCTCGCCCCGCACTAAACAAAAACAGAAAAAGAAAAAAGCCAGGAAAATCAAAAGCCAAAAACACACAAAAGCCGAAAGAAGAAACCACCAAAAGAACCCATTCCCAAGGGAAGCCCTATTGATCCATGATCACGCATGTAATTTTTGATTTGATAGGAAATAATTTGCAAAGTCAAGTCATGACATATCTATGGTTCGGAATTAGGATGAAACACTTACCTGTGCGAGATTGATACACTTTGAGTGGATTTCTTCTATTTTTGTCGAACCCGGTGTTTCCTCTAAATGGTCATTTAGAAACGAAATGCTAACATCCAAAATCTCATTTATGGTTATGGGAGATTTCATCAGCAGACTCTCCTTCCCCGATAGACGCATTGTTTTTCACTCAAAAAGCATATACTGGAATATTTGTCTCTTTGCTAAAGCATGTTTGCATTTTAGTGGAGAAAACACCGAGACTTTTTCAAGTCTCACAAGTTATCCAGAACTACGTAGGTCTGAATTCCTCATTGGAGGATACGTAGGAGCAAGAGCCTCGCTTTTGTCGACCACACCGCCTTTTGTTGCCATGACTCAAGAGCTGATACGCGGAGATACCTTATGGTTATTCGCACCCTTTTGTCATCCAGAGGCAGCGGGCCCGATGACAAGCAGAGACCAAGTTTGGTCATTCTGCACCCATGATACGCGGAGATACCTTACGGTTATCCGCACCCCTTTGCCATTCAGACACAGTCGTGTCCGATGGCACGCAGAGACCAAGTTTGGTCATTCTGCACCCCATGATACGCGGAGATACCTTACGGTTATCCGCACCCCTTTGCCATTCAGACACAGTCGTGTCCGATGGCACGCAGAGACCAAGTTTGGTCATTCTGCACCCATGATACGCGGAGATACCTTACGGTTATCCGCACCCCTTTGCCATTCAGACACAGTCGTGTCCGATGGCACGCAGAGACCAAGTTTGGTCATTCTGCACCCATGATACGCGGAGATACCTTACGGTTATCCGCACCCCTTTGCCATTCAGACACAGTCGTGTCCGATGGCACGCAGAGACCAAGTTTGGTCATTCTGCACCCATGATACGCGGAGATACCTTACGGTTATCCGCACCCCTTTGCCATTCAGACACAGTCGTGTCCGATGGCACGCAGAGACCAAGTTTGGTCATTCTGCACCCATGATACGCGGAGATACCTTACGGTTATCCGCACCCCTTTGCCATTCAGACACAGTCGTGTCCGATGGCACGCAGAGACCAAGTTTGGTCATTCTGCACCCATGATACGCGGAGATACCTTACGGTTATCCGCACCCCTTTGCCATTCAGACACAGTCGTGTCCGATGGCACGCAGAGACCAAGTTTGGTCATTCTGCACCCATGATACGCGGAGATACCTTACGGTTATCCGCACCCCTTTGCCATTCAGACACAGTCGTGTCCGATGGCACGCAGAGACCGAGTTTGGTCATTCTGCACCCATGATACGCGGAGATACCTTACGGTTATCCGCACCCCTTTGCCATTCAGACACAGTCGTGTCCGATGGCACGCAGAGACCAAGTTTGGTCATTCTGCACCCATGATACGCGGAGATACCTTACGGTTATCCGCACCCCTTTGCCATTCAGACACAGTCGTGTCCGATGGCACGCAGAGACCAAGTTTGGTCATTCTGCACCCATGATACGCGGAGATACCTTACGGTTATCCGCACCCCTTTGCCATTCAGACACAGTCGTGTCCGATGGCACGCAGAGACCAAGTTTGGTCATTCTGCACCCATGATACGCGGAGATACCTTACGGTTATCCGCACCCCTTTGCCATTCAGACACAGTCGTGTCCGATGGCACGCAGAGACCAAGTTTGGTCATTCTGCACCCATGATACGCGGAGATACCTTACGGTTATCTGCACCCCTTTGCCATTCAGACACAGTCGTGTCCGATGGCACGCAGAGACCAAGTTTGGTCATTCTGCACCCATGATACGCGGAGATACCTTACGGTTATCCGCACCCCTTTGCCATTCAGACACAGTCGTGTCCGATGGCACGCAGAGACCAAGTTTGGTCATTCTGCACCCATGATACGCGGAGATACCTTATGGTTATTCGCACCCTTTTGTCATCCAGAGGCGGCGGGCCCGATGACAAGCAGAGACCAAGTTTGGTCATTCTGCACCCATGATACGCGGAGATACCTTATGGTTATTCGCACCCATTCTTTTGCTATCTGTAAGACAGAACGCTTGATAGCATGCAGGGGCTGACACAGTCTTCTGCACCTTTTGTTCCTCCGGGAACAACAAAGTCATTTACATGCGGAAATTTCATGGTCGCCCGCGACTCTCGTCAACCGAGAGGAGCGAAATTAGTGTCATACACTGATTTTCGGGGACCTTTGCTTGACGACATGTGACCATTCTTTGGTCCTTGTGAGGTGCTTGGCACCCATCTTTAGGCAATTTGTGAAATCCTAGGAACGACAAGTCACGGTCACCCGCGACTCTCGTCAAATCGAGAGGGACGAAATTAGTGTCTTATCTTTACTTTTCTTTTATCTCCAATAAAAGACAAGTAAAGAGGGGCAACTGTCATACCCTAATTTCGTCCGGGGACCTTTGCTTGATGACATGCGACCATTCTTTGGTCCTTGTGAGGTGCTTGGCACCCATCATTAGGCAATTTATGAAATTCCAGGACATGCCGAAAAACCAAAAAATATTGATGCACAATCCGTAAGTTTCCGTGACACACCGAAAATCAAATGGAAGCATCGTTGCATAATTAAGTGAGGTTCCGTAACATTCCGTAAGTCAAAAAGGGGATGATTATGTAATTCGCAAGGTTCCGTAACATTACGGAAAGAAAACAAGTATCGTTACGAAATTCGTAAGTTTCCGTAACTTTACGAAAAAAGAATCACCAAAAAACAGCAGAGGGGGGTGTACTTAGTAAAAATGGGGGTGCAAATTGCACCCAGGCCCATTTGGGCCCTCTAGAAGATTCCTCCAGAAGGCGGTTGCTTCTGGAGGAAGCAACCCTGCTCGCCTGGGCGAGCTGGGCAGCAACCACCTCCCCTATTTTGCTATAAATAGGGGAGGAAGGGAAGAAGGAAATGGTCGAGCCCCTTAGGCACTTCTCTCTCTTTCGAATTTGCTTGGAAAAATTGTTTCCGTGAAGAAAATCTAAGCCGAGGCGCTTCCGAAACGTTTCCGTAACGTTTTCCGTGAGGAATCTCGCAAAGGTTTCAGCCGTTCTTCGACGTTCTTCATTCGTTCTTCATCGTTCTTCGATCTTCAACGGGTAAGTACCTCGAACCAAGCTTTTCGATTCATTCTATGTACCCATAGTGGTCCACATTGTGTTTCGTGCATTTTTATTCTCATTTTGTTTACTTTTTATACCCCCTGTTGACGTGTTTAAGCCATTTTACTTAAGTCATTTCTCGCTTAACTTAAAAATAAAATAAATTTCCACCGAACGTTTGAATTGTATTATCCATTAACTTCGGTTAAAATAAATTCCGACCATTCGGTCGTGCCGTAACCACGTTGGAAATCAAAAAGAGGTAAAAAATAATATAATAATCAAAAAATATCTTTTTAGTAAAATAAAGTGGAAAATCAATCGGACGTTTTCTCTTTGGGATTTCTCATTCTTAATCGAATTGATTAATAACTAAGGTGAAACTAAGGCTAAAATCACCTCGCCTAGTCAAGCTCGTCCACAAAAATAGGCTTTTGAAGTTTGTCATTTCAATTTCTCACTAAGTAAAATGGATCATTTTTAAGGTCCAACGCCTTAAAATGATCACCACTTAAGTAAAAAAAGGCATCACTTGATAAGCAAGAACTACGTAGGTCTGAGTTCCTCATTGAGGATACGTAGGAGCAAAAGCCCCGCTTTTGTCGACCACCCCAAGAGATCGTTAATGGTCCAACGCCTTAACGTTTCTCTCCTTTCAAAAACAAGAGGTCGTTAATGGTCCAACGCCTTAACGTTTCTCCCCTTTCAAAATCAAAAGACCGTTTAATGGTTCAACACCTTAAATGACCTTTTATTCAATAAAAAAAACATATTTTGCAAAAAAGACAAAAACAACTTAACCAAAACACTTTGTTCCGAAAGAACTACGTAGGTCTGATTTCCTCATCACAAATTGAGGAATACGTAGGAGCAAAGGGAAACACCCTTGTCGACCACAAAAAAGAAAAATATAAAAAGGGTATAAAGGATATAAGAACATAAAAGGGAACATAAAAATCAAAGTCATGTTTGCACATTCGATTAAAGGCTGCCGTCCCTTGGGACGGGCGTGTGGGGTGCTAATACCTTCCCCGTGCGTAAATACAACTCCCGAACCTTTCACTTAAAAGTTCGTAGATCGCGTCTTTTCCGGTTTTTCCGACGTTTTCCTCAAATAAACGTTGGTGGCGACTCCGCGCGTATTCCTTTCGTGGAACACGCATCCCGCGAGTCACGCGTCGCCCTCCCGCCGAAGGGTAGGTTGCGACACACACCATTGGTAATCGATTACTAGAGGCCATCTTAACTTCATGTCTCCATTTTTAAGCCTTGTAATCGATTACACACCCTTGGTAATTGATTATCAGAGACCAATTTCCAGATACCACTCAAGATCCATAGCTGGCCAGCCGCCACACAAGTCTCCTTGCTTTGTAGTCTTTGTTCTTTTATTGGTTGACTGCCAGGAGCTTGCCTGTTTAGGTACGTCACAGGTTCTCACTGACTGACTATGCCCGGGTTGGGTCGGGATTGGTCAAGCTTGATTTTGGGCAATAGCACCCCACCTGACGTCCCCAAAGTCTCCTGACCCCCGCGACATATCTCCAGGTACCACTCTGTGGTCAACAAACAAAAGTAGGAAGACTGGCTCTTCCACGCTTTCTCACTTCAAGCTTGTTGGATTAGGGGGCACCCGTCATATGTGGTACTAGGTGGCGATCGGGCGATGACGCAAATCAACTCTCCCACTTTCACAAATCAAACATGAACCCACCATTCCCAGTTGCCCCCCTTCAACTGAGCTCACGTACTCCCACATAGCCCTTATCCTCGTTCCTCTCAACACCGGGTCCCCATCAACCCCTCCAAGCTTCCACAATATCCAAGCAATTCAATTTCCAAATATCATGAACTACCCTAAACCAAGAAAACAGGGCAGAGGCAGAAAACTCTGCCCAACACATTCCAATACCACAACTTTCCCTACTCAAATACCCCAGTAACATTCTCTTCGTTCCGATTCGTTAACCGTTGGATCGACTCGAATATTTTACTGGAGGTTTCTAGTACATAAGTATACATTTTTACCGTTGGGATCTGCTAGAAAATGTCCAGAACCAAATATGTACTACCTTTCTCATAACCAGCGATGCACAAGCATTTTCTGCACAAGAACAAAAATTCTGCTGCACAATTCAACATCAATTTTCTGCATAATAGGGCAGATTTCGAAATCCCTCTTGCCCTCATCCAATTTTTCTCAAATTGGATCCTACAAGTCCTAAATCATGTATAAATCATATTTAAACCAAAAACAAGCTTCCTATCAAGGTAAATCAAAAGCTAGGTATCCAAAACCCATCAATTTAGTGGATTTTCAAGGTTTAAGAAGTGAAAATGAGAATGGGGTAATTTTGGAGCAAACTCTCATCTCAAACAAGTCTATAACATTAATTTAAACTTGCTCAAACTGATTTTACAGCGAAAACTCCACCGATTCTAAATTTGACCCCTCAACACCCAATTTACCCTAGAAATGGCTCTTGCTTTCACGTTTGTCACTCTTTTTTTTCTCATTTGCTCTGCCCAAGCTTTCCCACAAGTCCTAATTGGAATTTTAAACTAGGATTAACTCACTTTAGCCTCCAATTACCACTAACCCCAAATTTAGCTTCTCTAACCCTCAAAATCTCACACTTTTCTACCACAACATTGCCATTCTCACATTTAACCCTAAGTTAGCTTTCCCCATCATCTCTACCAGTTTTCTATCAACAATTTCAGCACACAAACATCACAAAGCATCATCATAAAACCCTAAAACAGAATGGGTAAATTTGGCTCACAACAAACATGTCAAGTTTAGCATGCTTTCAACAAATTCCTTCACAAATAACTACCATAAGGCATAAACCTAGTAGAACTACCCATCATATCTCCCAAAAACCCAATACCCATGAAATTCATGTGAGAAGAGGTCCACCTAAACCTGAAATTCGAAGTCCCACAACGTAGAGGTGCGCTTCACGACTCCGAAAATGGCTTCCTTTCGCAATTTGGAGTAGAAGTGATGGGCAAAGTTTGGAGCTTTAATGGAGGCTTCAATGGAGAGGAAGAAGAAGAGAAAAACAATGTAGGAGATGAGGGAAAAGCTTCTGAATTCTGCTGAGTGAAGAGAGAGAACGTGGCTTTTATTTTAAAAGGATTTTCTCTTTCCTTTTTTTTTAAAAGCTATGCCACATGTCTCCTTTTGAGTGGAGCAAAAAGGGGCCCACCTCTTCCCCTTGATGTGACTTCATACTCAGCCACAAGGAGAGAAAATTTTGACCTTTTGAATGCAAAAATCTTGTCTCGGTTTGCGTGTCATTTCTCTGGTTCCAGTCCCTCGCGTTTTTCTGCACCCGTCGGGGCCCGTTTTCGAAAGTAAGCAATATATATATATATATCAGCGGAATACGATCAAACGGACAGATAGGAAGTAAGAATGCAGTATGATAAAATTAAACTTAAGAATTATAAACTTGTAAAGCAGATATCAAGGGCACACCGAAACGGCTTACAAACCCAGGGTTTTGAAAACAAAGAAACCGAAGCGGCGGCAGAGCCGCACAGGATCGGTGAGGGGAGAAGGGAGATATGAAAATTAGAACTTGAAATTTATTGAAACCGAAAGAAAAGCTTACAAAGAGTTTTTCCCTAGGCAGAGCTTCTCTCTCTAAAAACCTGATTCTGAGTATCTCTGTACCACCTAAAATCTGCTAAGGTTCTACACTTAAGATTTGATAATAATTCTGCGGATCTGTCTTTCCACAAGGATGGGTCTCCAATGAAATGTTGGGCTATTGTAAATATTAATGTGTTAACAGCGTCAGGAATCTCTTTATCATCGTCATTAGTAATGACTTTTCCATTGAGATCCGTCTTAACTGCACTGTAAATTTTTGATTTCTCTTCATTAGTGAGATAATTATCCCACCATCCTTTTAGCTGGCCAGAAAATCCTGCCACTAAGATATCTATAATGGTTTCTTCTGAACATTCATGGGAGGTTTGGTAAGCCGTGGCTACCATGGTCATATGTTGGAGTGTATTCATGATGTTATACTCCGTTTGTGCATCTATGTTCCATTCGTAGATGTTATTTGCACTAAAACTTTTAAAATTGTTTTCACCTCTTTCTTCTAATAGAAGGTCAGGGGCAGTTGGACGTTGGTAATATAATTTGGAGGGTGTTTTCCAGTGTTTGGAATTAATTGGATTTATATTCTTTTCTGACACTGATCCTATCTCAGTTGTGTTATCTGAGGTTTGGTCACTATCTTCATTTATAACATTAATTAATTTGGAGGTACTTCTTGTTACCATTTTGGAAGTATTTTCCGAGGTTTGGGGAGTATCTGGAATGACCTTAAGTAAACTACCAATCTTGTTTAGTAATTCACTATGATTGTCACCTACGCCCTCAGTTAAGGATTTAGTTTTTCTAAGTTCCCTAATTTTCCGTTTAGCCTTCTCACTAACTTTGAAAGGTTTGAATAAAGGTTTTTCAATTTCGATGGGGACACTTGGCGGAGCTCCCTCAATTGATTTTTGTTTAGGAACTACTTTAGTTTTAATGGTTTCTCCTAAAGCTTGTAAGTATTTATTGGTATAATTTGCCTGTTCCATTAGGCTTTTAATGTCTTTAGAGGTTACTTCCTCGTTGACATCTTTTGTTTTGAATGGAATTGCCATGACAGGTTTATTACTACTGTCTTTGATATTTGGTAGTTGATATTGTGTTGTGGGAGGTAATTCCGATTAGATTAACTCACCATCTCTCACTTGCCAGTTTGTTATGACATTTGTTGTTGGATCACCTATGATTTCTTGTTTCCAAGGGTAATCTATATTCTTTCTGATGGCATAAGCATGAAACCAATCAAAGAAAAGGACATTAATTTTGACTCTTTCGACAAATTCATAGAACTTGTCTTGGATTTGTTTTTTGTTTGTTCCCTTGTAATGTTGGAAAAACCATCTCCTTTGAGGTTCATTCTCCGGAGAATAGAAATCTTTCCTAAGGGTTTCCTTATCAATGCTAAAGTTGTCAAATAACATCATAAGGTTCCATAGAAGAGTATGTTGGGGATTGGATCGACTTTTGGTCGTCCTCCTGTTCTTGGTTGTAAGTTGTTCTAGGTATGCTAGAAGTAGTGTCTAATCCTTGGAGGTTTACAGTAGGGAACTGGTTATGTGACTCAGATCTGGTTAGTCCTACTGGAATTGAACGGGTTCTAACCGAAAAAGACCTTCTGGCCGACTCATATTCAGACCTAGAGGCCTCTATCCTTGATGAAAAAGAATTTCTCCTATTGAAGGTTATCTCTACCTTTCCGGAGTTATCTTGCTTAATATGCTCTATGGTTGGAGCGGGTCGGGGAATAGACGGTGTTGCCTTATCCATAACCCATCTTTCGGGAAGAGTTACTTCATCCCATTTTATTTTTCTTGGAAGAGAAACATTAGCCTTCGTCATATCAGTGATAAACAAAGTTGTTTCTCCTCTTTGAGGTTTTAACAGGACTCTAGATGCACAAGTATTCATGACCTTGTACTGGATCCTATATATTAAGGCTGCTGGGATTGATCCTTCTTTCATGTCAAGGCCATGAAAGTGGATGTTTAAGAACAGAGAGTCAAGAATGTTTCTGTCCATCAGACTCACTGTTTTGTTTGGATAACAATTAAAATATATTGGACCTTGTCCTAGGCTGGTTTCGACTGTTCCAATTAGGGAGTCTTCAAATTGGTTATGCCTAATGTCTCTTAGACACATTAAAACTGCTGCATCTATGCCCATATCAATTAAGGGCTTGATGGCTACTTGTACACAACCGATGTGTAGATATTTATACTTACGACTATGTTCATGAATTGAATTTTTTGAAAGTAAATGAAATTCTTCCCCTACTTCTTGTCCTAGAGGAATATTGTTTTCTACTGTTTTGATTATGTAATCAAAGTTGTGTTTGTCTTTTATTGTCTCAGGAACGTATAGTTGATCCTGAGGGATTTCTGGAATGTTCCAGTCATCCATATTTTGATTGATATCTTCGAATCGGACTTCCTCATCGAAGAGATTGTGTTTTGGGGCGACCTCTTGGGTCTGGTTGTCTTGATCATTTAATAGATTGGAGTTTCTTGAAGAAGATGATAAGGAGGAGTTTGAGCGAAAAGAGATACGAGAAAAAGATCGTAAGAGTCTAGACATGATTATGATATTCTCTAATATCTTTGCCCTCATTTGGTTCCATAGAAATATCTCCGTAAGTAAATATGTCACAAAATTTTTCTGGATCTGAATTATTTTTAAGAAAACTCTTTTTTTTTTTTTTTTTTTGAAAAATAGTTTGAACGGAAATCCTATAGCCACCAGTGTATTATGTCTTGATATTTTGGTTAAACAGTACACCTTAGCCTTACTGCCCTTTTATCCAACACGGGTCTTACTGCTACAGTACCATTCAACTAAAATATTAGACTGCTGTACTTCCAGGAAATACTGTTCAAACATTTACTGTACAAATCAAAGTAAAATATTAAATGTACTATACAAAACTTTTAGTTTCAGATCCATAAAATTTGTTAACATATGTCCTTACGGACAGTATTCCTACTTCCCCATCAGGCTCTGATACCAGAGATCAGCGGAATACGATCAAACGGACGGATAGGAAGTAAGAATGCAGTATGATAAAATTAAACTTAAGAATTATAAACTTGTAAAGCAGATATCAAGGGCACACCGAAACGGCTTACAAACCCAGGTTTTTGAAAACAAAGAAACCGAAGCGGCGGCAGAGCCGCACAGGATCGGTGAGGGGAGAAGGGAGATATGAAAATTAGAACTTGAAATTTATTGAAACCGAAAGAAAAGCTTACAAAGAGTTTTTCCCTAGGCAGAGCTTCTCTCTCTAAAAACCTGATTCTGAGTCTATCTGAAGGGTGCCTCACAAAGGGGACGAGGACTCCTTTAAATAGACCCAATTTTTACTGTTTCTACAGTATCGGTAATGTTTACCGGAACTGTTACAAAACTTTTTACAAATTATATTATTTAAAAGAAACTGACAAATTAGTTACAATAATTCATGATTATTTCAACTAATTAATCGTCGTCCAATGATATACCAAAACAGTCATCTTCATTCTGGTAGAATGGATCATCTTCTTGGTCATCATTAGTCTCTGATGATTCAGCTTCCTTCTTGGAAGGTTCTTCTTCCACTTCCTGTTGAAGTAGTTGGAGAACTTCTTTGAGATTCTGAGCAAGACTTTCTTTAGATTTTGAGCTTGCTAAGAATGCTGCCAGTTGCGACTTCTGATTTAGAAACAAAGATGTCTCCGGATCAGCAGGTTTAAGGAACTCAGGATTGCTCTGGAACCAGTTCTTGACTTGGTCTGGAGCAGCCTTTGAAGTATCGAATTGTGACCACCATTTTACAAAGGCGTGTCTCTGTAACGGTGGATATTGCTTGTTGTTTTCAGTTTTCCCGTATCTGTATTTCCATGAAAAGATCCATGATAAGGCAAAACTAGAAAAATACTTTAAATCTGCCGGAATTCGTGATTCCTTGCTATTATAGAGGTTGTTGAATTGTTCGAATCCCTGTTGGACTTCTTCTGGAAATATTTGTGGAATTGGTCCGAAGTAGTTCCACCATTGGAGGAACCAATTTGGAAAATTGTATGCAGTATTATTTTTGAAGTAAATCAGCCATGAATGCTTGAATTTACTATTTTGATGCCAGAACACATTGGTCCAGGCGTCAACGTAATCCCAATAATTATACCCTGCAGGGTCAGATGGTGTAGAGAATTTTTCGGGTTGGTTTAAGTTTGAGCCATAATGTCGTGGCTGCATAACTTTCAGGATTTGGATTGTGGAATGGGTATTTAAATTTGGATCTTTGGGGTCTTTGAAGTGTTTAATAGATACTGAGTTTGTATCTATTAGGATGAATTCGTAGAATTTGCGGGTTTTATTTGCGGCTATTGGCCTGTAATGGAATCCCTGGGGGAATACTTTGGCGGTTGCTTTGAAAGGATTTTTGTCCCAATATTCTGGTTCCATTTGTAAAACATTGAAAAATTTGTTTTTTGAAATGTAACTTTTACTGGGTTGTGGTGTTGATCCTTGTTGAGTCAACGATTGGCTTGGTTTTTGGTTACAGACGGTTTTGGTCTGTTTGGCTTTTTGGATTTGTTTTTGCAGATCTGTTTCAGAATCATCGTCTGATTCTGAGGCCATTTCTGCCCAGGTCTTTTTGGCTAATTTTGGTATTTTGGTGAGGCCTATATCCTCTAAGGCCAGGAGAGTTTGTATTGACCAGGCATAGTCAGCCACGGTCTGTTTGGTTGTTGTTGGTTTTGGAGATTCCTGAGTTGATGACTCAGATTTGACGGTAGTTGTTTGGGTCAATGACCCTTCAAGTTTTCCTTTCTGGGTTGATGACCCAGTCTGGGTAGGTGACCCAGGAGATGTTGTAGTTGCCTTTTTGGTTATTGGCTCTGGTAGAGCCAGTAGAACTTCTTTACCTTTCGTACTGGATCTTCCTCCTCTGCCGGAGGAACTAGACACCTTAGGAGGCATCGGGAATTTTCTGTAAAAATTCACGGGTGAGGTAGTCAGGTAGAGAGTTGGAAGAGCCCTTGATATATTCTATATTAAAATCAAAGACACTTAAAATTGCTTGCCATCTTGCAAAAATCTGTTTTGAGGCAAGGTTTTTTACATCCTTCTGTAAAATATCTTTGGCTGATTTGCAGTCAACTTTTACTAAAAATTTTTGATTTAATAAATCAGATTGAAATTTGGAAATGCACAAAACAATTGCTAAAACTTCTTTTTTAACAGTTGAATACTTTAATTGTGCAGGATTCCAGTGTTTTGAAGTATATGCGATGACATGTTCTTGACCATGTACTTGTTGTTTGAGGATGCCACCGTAACCGATGTCTGATGCATCAGTTTCGACAATTTTGAATGCCTGTGGAATGGGAAGATACAGACATTTTATGGATTGGATTTTGACTTTGATTTCTTTAACTGTTTGGGTATGGAGGTCAGACCAAGGAGGCGGATTTTTCTTTAGCCTATCATGCAATGGTTTGACAATATTGTTTAAGTAGGGGACAAATTCTCCTACGTAATTTAGACAACCTAGAAATCTTTGTAACTGGGTTTTGTCTAAGATTTGGTTGGGGAATTTGCTAGCAAACTCAATTGACCTTTCGATTGGAACAATTGTACCTTGATAAATACTGTGACCAAGGAATCGAATTCGTGTTTGGAAAAGATTGATTTTTGATTTGGAGACTGCCAAACCATTTTGTTTGATGATATGGATGAAGGTTTGGAGATGTTTGAAATGCTGGTCAATGTTTTGGGAAAAGATTAAAACATCATCTATGTAGACAATGACAAATTTTGAATAGGGATTAAAAATATCATTCATAATTTTTTGAAATTCTGAAGGGGCATTCTTCAGTCCGAATGGCATTACGTTCCACTCATATTGCCCGAAAGGTACAGTAAAAGTTGTTTTGTACCTATCTGATTCTTGGATTTGGATTTGCCAAAATCCAGATTTCATATCAAATTTTGAAAATATCTTTGCAGAATTTAATCTGTTAAGCAAATCTCTTTTGTTTGGAATAGGATATCTAATCCATTGTAATGCTTGATTTAGTGGTTTGTAATTTATGACTAAGCGAGGTGTTCCACGCTCAATCTCAGATTGTTTGTTGACATAAAAAGCCGCACAAGACCATGGGCTTTTGCTTTTCCGGATTAGGCCTTTATCAAGCAAATCCTTGATTTCCTTTTGACAGTATTGAAGAAGTTCTTCATTCATTTGGATCGGTCTGGCTTTTGTGGGAATTTGTTTTTCTCTAAAGTCTTTCTCATAGGGGAGATCAACAATATGTTTCTTTCTGTCCCAAAATGCATGTGGCAAATCAGAACAGACAGTTGATTCAATATGATTTAGTAAAGATTGAATTTTTTCTTTTACTTGGGGTTTTCCTAGTTGTAGCTGAATATTATTAAAAGATACTTCTTCTTTTAAGAAGTTAATTTGATTAATCTTATTCTCTATGAAATTTATATTTCTGGAAATTGGTTTAGTAGAAAAATTAAATATAATCTTTCTTCCTAAATGATTTGTGGTTATTCCTTCATTAGATATTTGGATGGGAAACAGGGCTCTAATGAAGGGCGTTCCTAAGATTACTTCATTCTTAAGGTTTTTTACCAGAAGAAAGTTTGTGTTGCTCCTAAGACCTTGGTTTTCAATGATTGCATTTGATAGCTTAAAATTAATTTTTAATTTTGAGCCGTTTGCCGTACTTAGTTTTTCTGAGGTTTTCTCAAAGAATTTTGTAGGAATTAATCCTTCTAAAATGCAGTTTGAATCAGCCCCTGTGTCAAATAGGGCCATTGTTTCTAAAATAAAATCATTAATAATTATCTTTATGTTTATGTAAAATTTTTGGATTTTAATCTTGTTGATTAATCCCATAAACATATCATCTTCTAAATTTTCTGGTTGATTTTCTTCACTGTTGTTGGCACTTTCAGAATCACTATCTTCCTCAAGTTGAGAAAGAATGATCTGATGAATTTCTTGTTGTTGACAAAGTTCTTTTACCTGTCTTTTTAGATTGTTTATCTCTGTTTGGAGATCTTGAATTGTCGTTGGCTTTGTTGAAGAATTTTCTAGTCTCTTGAGTATGTTACTTACATCAAATTTGTTGTTCGTGATAAAATCCTTTTGTCTAGGTTTTACCTCTAATGTTTTCTTGAGTTTTTCCAGGAAAACCTTCTTTTCCTGGGGGTCGGGTATGGAATTGATTGCTTCAAACAAGAGCTCTTGTTCTCTCGTTAGAGTATTGATTTGCCCATCATCATCTGTTGATGATAGTTGGTCATCTTGTTGGATTAGGTTTAGGTTTTCATCGGAAAGTACGGAGGATGAAGTTTCTGTTTCTGTTTCCTCCTCCGAGGTTTCTATGAGCAAATTGTTTATTTGCTCTTCAATTGAGGGTTCTAGGTTAAGGTTTCTTAACTTCTTCTTTAGTCTACAATATTTGCTAATGTGGCCTTGTTTTCCACAATTGTAGCACGTTATTTTTTTATTTTATTTTTTGTTTAGGATTTTCTATTTCTCTACTGGTTGAGGGTTTTTGAGAGTATCTTCGTTTTGAAAATCTTCTGTTATTGGCTGGCTTATGATCGTAAGGACATACTGTCCGTAAGGACATATATTAACAAATTTTATGGATCTGGTAGTCAGGTAGAGTAGGAATACTGTCCGTAAGGACATATGTTAACAAATTTTATGGATCTGAAACTAAAAGTTTTGTATAGTACATTTAATATTTTACTTTGATTTGTACAGTAAACGTTTGAACAGTATTTCCTGGAAGTACAGCAGTCTAATATTTTAGTTGAATGGTACTGTAGCAGTAAGACCCGTGTTGGATAAAAGGGCAGTAAGGCTAAGGTGTACTGTTTAACCAAAATATCAAGACATAATACACTGGTGGCTATAGGATTGCCGTTCAAACTATTTTTCAAAAAAAAAAAAAAAAAGAGTTTTCTTAAAAATAATTCAGATCCAGAAAAATTTTGTGACATATTTACTTACGGAGATATTTCTATGGAACCAAATGAGGGCAAAGATATTAGAGAATATCATAATCATGTCTAGACTCTTACGATCTTTTTCTCATATCTCTTTTCGCTCAAACTCCTCCTTATCATCTTCTTCAAGAAACTCCAATCTATTAAATGATCAAGACAACCAGACCCAAGAGGTCGCCCCAAAACACAATCTCTTCGATGAGGAAGTCCGATTCGAAGATATCAATCAAAATATGGATGACTGGAACATTCCAGAAATCCCTCAGGATCAACTATACGTTCCTGAGACAATAAAAGACAAACACAACTTTGATTACATAATCAAAACAGTAGAAAACAATATTCCTCTAGGACAAGAAGTAGGGGAAGAATTTCATTTACTTTCAAAAAATTCAATTCATGAACATAGTCGTAAGTATAAATATCTACACATCGGTTGTGTACAAGTAGCCATCAAGCCCTTAATTGATATGGGCATAGATGCAGCAGTTTTAATGTGTCTAAGAGACATTAGGCATAACCAATTTGAAGACTCCCTAATTGGAACAGTCGAAACCAGCCTAGGACAAGGTCCAATATATTTTAATTGTTATCCAAACAAAACAGTGAGTCTGATGGACAGAAACATTCTTGACTCTCTGTTCTTAAACATCCACTTTCATGGCCTTGACATGAAAGAAGGATCAATCCCAGCAGCCTTAATATATAGGATCCAGTACAAGGTCATGAATACTTGTGCATCTAGAGTCCTGTTAAAACCTCAAAGAGGAGAAACAACTTTGTTTATCACTGATATGACGAAGGCTAATGTTTCTCTTCCAAGAAAAATAAAATGGGATGAAGTAACTCTTCCCGAAAGATGGGTTATGGATAAGGCAACACCGTCTATTCCCCGACCCGCTCCAACCATAGAGCATATTAAGCAAGATAACTCCGGAAAGGTAGAGATAACCTTCAATAGGAGAAATTCTTTTTCATCAAGGATAGAGGCCTCTAGGTCTGAATATGAGTCGGCCAGAAGGTCTTTTTCGGTTAGAACCCGTTCAATTCCAGTAGGACTAACCAGATCTGAGTCACATAACCAGTTCCCTACTGTAAACCTCCAAGGATTAGACACTACTTCTAGCATACCTAGAACAACTTACAACCAAGAACAGGAGGACGACCAAAAGTCGATCCAATCCCCAACATACTCTTCTATGGAACCTTATGATGTTATTTGACAACTTTAGCATTGATAAGGAAACCCTTAGGAAAGATTTCTATTCTCCGGAGAATGAACCTCAAAGGAGATGGTTTTTCCAACATTACAAGGGAACAAACAAAAAACAAATCCAAGACAAGTTCTATGAATTTGTCGAAAGAGTCAAAATTAATGTCCTTTTCTTTGATTGGTTTCATGCTTATGCCATCAGAAAGAATATAGATTACCCTTGGAAACAAGAAATCATAGGTGATCCAACAACAAATGTCATAACAAACTGGCAAGTGAGAGATGGTGAGTTAATCTAATCGGAATTACCTCCCACAACACAATATCAACTACCAAATATCAAAGACAGTAGTAATAAACCTGTCATGGCAATTCCATTCAAAACAAAAGATGTCAACGAGGAAGTAACCTCTAAAGACATTAAAAGCCTAATGGAACAGGCAAATTATACCAATAAATACTTACAAGCTTTAGGAGAAACCATTAAAACTAAAGTAGTTCCTAAACAAAAATCAATTGAGGGAGCTCCGCCAAGTGTCCCCATCGAAATTGAAAAACCTTTATTCAAACCTTTCAAAGTTAGTGAGAAGGCTAAACGGAAAATTAGGGAACTTAGAAAAACTAAATCCTTAACTGAGGGCGTAGGTGACAATCATAGTGAATTACTAAACAAGATTGGTAGTTTACTTAAGGTCATTCCAGATACTCCCCAAATGGTAACAAGAAGTACCTCCAAATTAATTAATGTTATAAATGAAGATAGTGACCAAACCTCAGATAACACAACTGAGATAGGATCAGTGTCAGAAAAGAATATAAATCCAATTAATTCCAAACACTGGAAAACACCCTCCAAATTATATTACCAACGTCCAACTGCCCCTGACCTTCTATTAGAAGAAAGAAGTGAAAACAATTTTAAAAGTTTTAGTGCAAATAACATCTACGAATGGAACATAGATGCACAAACGGAGTATAACATCATGAATACACTCCAACATATGACCATGGTAGCCACGGCTTACCAAACCTCCCATGAATGTTCAGAAGAAACCATTATAGATATCTTAGTGGCAGGATTTTCTGGCCAGCTAAAAGGATGGTGGGATAATTATCTCACTAATGAAGAGAAATAAAAAATTTACAGTGCAGTTAAGACGGATCTCAATGGAAAAGTCATTACTAATGACGATGATAAAGAGATTCCTGACGCTGTTAACACATTAATATTTACAATAGCCCAACATTTCATTGGAGACCCATCCTTGTGGAAAGACAGATCCGCAGAATTATTATCAAATCTTAAGTGTAGAACCTTAGCAGATTTTAGGTGGTACAGAGATACTTTCCTAACTAGGGTTTACACAAGAGAAGACAGTCAACAACCTTTTTGGAAAGAAAAATTTCTAGATGGTCTTCCCAGATCATTAGGAGACAAAGTTAGAGATAAAATCCATAGTCAATCTGCTAATGGAGACATTCCATATGAAAACTTAAGTTATGGTCAATTAATTTCCTATGTCCAAAAGGTAGCCTTAAAAATCTGCCAGGACGACAAGATTCAGAGGCAATTAGCCAAAGAAAAAGCTCAAACAAAAAGAGATTTAGGTTCCTTCTGTGAACAATTTGGCTTACCAGCCTGTCCAAAACAAAAGAAAAAACAAGCCTCTAGGAAAGAAGCCCACGATCATAAGCCAGCCAATAACAGAAGATTTTCAAAACGAAGATACTCTCAAAAACCCTCAACCAGTAGAGAAATAGAAAATCCTAAACAAAAAATAAAATAAAAAATAACGTGCTACAATTGTGGAAAACAAGGCCACATTAGCAAATATTGTAGACTAAAGAAGAAGTTAAGAAACCTTAACCTAGAACCCTCAATTGAAGAGCAAATAAACAATTTGCTCATAGAAACCTCGGAGGAGGAAACAGAAACAGAAACTTCATCCTCTGTACTTTCCGATGAAAACCTAAACCTAATCCAACAAGATGACCAACTATCATCAACAGATGATGATGGGCAAATCAATACTCTAACGAGAGAACAAGAGCTCTTGTTTGAAGCAATCAATTCCATACCCGACCCCCAGGAAAAGAAGGTTTTCCTGGAAAAACTCAAGAAAACATTAGAGGTAAAACCTAGACAAAAGGATTTTATCACGAACAACAAATTTGATGTAAGTAACATACTCAAGAGACTAGAAAATTCTTCAACAAAGCCAATGACAATTCAAGATCTCCAAACAGAGATAAACAATCTAAAAAGACAGGTAAAAGAACTTTGTCAACAACAAGAAATTCATCAGATCATTCTTTCCGGGAAAAATAAAATGGGATGAAGTAACTCTTCCCGAAAGATGGGTTATGGATAAGGCAACACCGTCTATTCCCCGACCCGCTCCAACCATAGAGCATATTAAGCAAGATAACTCCGGAAAGGTAGAGATAACCTTCAATAGGAGAAATTCTTTTTCATCAAGGATAGAAGCCTCTAGGTCTGAATATGAGTCAGCCAGAAGGTCTTTTTCGGTTAGAACCCGTTCAATTCCAGTAGGACTAACCAGATCTGAGTCACATAACCAGTTCCCTACTGTAAACCTCCAAGGATTAGACACTACTTCTAGCATACCTAGAACAACTTACAACCAAGAACAGGAGGATGACCAAAAGTCGATCCAATCCCCAACATACTCTTCTATGGAACCTTATGATGTTATTTGACAACTTTAGCATTGATAAGGAAACCCTTAGGAAAGATTTCTATTCTCCGGAGAATGAACCTCAAAGGAGATGGTTTTTCCAACATTACAAGGGAACAAACAGAAAACAAATCCAAGACAAGTTCTATGAATTTGTCGAAAGAGTCAAAATTAATGTCCTTTTCTTTGATTGGTTTCATGCTTATGCCATCAGAAAGAATATAGATTACCCTTGGAAACAAGAAATCATAGGTGATCCAACAACATATATATATATATATATATATATATATATATATATATATATATATATATATATATATATATATATATATATATATATCAAAATGCTCAGAATGAAACCCTGAGCGTGGTTCAGAGGTTGGTTTTGTTAAATTATTAGTTGCACGCAAAACGATAATTTTTAGATTAATTAATAGAGAATTAATCTATAACTGTCCAGTTATGGATTACTCTTCGTTAATCAGCCTAACCCGCATATCTTTCCCCCAATGTACATACTTCTACCAGGAGTATACATATATACACTGAATAATACATATATATATATATGTATATATATATATATATATATAATTATTTAAAATATAACACTTACAAAATTCCGGGTAGAAATTTCCAGGATGTCATAGTGTGGTCCCATTTATTTGCGGTGGATGAGCGATACACGAATATATTAAAAGGGTATACAAAGAATCTACACCATCCTGAATCATCCATTATTGAAAGATACATTGCAGAATAAGGTATTGAGTTTTATCCAGAGTACATTAAAAAGGCAAAACCTGTTGGGCTTCTCGGGTCTCGGCATGACGAGAGAATGGAAGGTTAGGGTTCACAAGTGTTGCATATTATAACTCCAGGTCTAGATAGAGGGATTGAAACAAGCTCATTTGTATATGTTGAATAATAGTGATGAAGTTGTGTGATAACAACTTCAGTACAAAATTAAGCTAGGTCAAACTCAGAAATGTGATTCAATTTGGTTCCTATGTTCATTCACTTATAAACAACAAGGAGGGGGATTTCATGAACAATTTGTAGGCAATTGTAAAGGAATGTGAAAATACAAAAACTAGGAATCTGCAGTACAAAATTAAGCTAGGTCAAACTCAGAAATGTGATTCAATTTGGTTCCTACGTTCATTCACTTATAAACAACAAGGATGGGGATTTCATGAACAATTTCTAGGCAACTGTAAAGGAATGTGAAAATACAAAAACAAAGTTTAAGAAAATAACATAACAAAAACAAAACACAAATCAAGTTTGATAGCATCAATCCAATTCACCAAAACAATGCAAATCAAATTATCATAGTTACTAAGAATGATGTTCAATGTGAAAGTTCAGTCAAATGCATTAGAGAAAGTTCAATCAAATCAATCTCTAAATTATTTGAGATCACAAATTAGGTTGAAAAATCATCCAAACAATTTGTGATTAAATTTTGAAATTAGGACACGAATCCATAACCTAATCCGTTTTCAATCCTATTCATAATTATAATCATGAAAATCGAAAATATGATTGAAGAGAAATAGTAAACCATAACTCAAATTCAACCTTGCATGGAATGGATCCTTGGATTGATTAATTGTTTAGCCCTCCATGATCATCACCAATGGAAAAACCACAAAATTTTGTGCAAGAAAATGGAAGAACAGAAGTGAAAAGAGGAAGAAGGATGGAGAACAGTTGAGAGAAAAAAGAGAAAACTTGCATAACAAGTAACTACTTCTATTTTGTTTACAAAATGAAGTAACTAACTAACTTCCACTAATATATAGAGTGACTACTCAAGAGGAAGTGATGCGCCTTGATTAGGCTCATCTAATGGATCCTAACAATGCACAAAAATGAGAGAGATGGAAAATGGAAGAATGATCTCAAGGTAACAAGCAATCCATGAATACATGATTACAAAATGCAAAGTGGACAAGTAGTTAAGTCAAAATTAAGAATGTACCATGGTGATAGAAATCTCTCAAGGAACAATACTCACCTTACCAAATGTGTATGGGTTTGTGTTTACATTTAAGCACCACATGTTACTAGCACATCACAATTTTGACAAGATTCTAATCCATTCAACTTGAAATACACATGCATCAAAATATCAAAAGAACTTTTATTGGCTTGTAATGTGTAACACCCTCTACCCCCCCCCCCCCCCCCCACACACACACACACACACACACACATATATATATATATATATATATATATATATATATATATATATATATAATAAAAGGAATAAAAATGTGGAATTAATTAATATTTTATAAAAACAATTAAATAAAAGCATTTCAAAAAGGCAAAAGGCTCTCATTCTCTTTAATATTACCAAATAAAACTTATAAAAATACATATTCGCCTCAGAGCAAGGCCGTCAAAGTTTACAAAAGAATTTTTATTAAATGAGTGAGGTAAAATAAAATAAAATAACATCATGCAATTAAAATAAAAACTCATCCCTAATATCACATCCTATCATACTGATCAGAGTCGTACCCGAATCAAATAAACATTAAAATGCAGTATCTAGAAAGTGATCCTAGGTCGTCTCCTAGTGAGCAATGATCAAACAAACGTTCATAACATATAATAATAAAACAATAACGAAATGGGGGGGGGGGGGTTGTTTGTTTTTGTAATTTAAACAGCAAGCAAACTTGAATTAAAAAAATAATAGAACTAAAACATGTTGTTTCCCCTTGATTCAAAAGCAAGTCTCTTATCCTAGGTTACGAGAATTTATCCCTAATAAGTTCAACCACTTAATCCAACCCCAAATTAATTTACTAAGCGAAAATTAACACAAGGCTGTCATTATGTGATTAAGCAACACATACACCAATTAATCCCTCTCACATGTCCATTAAGCATGAACGCTAATTAAGCACAGAGACAATTAATCAAGCATTAAGAATCCATGGATTAACATCATCAACAAATACAAAATAATTGGTGAAGGGGAAAAATTGATGAGAATATAATATTAATAACAAAACCTCAAAGAGAGCTATGCTTAATTCTCAAGAGAAAACAACACTAGAGATTCAGCCTTCCATTAACAGCAGAAACAAAACACAACAACTAGAAACTAATTGCAACACGAAAACAAAAATGAATCTACAAAAAGAAATCGAAAATGAAATTGCAATTGGAAATGAAATGCAGAAACGAATAGGAAATCAAAGGCAGAAAATGAAATGAAATTAGAAGACAAAAATGAAAACGAATCTGGCATTAAAAGTAGAAAACGAAACTGGAATTTGAAGCAGAAAACAAAAATGAAGTTGCTATGTGAACAGTACCATGCACGTGAACAGTAACACCAAAAATTGAAAATGAAACCCTACAATATCTCCCAACGTGAACAGTAACCGGACCACTCCTAAAACCCTAGCAGCTGGGCTCACTAAAGGTCACTAGGCCCCAAAGCTTACAAATCTGATTTTTGGGCCCAATAAGGTCTGGTGGCCCAATTTCAAAAATACAACCGAAAAATGAAATAAAATAAAATTGGACGACAAATAAAATTGTCTGCTCTCTTCAAGTCCAAGCCGGTTCAGCCCAATTTCGGATCCAAATCCAATTGCTTATAATTCTCCTGAAATTAAATTAAAACACAGAATTAGTCAAGTAGGCCCAAATGATAAAACTGCATAATTAATTTGATAATTAAGGCTAATCAGTAATTAAAATGGTGACAAAAGGGGTAAGAAATAGGAGAAAATAATGACACATCACATACCATTGTGTCCCAGCATCCTCTAGCACCAGGTTCTTTAAAGTCATCCACCTAGTCATCTGCTCCCACGAACACAACGTTCGAGATCATCACAGGATCCAAACACAAATAGCACACAGGGAGTGAGTTATCATATTTCTAAAAAAATACAAATAAACAAAGATGTAATCCAAATAAATTATATAAGTATTTATAACATAGCTCAACTTAATACAACTCACTTCACTTCATCACTTTATCATTTAAAATTCAGTTTTCAATCACCAATCACATTACACGTGAATCACACACTTGGGTCAAGATATAATAACACTCATCAATTTCATAATAAACAATTAGCAAGCGTTATGCAACAATTGTACTATGACTCAAGCCTATATGCAATGCGGTACTATGTCAGTGAAAAACCACCCTGGGGTGCTTAGGAGTACATAACAAGACACACCATGCAATGGGTATGTTAGGTCACTCTCACTAAGTAAAATCATAAGGTGACAAATTTGGGTCACTCTGTTTTGCAACAGTACTCCAATCATATGGGATCAACATAGGCTTAAAGGAGCACTCAAATCGAGTGTCTTTACCCCCAAGGTCTAGACTCCAAAGAATCCGTTAGGGCCTCACCTTACTGATTCAAGTCCAACCCCTAAAACAATTTTTGCACACAGACACTGCTCATGAATTATACAATACCCACGACCTCACACTCGTGTTTCAAACACGTTCAACACATTGTGCTACAATTTAACATTGGTTCCTAACTAGGAATCCTACACTTTCCCATTAACACTGGGCATGAACACTTTTCTCAAGGTAAACATTGGTCAGTTTATTGTATAATTCACAACTCACAACACAAGTATTGTCACATCAAGTGTTAACCACATACTTATTCACAACCAAATCTTATGTCCATAATTTAACATCTCATAATGTCACAATCCACCATCACATGTTTACGTGTATCTCAAAAATTAACACATGTTCAACTTTGCACTTATACTCAATCTCAATAACAATATTATATTCTCAAAGCAACATGTTATCCTACAATTCATCACATATTTAATTTATAACCTACACACAATTTCAATCACAATTTTACAATCCCAATATAATTATTTATCATGCTAAATCTTATCCAAAACACAAGCAAATCATACAAAAATGTTTCTCACAACACAGGGAGTAAAATCCTTCAAACAGTTCACATAATCATACAGAAAGAATTACAATACAATAAACATCTCAAAATAAACCCTAATTTGATCCCCTAAGGATTCCTACACATGTTCATTCCAACCCTAATTGCGATAAACTCAACCCTTACCTCTAAGTGGTCTCATGTGTGTAGTATGGTAATGATTGCGGTGTCTCTAGCAGTTCCCTAAGATTTCTCAAGCTTTTCCTCTATTAGCTCTGTTAGGGTTTCCAAGCATTAGAGAGAAAGAGAAGAGATTGTAGCCTTCATTTTATTGTCAACGTGTGAGACAAATTTCTCCCTGCAATAATATTATTTCACAAATTCCAACCGTGAGAATGTTTGAAAATGGATTTCAAAGTTGGTGTCCAAAGTGCACGATGATCCAGCGGTTGAATAAAAAGCCAATACTCTTTTGGAAAGAAGTGACTTTTTTCTTTGAAAAAAGGTTCCACCGATCAGAACACAAAAGGTTTTTGAAAAAAAAAAAGAGAAAAAAATGTGTGTACACCTGAAGGGTGAATGTCGTTAAATTTTTTTCGAAAGCCTAAATGGGCTCGAATGTATGCATAAATTGATAAAAAAACATGTTTTGGAAACACTGGGTTGATTTTAAATAGGGAAAATGAATCCTAAGCCTTAGTGTTACATGACCACTAACTTGAAGCTTGAGTGTCCACATGGGTGCATGCATGATTAGTTTTGCATAAGTTTCTAAATCATCGTTGTTATATGCGTGTCATGGAAATAATATGGGGCATTCCCTTTTATCCCTGAATTGTTGACCAAAGCAAGTACCCTGACATATGTCATGTCTCGCTTTCTGTAAAGACTCTTTGGGCCAAAACCTCGATCCGTTGGCCCTAAGCCTTGACCCAGGGTAGGAATTTTTACCCTTATCCTCGAAAAAAAGAAGAACAGGAGGATCTAAACAAAACGTGAGGAAGAAAAAACTTCATTTACTGTTAAGTTATGAATGTGCCTCAAAAGGAAAAGAAAAAGAGAAAATCCCCGATCAAATATTGGAGGAAAGCAAAAGAAAAAGAAAAATTCCCGATCAAAGATTGGAAAAAAGCAAAAGAAAAATATACAGAAAAGTCGTTGGACCAGACAATGTCTGAATGATGTACAGAATTGTCACAGGCAAAGAAAAAAAGAAGCAAAAGAAAAGAAACCATGAATCGAAACACATGAAGCTCCCCTTCTTGGTTATCAACCAAATCTTTTTGCCCGCATCTCTTTCACACCGCGCTAAACAGAAAAAGGGGAAAGGAAAAGGCCGAAACTCCCAAAGCCAAATTTCCCACCAAAATTCAGCTTCCTAAATGTCATATTGATCCATGATTATGCATGTTATCTTTGATTTGATAGGAAATAATTTGCAAAGCCAAGTCATGACATATCTATGGTTCAGAATTAGGATAAAACACTTGCCTGTGTGAGATCTATACACTTTGAGTGGTTTTCCTCTATTCTCAGTTGGATCCAGCGTTTCTTCTAAATGGTAGTATAGAAACGAATTGCTAATATCCTAAATCTCATTTGGGGTTATGAGAAAATTTTATCAGCATGTTTTCCTTCCCCAATACACGCATTGCTTTTGTTCAAAAATGTATGTTGCTCTGATCGGCTAAAGGTTTGTTTCTTATATAAAGCGTGTTCGCATTTTAGTGAAAAAACACCGAGACTACTTTAGTCTCTCCTATTTATCATCCAGAGACAATCAAGTCTGATGACATGCAGCGACCAACATGGTCGTCTGCACCCTTTGTCGAAGACGCGACATCTATCAACCGAGACTACTTTAGTCTCTCTTTTTCGTCATCCAGACACAATCAAGATGACACGCAGTGACCAACATGGTCATCTGCACCCTATGTCGAAGATGCGACGTCTACTGATCGAGACTACTTTAGTCTCTCCTTTTCGTCATCCAGAAACAATCAAGTCCGATGGCACCCAGCGACCAACATGGTCATCTGCACCCTTTGTCAAAGGCACGACGTTTATCAACCGAGACTACTTTAGTCTCTCCTTTTCTTCATCAAGAGACAATCAAGTCCGATGACCCGCAACGACCAACATGGTCGTCTGCACCCTTTGTTGAAGATGCAACGTCTATCGACCGACACTACTTTAGTCTCTCCTTTTCGTCATCTAGAGACAATTAAGTTTGATGACACGCAGTGACCAACATGGTCATTTGCACCCTTTATCGAATACGCGACGTCTATTGACCGAGACTACTGTAGTCTCTCATTTTCGTCATCTAGAGACAATCAAGTCTGATGACACACAGCGACCAACATGGTCGTCTACAACATTTGTCGAAGACACGACTTCTATCGATCGAGAATATTTTAGTCTCTCACTTTCGTCATTCAGAGACAATCAAGTCCGATGACACGCAACGACCAATATGGTCGTCTGCACCCTTTGTCGAAGACGCGATGTCTATCAACCGAGACTACTTTAGTCTCTCATTTTCATAATCAAGAGACAATCAAGTCCGATGACACGCAACGACCAATATGGTCGTCTGCTCCCTTTGTCGAAGATGTGATGTCTATCGAACAAGACTACTTTAGTCTCTCCTTTTTGTCATCTAGAGACAATCAAGTCCGATGACACGCAACGACCTACATGGTCGTTTGCATCCTTTGCCAAAGACACGATGTCTATCGACCGAGACTACTTTAGTGTCTCCTTTTCGTCATCCAGAGACAATCAAGTCTGATGACACCCAGCAACCAACATGGTCGTCTGCATCTTTTGTCGAAAATGCGATGTCTATCGATCGACACTACTTTAGTCTCTCATTTTTGTCATCCAGAGACAATCAAGTCTGATGACACGCAGCGACCAACATGGTCGTCTGCACCCTTTGTCGAAGATGCAACTTCTATCGACCGAGACTACTTTAGTCTCTCATTTTCGTTATCCAGAGACAATCAAGCCCGATGACACACAACGACCAACATGGTCGTCAACACCCTTTGTCGAAGATGCAAATTCTATCGATCAAAACTACTTTAGTCTCTCCTTTTCATCATCCAAAGACGGCAAGTCCGATGACTGTCGAAGACACCTCATGGTTATCCACACCTATGCTATACAGAGACAATCGAGTCCGATAGCACGCGAAGACACCTCATGGTTATTCGCACCTTTGTCATCCAAAGATGGCAAGTCCGATGAGACGCGGTGACTAATTATGGTCATCTGCCACCTTTCGTCAACCAGAGGCAAGCGAGCCCGTTGACACACAAAGACCAATATGGTCATCTGCATTATTTCGTCGAAGATTCAACGTCTATCAATAGAGACTACTTTAGTCTCACCTCGTCATCCAGAGACAATCAACTTTGATGACACGTGGAGGCAAACTACGGTCATCCGTCGCTTTTGCTATCCAAAGACAATCAAGTCCGATAGCACGCAGAGACCAATGTGGTCATCTGCTCTTTTCGTCGAAGACTCAATGCCTATCGACTGAGACTACTTTAGTTTTTTTTTCGTCAACCAGAGGCAAGCAAGCCCGTTGGCACACGGAGACATGTCATGGTTATCCGCACCCTTGCTATCCAGAGAAAATCGAGTCCGATGGCACGCAGAGAAAACTCATGGTCATCTACACCCCTTGTCGAAGATTTAGTGTCTATCGACCGAGACTAATTTAGTCCCCCCTTTTACCATCCAAAGACAATCAAGTCCGATGGCGCGCAAAGACTGTAGTGGTCACTTGCTTTTGTTGTTCTGAGACTATCAAAGTCCCCTTTATCATCCAGAGGCAAACAAGTCTGATGGTATCCGGGATGATGATGGTCGTCCGTTTCTAATTTGGAGATTTTTTCCGCCCCTTTTGTCATCCAGAGACAATCAAGTCCGATGTCGCATAAAGGCTCTCTTTTGCTATCCGAAAGACAATCAAGTCCGGTGGTATGCAGAGACAAACATAGTCGTCTGCTTCCCTGGTCGAGAAACTCAATGTGTATTGACCAAGGCTACTGGAGTCTCCCTTGCTATCCCGAGACAAGCGAGTCTGATAGCTTGCAGAGGCCGTCACGGTTATCCATTTCTTTTTATCGCTTTCAAGGCACCAAGGCTTTTGCTGATGCACCTGATGTCCTTTATGCTATTTCTTTTGATAGGTTTTGTTGATTGAGCTAATGGTCGATCAGATGGAAATGCGGTTTGAACGAAATTAGTGTCTTATCTTTAATTCCCTTTTATCTCCAATAAAAGATAAGTAAAGAGGGGCAACTGCCATACCCTAATTTCGTCTAAGGACATATGTTTACAACCATTTAAATTTTTGCCAGCCGAGTTGAGATGCTTAACACTCTTCGCCGCATAATTCGTAAAGTTTCGCAATGTTTTGGAAGGAAATGAGAAAAATACGAAAAATGGGGGTGAACTAATCAATTTAGGGGGGTGTACCTAGTGCCAGGCCCATCTGGAATATTCTAGAGGGAGGTTGCTTCAGGTGGAAGCTACCGAGCTCGCTTGGGCGAGCTGGGCGGCAACCACCTCCCTCATTTTTGCTATAAAATGGCGTTTGGGGGCTGAGGGGAAGGGGTTCAACACCTTGGATATTTAGTTTTCACTTAAAATTAGTGAAGAGAAGAAAGAAGAAAAAAATCGAAGCCGAGGCACTTCCGTAATGCTTCCGTGACGTTTCCATGATCAATTCCATGGACATTCTTCGCCGTTCTTCATCGTTCGTCGATCTTCAATCAGTTAGTTTTTGATTTTGAAACTTTGAATTCATTCTATGCACCCTTAGGGGTCCATTCTTGCTTTGTATGTTTTCATCTTCATTCTTCTACTTTCGGTATTCTTTTTCTTTGTTTTAAGCGAGTTTCGACCAATTGTTTAAGTCATAACCTTAATTAATTAATGTTTAAATGAATTTCAACCGATCGTTTGTGTTGTAATCTTGTTTAATCGCCTTTAAAATAAAATTCAACTGACCATTCATGTCGTAACCTCGGTTAAATAAAAAAATAATAAAATAAGTGTCAATCGGACATTTTACTTTGAAAGTCCTCTTTAATGAGTTGAGAAATAACCAAGTGAAACTAAGGCTAAAATCAACTCATAAATCAAGAATTTTCCCGCAAAAAGGTCATTTGAAACCGTTTCAAGGTCCAACGCCTTAACGGTCCCTTTTTACTTTTATCGGTGAAAACGAACCGTTTAAAAGTCTAAAATCAACACCCCGCATAACTTTCTTGCTTTCTTAAAGAGCTACGTAGGTCTGATTTCCTCATCGCAATTGAGGATATGTAGGAGCAAAAGCCCCGCTTTTGGCGACTCCAAAAATCAAGAGATCGTTAAAGGTCCAACGCCTTAACATTTCTCTCCTTTTAAAAAAAACAAGAGATCGTTCAAAAAGGGTCCAACGCCTTAACGATTCTCTCTTTTACAAAAAATCAAAAGATCATTTAAAGGTCCAACGCCTTAGACGAGGGGGGTGCTAATACCTTCCCCGTGTGTAAAAACAACTCCCGAACCTTTCATACTTAAAGTTTGTAGACCCACTTTTGGTTTTTCTAACGTTTTCCTCAAATAAATGTTGGTGGCGACTCCGCGCATTTTCCTCCCTTGGAAGGCGCACCTGTGAGCCTCGCGTCGCCCACCCGCCGAAGGGTAGGTTTGCGACACCATTATATAAACACTATTTTTTTAGAATTAGAAACAATAAAAATAGTCTCAAAAACAAAATCAAGAATAGAGTCAGCAATGAATTCAGTATGCACTCCACTACCATCTAAAACTACACTATCGTGCACAACTACACTTCCACTCCTATTATTTATTCTCAACCTATGAAATGTCATATCTATCTTAGGATCACATGGATGCACATCACCTGATTTGGACCTAGTCTACTGGATCAAGTGGTCTCAGAATAATTAAGAAGGGGGGGTTGAATTAATTATTAATTTGCCTTGACTAATTAAAAATCTATCCTTCTTAATGTTACTAGATTTAATTAGGCTTTTACTACTAAGTTAAGAAAGTAAAGAAAAGAAATAGAAACTTAACCAAAAGTAAAAGCGATAATTAAAGTGCACAACGGAAATTAAATAGTGTAGGGAAGAAAAAGACAAACACAAGAATTTTATACTGGTTTGGCAACAACCCATGCCTACATCCAATCCCTAAGCAACCTGCGGTTCTTGAGATTTCTTTCAACCTTGTAAAATCCTTTACAAGCCAAAGATCCACAAGGGATGTACCCTCCCTTGTTCTCTTTGAAAACCCAAGTGGATGTACCCTCCACTTGAATTGATCCACAAGAGATGTACCCTTTCTTTTTCTCAGTAACAACAACCCAAGTAGATGTACCCTCTACTTGTACCACAAAGGATGTACCCTCCAATGTGTTAAGACAAAAAATTTTCAGGCGGTTAATCCTTTGAAATCTTTTTCTTTTAAGGGAAAGGGAAGAATCAAAAGAATTCTCAGGCGGGGTCCTTTGAATTCTCTTGGAAAGGGAGAAGGGAGACACAAAAGAATTAAGACGGTTAGTCCTTCGTTCTTTTGGAAAAGGGAGAAGAGAGACACAAAAATAATTTAGGCGATTAGTCCTTGTTGAATTCTTTTTGGAAAAGGGAGAAGAGAATGAAAAGATATAGCACACTTTTGTTTTTTGCAGAATTTTCACTTGCAGAAGAACAAAGGTTTGGAAAACAGAAAACTTAGAAAGCTTTTTGGCAAAGGAAGAAGAAGAAAGATGAGTAGGAAAGAATTCTTAAAGAATTGTAAAGGATGTACAGGTTTAAAGGTTTCTCAAAAGTTGTTCAAGAAGTTGTGTGAATGCAAGTCAAGGTCTTGCTTTTATAGACTCTTCATGTCTGGTCAAGAAAACCATTGGAAGAGTTATAACCTTGAGAAAATCATGTCAAGAGTTACATCTCTTGACCTTTCATTCAAAACTTGTCACTGGTAATCGATAACCATAATCATGTAATTGATTACACAATGCATTTTATGAAAAGATGTGACTCTTCACAACTGAATTTGAATTTCAATGTTCAGATACACTGGTAATCGATTACCAATATATTGTAATCGATCACACCATTTTAAAATCATTTGGAACGCTGCAAATTCTGTTAAAAACTTTTTGAAATCAAATTTTATCACTGGTAATCAATTACCAGAGAGTAAATACTCTGGTAACTTAGAAAAATTTGAGAAAACTCTTTTGTAAAACAAAACTGTGCTATGTTTGGTTTTTGAAAAATCCTTTTCAATACTTCCCATGTGAAGTCTTGACTTGTTGCTTCTTGATTTCTTCTCTTGAATTCATTTTCTCTTGAATCTTGATTCTTCTTGATGTCTTTTCTTGAATCTTGAAATCAACTTTTCTTGAATCTTGAATCCTCTTGATTTCTTTTAATGAATCTTGAAATTAATCTTGATCTTGAACTTGTTGACTCAATCTTGAAATCATTCTTTTGGGCTTTTTGTCATTATCAAAACTACTTGATTCATCATCATGAAGCTTGCTTCTACAATCTCCCCTTTTTTGATGATGACAATCCTGAAATCAAGAAACACATACACATTCTTTTTCCTAGTCGATCACTCACTTAATTCTCCATATTCTCCCCCTTTGTTTTTGAGTTTAAGCTTCACTTGAAATTAAGTTATTTAATTATATGAGTTCTTGATTTAATCCCTATTTTCTCTCCCCCTTTGGCATCATCAAAAATCCAAAGTGCGTAAGAAATATAAAACCAGACTTAAATGACTAATCATACAAGAGAATAGAAAACAATCAAACAAGATAACTTAACCATTCATCAAACTAGAAAGATAATACTTCATAGAATGTCATATAATTCAGAAAGTTATTCATAATAACCAAATAAAACTACTAATGCAGGAAGAAAAAATACTAGTAAGTGTTTTTAAGACATAGCCAAATACATGGCTTGAAATCAAAGTACTAATAATATTAAAACTTAATAAAATCTAAGATGATGATGGTGGTGGTGGTGGTAGATCAAAGCATGTGCGGATGTAAGTGACATCTCCTTCAACCTTGGTGATCCTTGAGTCCATCTTGTCAAATCGCATGTCCACTTGTTGTTCCAAAGCATCAAACCTTTCACCAACATAGGTTTGAAGTCCATCAAACCTGTCCAAAATACTCTGAAGGAGAGAGGAATCCTCTCCTACTGGTAAGTGTCCTTCATCATCATTGATTTGAGCACCCTTTTTTACCCAAGAGTCATCACGCTCTTTGCGGTAACCAAAAGATGCAATCACAGCAGCACCTATCAAGAAGGATCTTTTGATTGGAACATAAGGTTCAAAATCAAGAGGGATGTTAAAGTGTTGAAGGAAACGAGTGACTAGATGTGGATATGGTAAAGGAGCATTTAATCGCAATGCCTTATGCATGTGATATCGGACTAAGTGTGCCCAATCAATTTGTCGGCCAGTATGAAAAGCCCACATGACAATAAGATCTTCTTCAGAAACTTGTGCAAGGTTTGAAGATCTTGGAAGCAAAATACGCACAATAAGATAGTGAAGGATGCGACTTTCAAGAGCCAACGAACCGGCAAGAAGCCTTCTGATCATATCCGCTTGGTTGGGGCAAACCAACCGGTGAGCATCATGCACAGAGAAATCAAATTTCCAATCATCATTCAGTGCACCTTCAAATGGTACACCTTCACTAGATAATTGGGTCAAGTCATAGAATAGGGATTGGTCAATGACCATTTTTATCCCAAAAACCTCAGAAATCAAAGTGCTTTCTTGAATTTCGAGGTTAGAATAAAAAGCTTTAACTAATTCAGAATAAACAGGCAATTTCAAAGATAAAAGGAATGAGATTTGAGTTCTGAAATGCCTGAATGCATTCAAAACTCTCAATGGAAAAGAAATCCATGTCTATGAACTTAGGATCAATAATGGAACAAGAGGAGAAAAGGTTTGTGTACCGTATCCGTTGTTCTTCAAATGAGAACAGCAAGGAAGAGGAAATGGAGGAGGGAATCTGCGTTTCCTGAGCCTCGGAGTGTCGTTGGCTTCGACTCGAAGAACCCTTGCATTTTTTATTGTTCTGCCATTTGAGGGAGTTATTTGAAATTTCAATTGGTTGAAGTGAAAGAGAATGCAAAAAAGAAGAATTTTGGGCTTTGTGGGACTTGATTTGGACAAGAAATGAGCAAGATATGGCAGAAATATGAATTGGGAATGAGGGTTCGTGAGAGAAATAAAGGGTTGCAGATTTCAGATTTTGAAATCTGAATTTATAGGAGCAGGGACACGTTGTAATCGATTACAACATTTGGTAATCGATTACACTCTTCCTAACTATTTGTAATTGATTACACTATTGTAGTAATCGATTACCAGAGAGCACTTTAGCCATAACTAAATGTTGAATGACTCTTAAGGAAAAAATGAATTTGAATGAAAATCAAAATATTTTTTTAAGATATATATATATATATATATATATATATATATATATATATATATATATATATAACATTAAATTTTTTGAAAACACTTTATGAAAGAACCTTAAGCAAGTAATTCACATATCACATTCAAAATCATGCATAATCATTTTAAAAAAATAGTCATGTATATATTTAATTACAACAAAATAATCAACACAAGTAATGAAGAATAAAGATCATAGACATTATCAAATATTTAAAAAGAAACTTCATGTTTTGAGAAAGAAAATTAACTCAATCAAGACATATAAACACATACTCACAATTTCAATCAATCAAGACAAACAAATAAAATTTTGTTAGTCATCATATAAATAAGTTAATTGAAAGAAAATTTTCAATCAACTAAATTTAAAAGAGAATTGTTTGGATGTTACCTTTTTCATGATTCAAGTGTCTAGAGCTTTGAAGGTAGAAGTCAGACTTTTGCTTTTGTTCTTAATCTTCTTGAGTGATGTTCTCATCGCTTTCATAGTCTTTTGATAGAAGGTTGATCTCCTTCTCTGAACCATCGGATGAGTCATTGTCATCCCATGCAATGTAAGCCTTCTTGGTCCTTCTTTCTTCATACCTTTTCTTATCACTCTTCTCAAGCCATTCCTCATTTGAGGGACAATTTGCTTTGATGTGACCAAGTTGGTTGCATTTGTAGCATCTAAGAATTTGAGAGTCTTCTTAAGATCCTCTTCCATTGTTGATGTTTTGACCCCTCTCGATTCTTCTCTTCTTGACAAATTTTTGAAACTTCTTCACAAAGAGTGAGAAGTCTTCTTCATCTTCATTTTCCTCTTGTATTGATAAGGAGGCTTTAAGTTCTATGCTTCTTTTCTTTTTGTCGGTTTCTTCATTTTGATTAAGTCGTTGAAGTTCCATTTCATGTTCCTGCAATTTGCCAAACAAAGTGGCAAGAGACATAGAAGAAAGATCTTTACTTTCAGAAATAGCAGTTACCTTGGGCTGTCATTCCCTACTTAAGCATCTCAAAAATTTATTAATGAAATCTACATTAGGAAAGATTTTTCCTAAGGAGGCAAGATGATTGACTATATGTGTGAATCTTTTCTGCATACTTTGGATGTTCTCGTTAGGATTCATCCTAAATAATTCATATTCATGTGTAAGGGTATTGACTCTAGATCTTTTCACATCAGTGGTGTCTTCATGAGTATGTTGTAGTGTATCCCACATCTCCTTGGCATTTGAACAGTTTGACACTAAAAAATATTCATCTATTCCTAGGGCAGAAGTGATAATGTTTTTGGCTTTAAGATTATATTGGATTCTTCTTCTATCCTCATCAGTCCACTTATCTCTAGGTTTTTGTGTTGTGGTGCTAGTGATTACATCTACTATGGTGGGTATGTAAGGTCCTATTTCTATTGCTTCCCAAATGTTTAAATCTATGGCTTCAATAAAGATTTGCATTCTAGTTTTCCAATAGTGGTAACCCTCACCATTAAAGATGGGTGGCCTATGGATGGAATTTCCTTCAGGAAACAGAGAACTTGAGGAGGCCATGAATTTTGAAGTTGTGAAACTTTCTGCAAGATACCTGCTCTAGTTTCACGTGTTGGATCAAGTGGCCTCGGAATAATTAAGAATGGGGGGTTGAATTAATTATTAATGTGCCTTGACTAATTAAAAATCTATCCTTCTTAATGTTACTAGATTTAATTAGGCTTTTACTACTAAGTTAAGAAAGTAAAGAACAGAAATAGAAACTTAACCAAAAGTAAAAGCAATAAATAAAGTGCACAAAGGAAATTAAAGAGTGTAGGGAAGAAGAAGACAAACACAAGAGTTTTATACTGGTTCGGCAACAACACGTGCCTACATCCAGTCCCCAAGCGACCTGCGGTCCATGAGATTTCTTTTCAACCTTGTAAAAACCTTTACAAGCAAAGATCCACAAGGGATGTACCCTCCCTTGTTCTCTTTGAGCAACCAAGTGGATGTACCCTCCACTTGAACTGATCCACAAGAGATGTACCCTCTCTTATTCTCAGTTACAACAACCCAAGTAGATGTATCCTCTACTTGTACCACAAAGGATGTGCTCTCCAATGTGTTAAGACAAAGTTCTCAGGCGGTTAGTCCTTTCAAACTTTGTGAAGGGGAAACAAAAGATATCTCAGGTGGTTAGTCCTTTGAAATCTTTTGTTTAAGGGAAAGGGAAGAATCAAAAGAATTCTCAGGCGGGGTCCTTTGAATTCTCTTGGAAAAGGAGAAGGGAGACACAAAAGAATTCAGGCGGTTAGTCCTTCGTTCTTTTGGAAAAGGGAGAAGAGAGACACAAAAAGAATTCAGGCGATTAGTCCTTGTTGAATTCTTTTTGGCAAAGGGAGAAGAGAATGAAAAGATATAGCACACTTTTGTTTTCTACAAAATTTTCACTTGCAGAAGAACAAAGGTTTGGAAAACAGAAAACATAGAAAGCTTTTTGGCAAAGGAAGAAGAAGAAAGATGAGTAGGAAAGAATTCTTAAAGAATTGTAAAGGTTGTAAAGGTTTAAAGGTTTCTCAAAAGTTGTTCAAGAAGTTGTGTGAATGCAAGTCAAGGTTTTGCTTTTATAGACTCTTCATGTCTGGTCAAGAAAACCATTGGAAGAGTTATAACCTTGAGAAAATCATGTCAAGAGTTACATCTCTTAACCTTTCATTCAAAACTTGTCACTGGTAATCGATTACCATAATCATGTAATTGATGACACAATGCATTTTATGAAAAGATGTGACTCTTCACAACTGAATTTGAATGTCAACGTTCAGATACACTGGTAATCGATTACCAATATATTGTAATCGATTACACCATTTAAAAATCATTTGGAACGTTTCAAATTCTGTTAAAAACTTTTTGAAATCAAATTTTATCACTGGTAATCGATTACCAGAGAGTAAATACTCTGGTAACTTAGAAAAATTTGAGAAAACTCTTTTGTAAAACAAAACTGTGCTATGTTTGGTTTTTGAAAAATCCTTTTCAATACTTCCCTTGTGAAGTCTTGACTTGTTGCTTCTTGATTTCTTCTCTTGAATCTTGAATTCATTTTCTCTTGAATCTTGATTCTTCTTGATGTCTTTTCTTGAATCTTGAAATCAACTTTTCTTGAATCTTGAATCCTCTTGATTTCTTCTAGTGAATCTTGAAATTAATCTTGATCTTGAACTTGTTGACTCAATCTTGAAATCATTCTTTTGTGCTTTTTGTCATTATCAAAACTACTTGATTCATCATCATGAAGCTTGCTTCTACATAGTCATGCACAGATAAGAGACAAAAATATAGATAGCTACCCTACACAGAACATTATTCACAATATATGTTGAAATGCTACAAAAATTGGAAAAGTTCCTGAAAAAATTTAAATTTTTTTCCAAAACACCACATTAAATGTCTTGAAATCATTTTTGAATTTTTGTAATTTTTTGGTATTTTTAAAAATCATGAAAATAGAAAAAAATTGCAAAAGTGGTCCAGATCAATGAATTTTGCTAAAATGACCCCCAGTGCCCCTGTTCGTCCCTCACAAGGATCCTTAATGTATGGAATTTATCTACATTCTGACAAAGTTTCAGCCCTTTCTGAGATAGTTGCCTATGAAATGACCAAATTGTCCCTGTCAGTAAAACTCATATTAGAGCAGAATTTGACAATTTTGACCCAAACCTAACCCCCAAAGGATTTACATTTGCTCGGAATAGGGGATAATGCAAGACCAATGTAATATGTCAAACAGTTGGTGTGTGAAGAACGATAATGAAGGATGCACTACACAAAATGCAAAACCTTACTATTGAATGCAGAACTTGCACAATTGTGTAATATTTTTTTCTTTTTCCAATAGATAGATGCAAACCTATACTGCTATACTAATGTCAGTTATGAGTGAATCAAGGTTGGCACACAATGAATCATATCCTTGGCAACGATGCTAGTTTTGATAACAAATGTCGAATCGTTCCAAAAACAAATAAAACTAGGAATCTGCAGTACAAAATTAACCTAGGTCGAACTCAAAAATATGATTTGTAGAAGCAAGGCTTCAAGAGGATGTTTTGATGATGCCAAAGGAGCGCGCTTCTCAAGTTTTATTCAAGACAAGAATCCAAGATATCCAAGAAATTCAAGAAATACGATCAAGATAATTCCTAGAGTGTTAGGAAGAAAGTTTCAAGTTGAAACAACAAAAGGTTTGGCCAAAGGATTTAACTTAAAATGTTTTTTAAAAGAGTTTTACTCTCTGGTAATTGATTACCAGAAGATGTAACCGATTACCAGTGGCCAATGTGCCTTCTGAAAAGCTTTTAGATGTTTTAAATGTTTTAGAAAGCATGTAATCGATTACACATGGCTTGTAATCGATTACTAGTGGTTTGGAACATTTTAAAACAACCATAAGAAATTTGAATTTAAATTTCAAAGTTGTGTAATCGATTACAGTAAGTTGGTAATCGATTACTAGTGTTTAAATATTCAAATTTCAAATGAGAAGAGTCATAACTCTTCAGAAGTAATTGTGTAATTGATTACACCATTATTGTAATCGATTACCAGTGAGGATTTTTGAATATAACTCCCAACAGTAACATATTTTCAAATGTTTTTGAATGGCCATCAAAGGCCTATATATAAGTGACTTGGGATACGAAAATTCTTCAGAGTTTTTAATGACCAAAAAATCTTATCCTCTCAAAAGATTAAATTGTCTTATCTTCTAAAAATCCCTTGACCAAAACACTTGCAATTCAATAAGGAATTATTTGAGTGCTTCATTGTACAATCTATCTCTTTCAAGAGAGATTTCTTCTTCTCTACTTCTTATTCAAGGAAAGTGATTAAGGGACTGAGGGTCTCTTGTTGTAAAGCGATCTGAACACAAAGGAAGGGTTGTCCTTGTGTGGTTCAGAACTTGTAAAGGATTTTTACAAGATAGTGGAACTCTCAAGCGGGTTGCTTAGGGACTGGACGTAGGCACAAGGGTGTGGCCGAACCAGTATAAAATTGAGTTTGCACTTTCTCTTCCCTTAAACTCCTTTATTTATTGTTATTTATCTTTTGGGTTAAGGAAGTTTATTCTAAATTGAATTATAGTAATTCATAATAAGGGAACATTGATATTATCATTAAAGAAGAATAAAATTTTAATTGGGGAAATAGTTTGTGCAATCTTAATTCACCCCCCCCCCCCTTCTTAAGATATCTGAGGCCACTTGTCTAACATGATTAAATTTGGTTCCTATGTTCATTCACTTATAAACAGCAAGGGGGGATTTCATCGAATAGTCACAAAGCCTTAGTCACGGAAAGTAACCCAAAAATGACCAAGAATAGGGTGTTGAAAGAGCATAACAAGATTTTCCTAAATTGGTTTAAAGATACAATTTTTGGTGATGACAATGCTTCTGAAACGTTAAGGAAGTTAGCAGATGGGTCTAAAGGAAATGTTAGAACTTGGCAGGGATACAATATCAACAAGTATTTGTTCTATACCAAATCACAAGATGACAAGAGTACAATGCAAAATAGTAGGGTTAGTCTTAAGGCTGAATCCTAACACTTTACTATTGTAAATGATGAAAATCCCCGTTTGGCGTCCATGCCTTACTTTGGAGTCATTGAAGAAATCTAGGATCTTAATTATGTTAAATTAATTGTGTGTGCTTTTAAGTGTAAGTTGGTTGATACCAATATCAGTGTGTGAATCGGTGATTTCATATTTACTTTGGTAGATCTAGAGAAGCTAGCTTATTAGAATGAGCCTTTCATCATGGCAGACAAGTTAAACATGTGTTTTATGTTCAAGATCCTTGTGATGAAAGGTGGTCAGTGGTTCTACACGGAAAAATCATTGGTATTAATCCTAAAGATGATGATTCAACCCTTGATACTTGTCACGCTCCTTTCTCCACACACATGCCTAACCTTAATGGAGAAGAAGAAGTTGATGACGTCCATGCAAATCATAATGATCATGATGAAGTAGAATTAATTAACATCGTATAATGTAATCATTTTTTATATATACTTGTTTCCATATTTAAAATTACATAACTTACTATACTTTTGAGTTGACTTTAATTAATGTTGTTTTTTAACAATCATATGGCTACACCACCGAGCTCCCCTCCTCCTTAGAAAAGACACACGACTTAGATCATTGTCTGCCAGATTTGTAGGGGTGGAGAGACCACTGGTTCATGTTGATCTTACTACCAGGAAAGTTGATGGTCAATACAAAAAGAAATTAAGGACCTATTAGGGGGGGGTCATTACTTGAGACAAGGTAACTGGAAATAGGTTCCTGCAGCTCAAAAGGATTTGATTTTGGAGAACATCCTGGTATTTCAATTGAAACTTGTATGTTATGGTAATTGGATATATTAAACTGGCACATTTTTGTTATTCACTAACTCTTACAATTCATTTTGTGTCTGAGGCTAAATTTGATATTCCTAAAGCATCCAATAAAAGGATTAAGAAGAAAATCCTATAGTATATAGGAGAGCGCTGGAGGCAATTTCAGCTCGATTTGACCTCCAAATGGGCTTAGCAGAAGACAAGGAGGATGATGATGACAAAGTCTGTGAGAAGTACACATTTAGCAAAGAAAAGTGAAACCAATTTTGTCAAAGCCATAAAAACCCTTCATAGTAGGTTAGTTGTGGCCCTTCAACGTTTTGAAATTGACAATTACATTTGATTTAAGCATTTTTTTATATACTGTCTATTTCTCACATGATGTTAGAAAGAAGGCGCAATCCATCCAGAAACAAAACACTACCCCTCGCCTATTATCTTGTGGGGGTTATGATTTTCTAGAACAAAAGTTAATGGAGAAAAAACAAAAGAAATGATTGGAGCCAACAACCCAATGTTGGATCAAGTGGCCTCAAAATAATTAAGAAGGGGGGTGAATTAATTATTAATGTGTCTTGACTAATTAAAAATTATCCTTCTTAATGTTACTAGATTCAACTAGGCTTTTACGACTAAGTTAAGAAAGTAAAGAACATAAACAATAACTTAACCAAAAGTAAAAGCGGCAATTAAGAGTACACAGCGGAAATTAAAGAGTGTAGGGAAGAAGAAGACAAACACAAGATTTATACTGGTTCGGCCACAACCCGTGCTTACATCCAGTCCCCAAGCAACCAATGGTTCTTAAGATTTCTTTCAACCTTGTAAAATCCTTTACAAGCCAAAGATCCACAAGGGATATACCCTCCCTTTTTCTCTTTGAAAAACCAAGTGGATCTACCCTCCACTTGAACTGATCCACAAGAGATGTACCCTCTCTTGTTCTCAGTATAACAACCCAAGTGGATATACCCTCTACTTGTGCCACAAAGGATGTACCCTCCAATGTGTTAAGACAAAAAATTCTTAGGCAGTTTGTCCCTTGAATTCTCTGTCAGGGGGATACAAAAGATATCTCAGGCGGTTAGTCCTTTGAAATATTTTGTAAGAAATAAAAGATATCTCAGGCGGTTAGTCCTTTGAATCTTTTGGCAAGAGAAAGAAGGAATGAAGAAGAAGAGTAGCACAAGTTTTTGGTCAATGAACTTTTCGTGAAAGAGAAAGTATTGAACAAAAACTCTTAGAAAGATTAAGAGAAATGAATAAGAAAGTTCTATAAAAACCTTATTGAAATTCATGCCTTGGTCACATATTTATAGTCATTTGATGACTCAAGTTAAAGTTTGTAACTCTTGGCAATTTTTTCAAAACTAATCACTTTAAAAGGTTGTGACTCTTTTGTAAACTAGTTACTTTTAAAAGTTGTGACTCTTTTGAAAAAATCTTCAGAAAACTAGTCACTTTAAGAATTGTGACTTTTGGTAATTTATTTTTCGAAATCAGTCACCGGTAATCGATTACCATCAAGGTGTAATCAATTACACATCAACAGATGTGACTCTTCATGTTTAAATTTGAAAATCAAAATGTTTAGAAACACTTGTAATCGATTACAAGTATTGTGTAATCAATTACACAAGTTTGAAATGATTTGAAAAGGTTTTATCACATGTTGTGACTCTTGAAATTTGAAATCTAACGTTTTAAAACATTGGTAATCGATTACATGATTATGGTAATCGATTACAGCTTTGTAAATCAGTTTTGAACAATGCTGGCTACTGGTAATTGATTACTACCTTCTGGTAATTGATTACCAGAGAGTAAAAACTCTTTGGTAAAAGATTTTGTTAAAAATTCTTGTGCTACTCAATGTTTTGAAAAACATTTTTTAGTACTTATCTTGATTGACTCTTCTCTTGATTCTTGAATCTTGATCTTGATTGTTCTTGAATCTTGATCTTGATTGTTCTTGAATCTTGATTCTTGAAACTTGATTATTCTTGAATCTTGATTCTTGAAGCTTTTTGACTCCTGATTCTTTGGAACTTGCTTAACTCTTGATTCTTTGGAATCATCAAAATAATCTTGGAAGTCATTGCTTCCACAATCTCCCCCTTTTTGATGATGACAATCCTGAAATCAAGAGGATACATACAAGTTTTGTTCTACAATTCACTCATCTCTTTCTCCCCCTTTCTTTTTGAATTTATGCTTACTTTTAAAGCTTTGAAAATATAATATCTTGATTTCTAAAATACCCATTTTTCTCTCCCCCTTTGGCAACATCAAAAAGGCCAAAGTGTGTAAAACATGAATAATTTAAAACATACACAAAGCATAATTTGTAAAACAAACATAAATAATTCTAAAACATACATAAAGCATAATTTTAATAAGACCAAATTGAAATGCAAACCAGTTAGTCATATATCACAAACCATAAACATCATGTTCAGTCATACTAAGCAAATATTAAAAGAAATACTAAGTGTTCAAATGTCATAATAATAAAGCCAAATACACGGCTAGAAATCAAAATACTAATAATAATAGTAATGTCTAAACTGATGGTGGTGATGGAGGTAAATCAAGGCAGTCGTGAATGATGGTGACATCTTCTTCAACCTTTGCAATCCTTGAGTTCATCTCCTCGAATCGTGTGTTCACTTGAAGTTCCAAGGAGTCAAACCTCTCACCAACATAGGTTTGAAGTCCATCAAACCTGTCCAAAATACTTTGAAGGAGAGAAGAGTCCCCTTCAACCGATAAGTGTCCTTCATCATCATTTGGTTGAGCACCCTTTTTTACCCAAGAGCCATCACGCTCTTTGCGGTAACCAAAGGAGGCAACCACAGCAGCACCAATCAAGAAAGATCTCTTGATTGGAACATAAGGTTCAGAATCAAGAGGGATGTTAAAATGTTGAAGAAACAAAGTAACTAAGTGTGGATAGGGTAGAGGAGCATTTAATCGCAATGTTGAAGAAACAAAGTAACTAAGTGTGCCTAATCAATTTGTCGGCCGGTATGAAAGGCCCACATGACTATTAGATCTTCTTCAGAAACCTGAGCAAGGTTTGAAGATCTTGGAAGTAAAATACGAACAATAGATAGTGAAGGATGAGGCTTTCAAGAGCCAATGAACCAGCAAGCAGCCTTCCGGTCATATCCGCTTGGTTGGTGCAAACCAACCGGCGGGCATCATGCACAGAAAAATCAAATTTCCAATCATCATCCAGTGTACCTTCAAATGGTACACCTTCGCTAGACAATTGGGTCAAATCATAGAAGAGGGATTGGTCAATGACCATCTTTATCCCATAAACCTCAGAAATCAAGGTACTTTCTTGAATTTCAAGGTTAGAATAAAAAGCTTTTACCAATTCAGAATACACAGGCAGATTTAAAGACATAAAGGGGATGAGATTTGAGTTTTGAAATGCTTGAATGCATTCGAAACTCTCATTAGAAAAGAAATCCATATCTATGAACTTAGGGTCAATGATAGAATGAGAGGAGAAGAGGTTTGAGTACCGTGTACGTTGTTCTTCTTATGAGAACAATGAGGATGAGGAAATGGAGGAAGGAATTGGAGTATCCTGAGCCTCGGAGTGCCATTGGCTTCTACTTAAAGAACCCTTGCGCTTCTTTGATGGTTCCACCATTTGAGAGACTTATTAAAAATTTCAATCGGTTAAGATGAAAGAGGATGAAGAAAGATGAATTTTGGGCTTTGTGGGACATGATTTGGATAAGAAATGAGAAAGTTATGGCAGAAAGAAAATTTGGGAATGAGGGTTTCGCGAGAAAGACGAAGTTGTAGTTTTGTGAATTCTGAAATTTGTATTTATAAGCAGCAGGGACGCTTTGTAATCGATTACATCTTTTGGTAATCGATTACACTTAGCCTGACTCGCTGTAATCAATTACATATTGTGGTAATCTATACCAAAGAGCCTTTTAGGAAAACTATGTGCTGAATGAATTCTTAGAGTGAAAGGATTTGAAAAGGGGTCAAAATACTTTATATCTAAAAACTGTTATATGAAAATAAATATATATAACAGAATAGATTTTTGAAAAAGCTTTATGAATGACTTTTAAGCAAGTAATTCACATATCATATTAAAAATCATGTAAGAATCATAGGAACTATCAAGTATTTGTTTTAATAATAAACTTCATGCTTCGAGAAAGAAAATAACTCAATCAAACATATAAGCATATACTCCTAATAACAATCCATCAAGACAAACAAATAAAAAAATTTTAGCCATCATAGAAACAAGTTTAATTGAAAGGAAAATTTCAACCAACTTAATTTAAAAGAGAATGGTTGTGATGTTACCTTTTTCATGATTCAAGTGCTTAGATCTTTAAAGATGGAAGTCAGACTTTTTGTTTTTCTTACTTAAACTTCTTGAGAGATGTTCTCATCGCTCTCATAGTCCTTGGATAGAAGGTTGATCTCCTTCTCCAAACCATCAGATGAGTCATTGTCATCCCAAGCAATGTACGCCTTCTTGGATCTTCTTTCTTTATAGCTTTTCTTCTCATTCTTCTTGGGCCATGACTCGTTTGAGAGGCAATTTGCCTTTATGTGACCGGGTTGATTACACTTATAGCATTTAAGTGTTGGAGAAACTTCTTGAGAGATCTTCCCATTGTTGAAGTTATGGCTTCCCTCTATTCTTCTATTTTTGACGAATTTATGAAACTTCTTCATAAAGAGTGAGAAGTCCTCTTCATCATCAGATTCTTCTTCTTCTTCTTCTTCTTCTTCTTCTTCTTCTTCTTCTTCTTCTTCTTCTTCTTCTTCTTGCATTGAGGAGGAGGCTTTGAGTGTTATGCAATAGTTCGTAAACAGTTTCATATTTTATTGAGTGTAGGAATCCTAGAAGAGCAGTCTGCACAGGGTATCTTAGTAGCCCATGGGCATCAGGATGTACTGATTGTTGTCATTGCACAACCAGAGCATCCTAACAAAATATTGAGGAACTAACACATAATATTAGCGATGAACTGGAGCAGTCCATCACTAAAAAAGTGATGAGACAATTAATGTTGTCCTTCAAATGCAATCCTAGGGAATAGTACCTCCTATTAAGTCTGAGGTAGCTCCTTCTGGTTCCTGTGTCAGCACAAAGGGATGATGTGTTGATCCCTCAGGATATGACCTAAATAAGGATGCATCAGATAGGCGTGGGTTATATGTTGATGACAATCCTCCTTACCTGGTTGCCCTTGGAAGAGTTTATGAGGGGTCGACAATGTCCCTTTGGGCAATGATCTAGTGAAGGTGGGCATTAGGAAGTTTGAGATACTGATGCTCGCATTCCTATACCCACTGAAGAGGTTCAATTAGTGGGACAGACCCTTAACACCTTTGTTTGGCCGACATATCTTGCACAACTTTTTTTTCGGAAAAGGTATTTCCTTTTTCTTATGTTTATTATTATTAAAAAAGGATTTGTTACAAATAAAGTGTTCACTATCATTGACTTATGTTTATTAACTGTGTAGGATAAACAGATACCAAAGGGATCGAAAAATCCTGTTGATAGGCCAAAACCTAATGATGATCCTATATACCAGATGACATTAATGATCCCAAAACTTTTCCTCAAGCCTATGCAGGTGTCGTGGGATGCAACTATGTTTAGGGTGTACAATGATAATGTCCCATTGTACATAAAACATGAAGATCTTGGGGAAATAGTACACGATGGTCAATGTCTAAACATCATTGTTATAGAATTTTGGATTAAGTAAATTTAAATTACAGTCCATTACCTAATTGATTGTTTTAAATTGATGCATAATTTACTTTATTTTAACAATATTAGGCATATGAATGAGTTAAGTCTGGGATCGAGGAATGCCTTTGTGTATGGATTCCTTGAGCCACAGCCCATACGTAGATTTGAGCAATCGCAGTTTGAATCTGAAGATTATATTGAGAAATAGATGTAGAATTCACTGAGAGATGTCTACCTAGGAGACTACTAGAATAGGTAAGTAAAACTGAACAAATCAATTTAAATAATGTATGCATCATAATAACTTAATGTTCTCTAATGCAATGGACATTGACAACTGGTGGTTATATGTCCTAAGGACAATGTTGTTGTCTGGTTCTGTTTCTTGCACAATAAGCCCGACAACTTCTTGAAAGGAATGATTAACAGGTTAGTTCTAATTTGTAACACATTTACTTTATCATTATTATTTGACATCAATATTTTAATTGTACAATATACGTGCATGTTTCTCTTAACTAGTGCTTTGAAGGGATTCAACAATAATCACGGAAGTAAATCCAAGGCAACTGCTAAATGGATTCCAGTTAAAGTAAGTCATTTAAACAATGTTTGATCACTTCAAAATGACATTTTATTACTTTGTACACTTATTTTGGGATAATTTTAAACATCTTATTGAATTTGGTGTAATAAGCAAAGAGGAAGCACTAAGTGTGGCTGTTACGTCATGCATTGGATGTCACCATAGTCCTAGGAGGTTTCAAGGATAATTGTGAAATGATAATTGTTTACTTCAAAACTAATTTCATTTCTTATAGTTGTTATTATTTACACTAATTAAGTTATATTTTATTATATCATGAAGTATTTTACTGATCCAAGACCATTTGAACCCGAGAGAATAAAGGCAATTCGCATCCAGTGGACAAGATGTTTACTAAGAGTTAAAAATGATGCACTAAGTAGTGTTTAAGAAATTTTGCAAATGTTAGACTTATGTAAATCTTAGGTTATAGATGATATTTATGTATTGACATTATTTTATTTATTAATATTTATTAAATAATAATTTGAATATAATATATATAGTTTGGATTGATTTGGTTTTGGTCTAGATTAGTTTTGTTTATAACTTACAGGTTTGGGTTCATTAAATAAATTAACAAAATATTTTAAAACAATGCAAAAACAATATCGATTCTCCCGAAAACCAATATTGTAATGCACCATACAACATTGGTTCTCTGCAAAACGATGTTGTAATGTACCATACAACATAGGTTCTCCCCAAAACCAATGTTGTATAGTACAATACAACATCAATTTTATTCAAAACTGATGTTATTTTTGCTTGTTTCTTTTTTACTATTTGCTACTATTATACCACATCGGTTTTGGGAAGAATCGATGTTGTATAATGGATTTCAACATTGGTTGTTATCACTGATGTTAAAAATGACCTACTTTTAACGATGATCATTTCAACATCAGTTCAAAACTGATGTTGAATGTCCAAAATAATTTATGTTAAAATCACTTTTTCTAGTTGTACAAGGAGACCTTCTCACCCCGTTCATGTTTCTCTTAGTTGTTGAGGATTTGGCGGACATTTTCAAAACCACGGTGGATCGAGGAGTATTTGGTTAAGGGAAGACATATAGTTTTTGCTTTTCCAATATGTTGATGATTTAGTTATAGTGGGGGAGGTGACTCATGACAACCTTTAGGCACTCAAGGCTATATTTAGAAGCTATGAGTTGATATGGGGATTGAGAGTGAACTTCCATAAAAGCAACACCTTTGGGGTAAATGTGGATGATTCTTTTTTGGTAACTCTTGAACCCTTTCTACATTCCAATACTGCATCTCTCCCCTTCAAATTCCTTGGGCTGCCAATAGGAGCTAACCCGCGGCTATGCATAACATGGGATTCGGTGTGGTTGGTTTATTTCAAAGGAAGTTTGTTAATTGGAAAGGTATTCTGTAGATGCAATTGCCTTTGATGTTTTGATGATGATCATGATGATGTGTTGCAATTGATGCAAATGGGCTTTTCAAGATTAAATTCAAGACAATACTTCAAGATTACAAGTCACAACATCAAGATGATCACTAGAATATTAGGAAGGGAATTCCTAATTGAATTAGCAAAGGTTTGGCCAAGTGATTTAAATTAAAAAAAGTGTTTCTCAAAGGTTTTACTCTCTGGTAATCGATTACCAGAGGATGTAATCGATTACCAGTGGCCAAATACGTTTTATAACAGCTACAAAAATTTGAATTCGAAATTTTAGACTGTGTAATCGATTACACAATTTTGGTAATCGATTACCAGCAGTTAGTAAACGTTTTAATTCAAATTTTAAAAGTTGTAATCGATTACACAATCACTGTAATCAATTACCAGACAGGATTTTCAGAAAAATAATTTCAAGAGTCACAACTTTTCAAAGGCTTTATTCATGACCACCAATGGTCTATATATATGTGACTTAAACACGAAATTGCTCAGAGATTTTCAGAAAAACAAGTGTTTATCCTCTCAAAGAGCAAATTCATTTTATCCTCTTAAGAATTCCTTGGCCAATTCAATTGCAATTCATTAAGGAATTATTTGAGTGCTCAATCTGTAAAATCCATCTCTTTCTAGAGAGATTTGTTCTTCTTCTTCTTCTCATTCTCTAAGGGATTAAGAGACTGTGAGTCTCTTGTTGTAAAGGAATTCTAAACACAAAGGAAGGATTGTCCTTGTGTGTTTAGAACTTGTAAAAGGAATTTACAAGATAGTGGAACTCTCAAGCAGGTTGCTTGGGGACTGGACGTAGGCACAAGGGTGTGGCCGAACCAGTATAAAACTGAGTTTGCATTCTCTCTTCCCTTAATCTCCTTTATTTATTATTGTGTTATATTCATATTCAAATTGTTTTATTTGAATTAATATTTAAGAAGATTGTCATTAAGGGAATTCATAACTTGAATAAAAAGTGAAATAGATTTTAATTGGGGAAGTAGTTTGGAATATCTTAATTCAACCCCCCCCCCTTCTTAAGATATTTGAGGCCACTTGTCTAACAAGTGGTATCAGAGCTTCATTCTTGTATAAAGTTTAGAAGCTTCAAGAAAAAGATGGCCTTAGCAAATTCCTTATTTCCAGAAGGGAATTCTATCAATAGACCTCCAATCTTTAATGGAGAGGGTTACCACTACTGGAAAACCCGAATGCAAATTTTTATCGAGGCAATAGATCTAAATATCTGGGAAGCCATAGAAATAGGGCCTTATATACCCACCACAGTAGAAAGAGTTTCAATAGATGGTAGTTCATCAAGTGAAAGCATAACCATAGAAAAACCTAGAGATAGATGGTCTGCAGAGGATAGAAAACGAGTACAATACAACTTAAAAGCCAAAAACATAATAACATCTGCCCTAGGAATGGATGAATATTTCAGGGTTTCAAATTGTAAGAGTGCTAAGGAAATGTGGGACACTCTTCGATTAACACATGAAGGAACTACAGATGTTAAAAGATCTAGGATAAATGCACTAACTCATGAGTATGAATTATTTAGAATGAATGCAAATGAAAATATTCAGAGTATGCAAAAGAGATTTACACATATAGTAAATCATCTAGCAGCCTTAGGCAAAGAATTTCAAAATGAGGATCTTATAAACAAGGTGTTAAGATGTTTAAGTAGAGAATGACAACCCAAAGTAACGGCCATTTCTGAATCAAGAGATTTGTCTAACATGTCTCTTGCCACTTTATTTGGAAAGTTGCAGGAACACGAGATGGAACTATTGAGATTGCACCAAAATGAAGAAAATGACAAGAAAAAGAAAGGAATTGCTCTTAAAGCATCATCCTCAATTCAAGAAGAAAGTGATCAGGATAATGATCCAGATGATGATGATGATCTAAGTCTCTTTGTAAAAAGATTCAACAAGTTTCTTAAAGTAAGAGGAAATCAGAGGCGACCAAATTTTAAATCAAAGAGAAGGACAGAAAATTCATCCTCTACTCTAAAATGCTTTGAATGCAATCAACCTGGACATCTGAGGGTTGATTGTCCCATCTTCAAGAAAAAGATGGAAAAATCTGAAAAGAAAAATCATAGTGAAAAAGAAACTGAAGAAAGCATACATCACATGGGATGAAAATGATTTGGAATCCTCTGAAGATTCTGAAAATGAAGAGATAAATCTCTGCCTTATGGCCAAAAGTTACGAAAGTGATGAAGAGGTAACATCTTCAAACAACTTATCTATTTCTTTTGATGAATTGCAAGATGCATTTGCTGATTTGCATAAAGAATCAATTAAACTTGCAAAATTAGTTTCATCATCAAAGAAAACAATTTCAAATTTAGAAAATGAAATTTCGAAATTAAACAAAGAATTAGATCTTCTTAGAAATGAAGTCTCAATCTCTAAAACAAATGAAAAAGTTAATATCTCCACTATTAATGACAAGAAAATAACAGATTCTTGTAGTTGTTGTGATAAATATGTAAAAGAAATTAAAGAGTTGAAAAATTCACTTGCAAAATTTTCATATAGTAGAAATAATTTAGATATTATATTAAGTAAACAAAGATATGTGTCTAATAAAAATGGACTAGGGTATAAATCTGAAAAACAACAAAAGGTTCATAAAAACTTTTCCACTTCCACACAAAAATGTAATTCTAATTCTATCACTTGTTTTTACTGTGGAAGAAGAGGACATGGCATATCAACTTGCTACGTCAAGAAAAATTACAGTAACATTAAGATGATATGGGTCCCAAAAGGATCCTCAGTTTATACTAACATGCAAGGACCCAATAAAATTTGGGTACCTAAGTGAAAAACTTGATTATGCAGGTATCTTTGAGAAAGAAGTGGTACATAGATAGCGGATGCTCAAAACATATGACTGGAGATGCATCAAATTTTACACATATATCTCCAAAGAAAAGCGGGCATGTAACATATGGTGACAATAACAAAGGTAGAATTCTTGGAGTGGGTAAAATAGGTACAAATTCTTCAAACTCCATTGAAAATGTTCTACTTGTTGAAGGCCTTAAGCACAGCCTGCTTAGCGTTAGTCAACTATGTGACAAAGGCTATCTAGTATCATTTGATTCTCAGAAATGTCTTATAGAACATCAGCATGACATTAATATAAAGCATGTAGGACATAGAGTCAATAGTGTTTACATGATAGACTTAAGCATAAAACAGGAAAACAATCATTGCATTCTTAGTAAAGATGATGATCCATGGTTATGGCATAAAAGAATTGCTCACATAAACATGGATCACTTAAATAAATTAATTTCAAAAGATTTAGTAGTTGGTTTGCCTAAATTGAAATTTGAAAAAGATAAACTATGCGATGCATGTCAAAAGGGCAAACAAGCAAGAGTCTCATTCAAACCTAAAAATGTTGTTTCAACCACTCGACCATTACAGTTATTGCATATGGATCTATTTGGTCCGTCTAGAACCATGAGTTTTGGAGGAAATTACTATGCTCTAGTTATAGTTGATGATTTCTCTAGATATACTTGGACATTATTTATTACACATAAAAGTGATTCATTCCAAGCATTTAGGAAACTTGCTAAAGTCATACAAAACAAGAAAAATCTCAAGATTGCATCCATTAGAAGTGATCATGGGGGTGAATTTGAAAATAAAGATTTTGAATTATTTTGTGATGAACATGGTATTGAACATAATTTTTCTGCACCAAGAACCCCTCAACAAAATGGAGTTGTTGAGAGGAAAAATAGGTCATTGGAAGAAATTGCAAGAACTTTATTAAATGATACTTCTCTTCCAAAGTATTTTTGGGCTGAAGCTGTCAATACTGCATGTTACATCATGAATAGGGCCTTGATAAGACCTATTTTAAAGAAAACCCCATATGAGTTATTTAATGGTAGAAAACCTAATATCTCTCATCTACATGTTTTTGGTTGCAAGTGCTTTGTACTTAATAATGGTAAAGATAATCTAGGAAAATTTGATGCAAAATCTGATGAAGGCTTTTTTCTTGGATATTCATTACAAAGCAAAGCATATAGGATATATAATAAGAGAACTATGAATATCGAGGAATCCATTCATGTTACCTTTGATGAATCTAATGCTATAATGTCAAGAAAGAATATGCTAGATGACATTGCAGATTCTTTAGAACATATGAACATTCATGAACAAAATTCCAAAGGAAATGATAAAGGAAACAATGAAGATCCTCCAGAAGAAGTCAAATCCAATGATGAACTTCCAAGAGAATGGAAAGCTTCAAGAGATCATCCCCTCGACAACATTATTGGTGATATCTCAAAAGGGGTAACAACTAGACACTCTCTTAAAGATTTATGCAATAATATGGCTTTTGTATCCATGATTGAACCTAAAAATATAAAAGAAGCCATAATAGATGATAATTGGATCATTGCCATGCAAGAAGAACTAAACCAATTTGAAAGAAACAATGTGTGGAAATTAGTAGAAAAACCTGAAAATTATCCTCTCATAGGAACAAAATGGGTTTTTAGAAATAAATTAGATGAACATGGTATAATTATTAGAAATAAAGCAAGGTTAGTAGCAAAAGGGTATAATCAAGAAGAGGGAATAGACTATGAAGAAACATATGCTCCTGTTGCAAGATTAGAAGCCATTAGAATGCTTTTGGCATATGCATCCATAATGGATTTTAAACTTTATCAAATGGATGTTAAGAGTGCCTTTCTAAATGGTTTAATTCAAGAAGAGGTATATGTTGAACAACCCCCTGGTTTTGAAATTTTTGATAAACCAAACCATGTTTATAAATTACAAAAGGCTCTTTATGGTTTGAAACAAGCCCCTAGGGCGTGGTATGAACGCTTAAGCAATTTTCTTCTAGAAAAAGATTTCTCCAGAGGTAAAGCGGATACCACATTGTTCATAAAGAGAAAGCATAATGATATTTTGTTGGTTCAAATATATGTTGATGATATAATTTTTGGATCCACTAATGATTCATTGTGCAAGGAGTTTTCCCTTGATATGCAAAGTGAATTTGAAATGTCAATGATGGGAGAACTAAAATACTTTCTGGGATTACAAATCAAGCAAACTCAAGAAGGTATATTCATCAATCAATCCAAGTACTGTAAGGAATTGATCAAAAGATTTGGGATGGATTGTGCAAAACACATGTCTACACCGATGAGCACTAATTGTTACTTAGATAAAGATGAATCTGGTCAGTCTATAGACATAAAACAATATCGAGGTATGATCGGATCTCTTCTTTATTTATCTGCTAGTAGACCTGATATTATGTTTAGTGTATGCATGTGTGCTAGGTTTCAATCCAACCCCAAACAATCACATTTAAGTGCAGTAAAGAGAATCATGAGATACCTATTAGGAACAATCAATTTAGGATTATGGTATCCTAAGAATTCAACATGTAACTTAATAGGATATTCTGATTCTGATTTTGCCGGATCTAAAACTGATAGAAAAAGTACAAGTGGAACTTGTCAATTTATTGGATCGGCTCTTGTCTCATGGCATAGTAAGAAACAAAATAGTGTTGCTTTATCCACTGCTGAAGCGGAGTATATCTCTGCCGGTAGTTGTTGTGCACAAATTTTATGGATGAAGCAACAATTATCTGACTATGGCATCATTCTTGATCGCATACCTATTAAGTGTGATAATACTAGTGCCATAAATCTATCCAAAAACCCAGTTCAACACTCTAGAACTAAACATATAGAGATTAGACACCACTTTCTTAGAGATCATGTCCTAAAGGGAGATTGTGTATTAGAATTTGTTGATACTAAGAATCAACTTGCTGATATTTTCACTAAACCTCTCCCTAAGGAAGTGTTCTTCTCTATTAGAAGAGAACGAGGTCTCTTAGATGTAAGAGATTTAGAAAAATAGGGATTGATTGGTTGATTGATTGGTTGATTTACTCTTACTTATTGATTGTAGATTATTTTGTTTGTTTGATCATGTTTGAATTCTTGTTTTTATGATAGAATTTATGATTTCTTGTGTATATAATAATTGAATGATTGAATTTAGTGTATTAGTAGTGAAAATTAGTCATATAGGATGTATTTGAGCATTAACATGGATATTCTCTTAAGAAACTAGCCTAGGATAGGCTCTGGTAATCGATTACCATCCAGTGTAATCGATTACACATGAACAGGCAGCCTGTAATCGATTACAACATCCTGTAATCGATTACCAGAAGGCTTATTGGGCCTGTAATCGATTACCAATACCTGTAATCGATTACAATGCGTCATCTTCTATAAATACTCACGAAATCAGAGGTGCTGCGCAGCCAAAGCCTCCTCCACGTTTTCCTCCATACCTAGAACTTCAAACCTTCGATTCTCACTCAATTCTTCACCAAATCACGTCCCGTAAAGCCCAATCTTCCTCTTTTTCACTTCTCTTTCACTTCCACCGATCAAAATCTATGAAAACTTCATCAAATGGCAGAGCCATCAAAGAAGAGAAAGGGATCATCCTCCACTGCTACCGCCGCTGCCCATCGCCGCCACGGCCCATCCAGAGCACCCACAACACCTATTCCTCCTTCTTTGTCATCTCCAAGATCATCAACATTGTTTTCATTCGATGATCAACGTCTACGGTAACTTTCTCAGTTTTCTTCAAGAATAATCTTAGACCCTAAGTACCTAGACGTAGAATTCTTTAATGATGAAACGTTTGATTGCTATCAAGTGTTTCAAAATTCTGGTCTTGTTGATTTCATGTCATTAAAATTGTCATATTATCCTGAACTTGTAAAAGTTTTCTACTGCAATTTAAAAATTCAGGATGGTATCATTATGTCTGAGGTGCATGGTACTTCTATGGTCATTGATCAGTCACTATTCTTTTCTTTGACTCATTTACCCAGTCAAGGTGCACCTTTTGAGGGCACCATTGTTGATGACTGGAAATTCGATTATTCGAGTCATGATGCTCGTCGCATGGTCTGCAATGATCAAGCTAAAATGACCGGTAGATTGCTGGCCGGGTCATTAACATTTGATAATCGCATCATGCATTATATCATTGTTAGAATTTTGCTTCCTCGGTCTTCAAATTTAGCACAAGCCTCTGAGGAGGATTTGATTCTTATGTGGGCTTTTCTTACCGGTCGTCAGATCGACTGGGCCCAATTGGTTCGGTACCGAATGCATAAGGCATTACGGGCCAATGCACCTCTTCCTTATCCACAATTGATTACTCTGTTTTTGCGTCATTTTCAAATTCCGCTTGATGATGAACCCTTTGTTCAAGTCAAGCGTTCTTTTGCAATTGGTGCTGGTGCAGTGACCTCCTTTGGGTATCATAAAGATCGGAATGGACAATGGCTGAAGAAGGATGCACGATGCACTCCCTCCTCAAGATGAACGTACTCCTTCACCTCCCCCTCAACGTGAAGATTCCGCACTCATGAATGAAGTCCTCTCCGAATTACGGGGTCTTCGTTCTTATGTTGGTGACCGCTTCGACTCGTTAGATTCACGCTTTGCCGGTATGGACATTCGCCTTACACAGCTTGAAGAGGATGTCGGATACATTCGTCAGAGTTTCGATCTTCCACCACCACCTCCGTCTTCTTAGATTTTAGTTTCTGATTATATGTCTTTTATAAGGCGTGTATTTTGGCTTTTAGTTTCTTAGAATTTTCACTATTTTGCTAAGTACTTTGCTTATTTATCTTGTGGTTTTTTAACTTTCAGTCTTGGATGTTTTGTGGTTGTTGACATTTTAAGTTAGTTGGATTCTGGTTTGATTACTTCTTCTTTGTGAGTTTGGCTTATTGTGTTTTATACTCTGATATCTATATCTTTCTACTCCATTGTTATATCTGTGTTGATTTCCGAGTTCTTTGGCTTTTTGATGTTGCCAAAGGGGGAGAAAAGGTTGTAGAAAAAGCTTAAGAAAAAGCTTAACAAACTTAGAAATCAAGTGATCATGAATTCCGAAATATAGGGGGAGTAAACGCATGCACATTTTATCTATATACAATTGTTTGTTGCTTGCTTGAATCTTGATTTCAGGTATTGTATTGTCATCATCAAAAAGGGGGAGATTGTAGATGCAATTGCCTTTGATGTTTTGATGATGATCATGATGATGTGTTGCAATTGATGCAAATGGGCTTTTCAAGATTAAATTCAAGACAATACTTCAAGATTACAAGTCACAACATCAAGATGATCACTAGAATATTAGGAAGGGAATTCCTAATTGAATTAGCAAAGGTTTGGCCAAGTGATTTAAATTAAAAAAGTGTTTCTCAAAGGTTTTACTCTCTGGTAATCGATTACCAGAGGATGTAATCGATTACCAGTGGCCAAATACGTTTTATAACAGCTACAAAAATTTGAATTCGAAATTTTAGACTGTGTAATCGATTACACAATTTTGGTAATCGATTACCAGCAGTTAGTAAACGTTTTAATTCAAATTTTAAAAGCTGTAATCGATTACACAATCACTGTAATCGATTACCAGACAGGATTTTCAGAAAAATAATTTCAAGAGTCACAACTTTTCAAAGGCTTTATTCATGACCACCAATGGTCTATATATATGTGACTTAAACACGAAATTGCTCAGAGATTTTCAGAAAAACAAGTGTTTATCCTCTCAAAGAGCAAATTCATTTTATCCTCTTAAGAATTCCTTGGCCAATTCAATTGCAATTCATTAAGGAATTATTTGAGTGCTCAATCTGTAAAATCCATCTCTTTCTAGAGAGATTTGTTCTTCTTCTTCTTCTCATTCTCTAAGGGATTAAGAGACTGTGAGTCTCTTGTTGTAAAGGAATTCTAAACACAAAGGAAGGATTGTCCTTGTGTGTTTAGAACTTGTAAAAGGAATTTACAAGATAGTGGAACTCTCAAGCGGGTTGCTTGGGGACTGGACGTAGGCACAAGGGTGTGGCCGAACCAGTATAAAACTGAGTTTGCATTCTCTCTTCCCTTAATCTCCTTTATTTATTATTGTGTTATATTCATATTCAAATTGTTTTATTTGAATTAATATTTAAGAAGATTGTCATTAAGGGAATTCATAACTTGAATAAAAAGTGAAATAGATTTTAATTGGGGAAGTAGTTTGGAATATCTTAATTCAACCCCCCCCCCTTCTTAAGATATTTGAGGCCACTTGTCTAACATATTCATCTTTCAGTGGGGGGCAGAGTTGTTCTGATTAACTCTATTCTAGACAACCTTTTGCTATATTTTTTATCCTTCTTTAAAGCACCGAAAAAGTCTTAAATACTCTTAAAGGTATTCAACAAAAATTATTGTGGCATGGGTGGTCATATTCTTACGTACAAAATTAATTGGGTAGCGTGCAACTAAGTATGCTTACCTAAAGAGGCTGGGGGATTGGGCATGAAAAATCTTGAACTATTTAATTTCAATTTACTCTATAAATGGAATTGGTGGTTACTAACTGATCCTTTAGCTTTGTGGTACGTACAGTTTACTGTCATATAGATATGGTGACATCCATAAGGTGAATGGGAATCAATCCCTATCGGATAGAAATTCAATTTCAATTTGGTAAAAGGATGTGCCACGTATTGGCTCCTTATTTATCTGTCCCTTAGTTTGGTTTAGTAATCAAGTGATGAGAAAAGTTGGAAATGGTCAACAAACTTCTTTTTGGTCTGACTTATGGTTTGGAGAGTGTAGCTTCAAAGAGAAATTTCCAATGTTGTTCCAGATTGCTGCAAATAAAGAAGCCTTAATTTCATATGTATCACCTTCATCAACAGAACTGGGCTTGATTTGGCTATGGAGTTGGAGGCTCCCTCTATTTATTTGGGAGGACGAGTTGCTACAATAGCTTTCTATAAAACTACAAGGATTCCTTTCTCAACAAGAAGTTTCAAACTCGTGGATGTTGAAAGCTCAAGAATCACAAGTTTTTTTCAGTAGCCTCTGCCTTTTAGTTTTAATATCCCACTTTTAGTCTCAAGTGGTCTCTCTTGACATCCTCTCTAAGATCTTAATTTTTTCAGAGTTGGTTTTAGATTGTCTCCATATCTGCCATTAACTATAAAAGATAGGAGTTCTTCTTCAAAACTTTGGAGCAGGTGTGTGCTTTTTAGCCAAACTATGTGAAGACAAAATTAATTTATTTATTTAATCTCCTGTCTCATACCATATTTGGCTAGAGGTCTTTCAATGGACGAGAGTCTTAGTGGCTACACCCAGCCAGTTTACAGCTTTATGATTAACAAAAAAATAAAGGAAATGAGGCAAATAAAAATGGTATGAAATTCTTTATTCAATAATAGCAATGATTATATTATTTATAGTATGTATAATGGGAATAGAATGACCTAGAACCTAGGAGGATAAAATGGAATCAAAGCATATTCTTGTACTATTTGTGGACAACTCATAAATGTAATATATATAAGGAAAGGGAAATAATGCTCTCATAAATGTAATATATATAAGGAAAGAGAAATAATGCTCTGCTGTCAAATAATGTTGTTGTTATGTGGTATTTAAGCTAGGATTATATGTTTTCTCTATTAGCCCCCCACAAGCTGGAGGTGCAAAAATGTTTTGTAACTGCAGCTTGGAAAGATTGGTGCTGAAGGATTGAGGAGGGAGAGCCTTTGTGAATATATCCGCAAGTTGATTTGAAGAAGGAACTGGGAGTAGTAACATGAGTCCAACTTGGGACTTTTCACGGACTAGATGACAATCAATGTCCAAGTGTTTGGTGTGTTCATGAAAGACTGGATTGGTAGCAATGTGAAGAGCACTATGATATCACAGTAAAGTACGGAGGACTTGGAAAGGGGAATCCATAGATCTCTTAGAAGATAAGAAAGACATTGTAATTCACAAGTTGTGGAAGCAAGTGCTTGATATTCAGCCTAAGAAGAGGAACGTGAGACTATAGTTTTCTTCTTGGTTTTCCATGAAACAAGCGAATTGCCTATATGATGGAAGCTTGCTTGTAGGGCTTCTATGGAGGCTAGATCTTTGAGCTTCAATGAGGTGCTCCAATGGTGATTTTACACCATAGAGATGCAGTGGAAGGCAAAGGAGAAGAGGAAAGGGGAGGCACCATCCACTAGGGAATAAGACATGGAAGAAGGAGCTTCACCACCAAGAATGTGCCTTGGATAAGAAACTTGAAGAGTATGTTTTAATGGAGGGAAAGAAAAAGAGAAGGGGAACTTTGAAGTGTGTCTCATAAGGGAGAGAAGTGGAACTTTAAAGTATGTCTCATAATACTTTCATTCATCAAAGTTACAACAAGTGTTACACATGCTTCTATTTATAGACTAGGTAGCTTCCTTGAGCAGCTTTCTTGAGAAAACTTCCTTATGAAACTTCTTTGAGAAAAATTCCTTGAGAAGCTAGAGCTTAGCTACACACACCCCTCTAATAACTAAGCTCACCTCCTTGAGAAGCTTCCTTGAGAAGATTCCTAAAGAAGCTAGAGCTTAGCTACACACACCTCTCCAATAGCTAAGCTCACCTCCTTGAGATGAGAAGCTAGAGCTTAGCTACACCCCCCCTATAATAGCTAAGCTCACCTCCTTGAGATGAGAAGCTAGAGCTTAGCTACACACCTCCTATAATAGCTAAGCTCACCCCCATGCCAAAATACATGAAAAAAAAAAAGTCCCTACTACTAAGACTACTCAAAATTCCCTGAAATACAAGGCTAAAACCCTATACTACTAGAATGGACAAAATACAAGGCCCAAAAGAAGGAAAAACCTATTCTAATATTTACAAAGAAGAGAGGACCCAACCTTGGTCCATGGGCTCAGAAATCTATCCTGAGGTTCATGAGAACCCCAAGGCCTTCTTTAGCAGTTCTAGCCCAATCCTCTTGGAGTCTTCTATCCAACACCCTTAGGGGGTAGGATTGCATCACTATAAAGAAGAAATAACCAATAATTGAGTGCCTAGAGTCAATACACGTTGCCCAATCAGCATCATTAAACCCAAGTACATGAGGAGAGCAAGTCCTTGGAAAAAATAAGCCTTTTTCCTAGACACCCTTTGAGATACCGAAGAACATGGACAGCTACAGCATGATGGGCTTTCGTTGGTTTTGACATAAATTGACTTAGTTGCTATGTAGCAAAGGCAATATCAGGGCGTGTGCTTGTCAAATAGACAAGTCTTCCAACTAGGCGTTTATAAGATAGGGGATCATCAAGAAAACCAGAGGAATCATTATGGAGTCGAAGAGAACTATCCATAGGAGTGGAGGATGGCTTACACCCAAGCATACCTGAATATTTCAGTAAATCCAAACAATACTTACGTTGGCATAATGAAATTCCTTTATCAAAATGTGCAACTTCAATCCCCAAAAAATATTTCAGCTTCCCCAAATCCTTAATGTGAAAATTAGTGTGAAGAATATGCTTAATGCATTCAATCTCAGCAAGGGAATTACCGATCAACACAATGTCATCAACATATAGAATTAGAGCACAGTAAATTCAGAATTATGAGCCTTGATGAATAGACTATGATCAGCATGGGCATGTGAATAACCACAAGTCATCAATAGATTAGATAATTTTTCATACCATTGTCTACTGGATTGCTTTAATCCATAGCGTGATTTCTTCATTTTGCAACTCTGACTTGATGTGTAACCAAGCAAGCCAGGAGGGATCTCCATGTAAACATCCTCCCTGAGGTCCCCGTGTAAGAAAGCGTTGCTAACATCTAATTGATGGAGGTGCCATTGATTAATCGATGCTAGAGCAAGAACAACTCTAACAATGGCCATCTTAACAACAGGGGAGAAGGTTTCAAAGTAATCTATGCCCTCAATTTGACAGTATCCTTTTGCAATAAGACGAGCCTTGTAACACTCAATGCTACCATCTGGTAGTCGTTTGATTTTATATACCCACTTGCACCCAATTAGTCATACATGAGAAAGGGTTTGAACAATGTCCCAGGTTTGATTCAACTATAGAGCCTTGATCTCACATTTCATGGCATCACGCCAACATTGATGTTTCACAGCTTCATGAAAACTGGTGGGTTCGTGCTCAGATGACAGAGTCATAAGGAAATGGCAATGAGAAGGAGAGACATGAGTGTATGAGAGGAAACTCTAAATTGGATATGTGCATGTTGATGAGGATTGAGCAGATTAAGGGAAGGAATTTGAAAATGATAATCTGAAAGGTAAGAAGGAGGATGAGTGTCGCATCTGGAGCGATATGGTAAAGCATGGTTAGACGGTGGTTCTTGGATGTGTTGATCAATGATGTTGGGGTTTGGTGTGTCGATTGTAGGAGGAGTTGAAGGATTTAGGAAAGGTGATGGTGAGCCATTGGGTTGAGGAATTGTTGGTTCAACGTTTGTTGTGATAGGTGTGGATGGGATAAATTGAGGTGGTGTGGGTAGTGTATGTGAAATTGGGTCTATATGTGAATGTGGCTGGGCTTCGTGAGTAGAGATCAATTGAGGCGGTGTGGTAGTGTATGTGAAATTGGGTCTATTTGTGAATGTGGCTGGGCTTCGCTAGTAGAGAGGTTTTGGTTTGTGTGGAAGGGAAAGAAGGATTCATGGAAAACAACATTTATGGAAATGAATATTTTTCTTGTGTTAATGTCTAAAATAACATATCCCTTTGTACCATTTTGAAAACCTAAGAATTCCTTTTTTCTTGAACGTGGTTGAAACTTGTGAGTTTGATTATGAGTTGATGCATAGCATAAGCAACCAAAAACTTTGATCATAGAAAAATCTGGGTGAGTTTTGTATAAAATCTCAAACGGTGTTTTATAAGAAATAACAGGAGAGGGAACGCGATTTATGAGGAAAACGACATGTTTTATAGCATAGGACCAAAAATTTGTTGGCATTTTAGATTGAAACATAAGGGCCCTAGCTACATTAAGGATATGTTGATGTTTGCGTTCCACTCTTCCATTTTGTTGAGGGGTATACACATAACTAGTTTGGTGAATTATACCATTTGAAGAAAAAAAATCTTTAAGAAAGAATTCATGACCATTATCGGATCGAATGCATTTAATTTTTGTTTCAAATTGATTTTCAACCAAATTAATAAAATTTTGAACATGTGTTTTCACTTCACTTTTTGATTTTAATAAAACCACCCAAGTATATCTAGGGGTGGGCAAACGGACCAGCCCGTCCTTCCTAAGGCCCGCCTGCATAAGCCCGCATTGGCAGCGGACCGGGCCAGTCCACCCCGCTTCTTACACAGGCCAAATAAATTGGTCCGTCCCCGCCCCGCGGACCCCACGTGATGGAAGCTTGCTTGTGGGGCTTCTATGAAGGCTGGATCTTTGAGCTTCAATGAGGTCCTTTAATGGTGATTTTCCACCATGGAGATGCAGTGGAAGACAAAGGAGAAGAGGTGAGAGGAGGCGCCATCCACTAAGGAATAAGCCATGGAAGAAGGAGCTTCACCACCAAGATGAGCCTTGGATAAGAAGCTTGGACAGGATGCTTTAATGGAGGAAAAGAAAGAGAGAGAGAAAGAGAGAGGGGGGAGCACGAAATTGAAGGAAGAAAAAGGGAGAGAAGTTGAACTTTGAGTTGTGTCTCACAAGACTCTCATTCATCAAAGTTACAACAAGTGTTACACATGCTTCTATTTATAGACTAGGTTGCTTCCTTGAGAAGCTTTCTTGAGAAAACTTCCTTGAGAAGCTAGAGCTTAGCTACACACACCCCTCTAATAACTAAGCTCACCTCCTTGAGATGAGAAGCTAGAGCTTAGCTACACAGCCCCTATAATAGTTAAGCTCACCCCCATGACAAAATACATGAAAATACAAAAAATTCCCTACTACAAAGACTACTCAAAATGCCTCGAAATACAAGGCTAAAACCCTATACTACTAGAATGGCCAAAATACAAGGCCCAAACGAAAGAAAAACCTATTCTAATATTTACAAAGATAAGCGGGCTCATACTTAGCCCATGGGCTCGAAATCTACCCTAGGGCCTTCCCTTGGATCTCTGGCCCAATCTACTTGGAGTCTTCTATCCAATGCCCTTGCGGGGTAGGATTGCATCACCGCGGGTCAAACAGGCTAGTCCGTGGGCCTAGTTTTAAAAGAATTTCAATTTTAATAAAAATACGATAGAATCAAATTAAGTTCAATAAAGATGTAAATAAAATCTCAATAATTAGTTAATTACATCAATAAAATAAATAATGTCTTAACAAAAGAAAATTCAAGCAATAAATCTAAAATATGAAATTTAAACATTTTCAACAACAAATGATTCCATATTTGAAGTAGCTTGAGCCTTCTCCATCTCCACATTCAGGAGTACAACAACAATGAATCAGCCCCAACAAAAATAGGATAAAAACAAATTCTAGGGAGAGAAGAGATGTACTTTGCGTGGTGGCACGATGGTGGGCCGAGGCTGTGCCATTGTGGTGTGTCGCGTGACTGCGTGTGTATGACTTGCGCGCGTGCGTGACTGCGTGGTGGAGAAAGAACTATGAGGAGAAAAAGTGTTCTTAGCCTGCTCCAATGATAACTGCTAAATATGATGTGAGTTATTTTTTATAATAAAAATATATTGAAATATCTTTAAAAATATTTATTTAACAATTATTTTTAGCTTAAATGATAAAAATTGATATTTTTATTATTTGTGGCTTGCAGATATGAAAATGATAGATTAAAAGAAAAAAAAGATAGAGAAAATATCAAAAAGGAAGATTTTAGCATGTTATCACTTATCTTTTTTTATCTTAATCTTTTATTTATGTTATCTTTTATTTTTCTTATCTTATCCTTTTTTATCTTTATCATCTCATAATTTAAATCTTTTATTTTTATCTTATCTAATATATTTCTTTATCTGTTATTTTAAAAGAAAAGTTTAAAGTGAAAAAGAGAAAATCAAACCTAATATAATTGGGTTAGGGTCACACAAATCAAACCTAATGTGGGCTGCGGGCAACCCGTTGACCCCGCGGGCCAAACCCGCATAGTCCACTGGTTAAGCGGGGCAGGCCCAAAAATATGAAATAGCCATGGACCGTTTTAAAAAAATTGATCCGTAACCCACGTGGACCACGAGCCTCGCGGGCCAATCCATGGACCTGGACCCATTTACCCACCTCTAAGTATATCTACTAAAATCATCAAGTATAGTTAAGAAATATCTATGTCCATGCATTGATGATTTAGAAAATGGTCCCTAAATATCCATATGAATCAACTAAAAAATTTTAGAGTTTCTACTCGAACTAAGAGAATAGGGCAACAAAAATTTTATATTGATGGAAGGACTAAATTGACCCACATTTAAAATAGAAAATAGAAAAGATTAAATTATTTTGTAAAAATATAATGAATTTGTCATACCCTAATTTCGTCCGGAGATCATTGTTTGTCGGCACGCAACCTTCGTTTGACCACTTCAAAATGTTTAAATACCCGTTGTTGTGGAATCCGTAAAGTTCTGGGACGTTTCGGCAAGAAAACAACCTAAAAAACAAAAGCGAGGGGTGAACTTATGAAAGACGGGGGTGCGCTGAGGAAACTTCAGCAGAACATTCTAGGGGGGTGAACTTATCAATTACGGGGTGCGCTCAGGAATCTTCCTCAAGAAGCCTCTGGGCGGCAGCCACCTCCATTTTGTTAAAAAATGGTGTCCAAAAACCTTGGGTTAGCATATTTCACTTAATATTGATGAAAGAGAAGAGAAAAAAGAGGGAAATCAAGTCTGAAACGCTTTTGTAAGGCTTCCATAACTTTTCTGTAAAGTACGAAAATGGGGGTGAACTTAGTAATTGGGGTGCGCTCATAAATCTTCCTCAAGAAGCCTCTGGGCAGCAAGCACCTCCCCATTTTGGCTATAAATAGGGGAAGGGGGCTGTGTAAATTGATCCTTGACCCCTATGCTATGCATTTTAGCTGTTTTGGGTGAAAAAAAAACGTGTTTCCTTGAAGAAGCTCCAAGCTGAGATATTTCCATAACGCTTTCGAGACGTTTCCGTGAGCAAATCCGTGAAGATTTTCCGTCGTTCTTCGTCCGTTCTTCGTTTGTTCTTCAGTCTTCAACCGGCAAGTGTTCGAATCCGAGACTTTCAATTCATTTCTTGTTTTGTTTGTTTTCATCTTCATCTCGTTCACTTTCGATTTTCTTTTCTTCTGCTTTTAACAAATTTTTTACCGTTTATTTAAGCCGTTATCTCGCCTAATAATTGATAAAATGAATTTCAACCGATCATTTATGTTGTAATCTCGTTTAATCACTATTAAAATAAAATCCAACCGATCGTTCACGTTGTAACTTCAGTTAAATAAAAAAAAAGCAAAATAATAATATAATAATCAAAATATCTTAAAAATAAAAAAATAATCAAAATATCTTTAAAAAAAATAAAAAAATAATCAAAATATCTAGAAAAAATAATAATAAAATAATCAAAAAAATCAATTGGACGTTTTTCTTTGAAAGTTTCCTTGAATGAGTTGACTAATAATCAAAGTGAAACTAAGACTAAAATCAACTCAAACCAAGCTTTGTCTGCAAAAGTCACTCAAAAACCGTTTTAAGGTCTAACGCCTTAAAACGGTCCTTTTTGCTTTTATTGGTTAAAATGGACCATTGAAAGCATAAAATCAATACATAACTTTATTGCTTTTGCAAGAACTACGTAGATCTGAGTTCCTCATCTCAATTGAGGATACGTAGGAGCAAAAGCCCCGCTTTTGTCGATCACCCCATAGAGATCGTTAATGATCTAACACCTTAATGTTTCTCTCCTTTCAAAAACCAAAAGATCGTTAATGATCCAACGCCTTAATGTTTCTCTCCTTTCAAAACCAAGAAATCGTTAATGGTCCAACGCCTTAACTTTTCTCTCCTTTTTAAAAATCAAAAGATCATTTAAAGGTCTAATGCCTTAAACGACTTTTGTTTGGTTAAAATATATCTTGCAGAAAAAGATAAAAACAACTTAACCAACGTTTAGTTCTGAAAGAACTACGTAGGTCTCTGATTTCCTCATTACAATTGAGAATACGTAGGAGCGAGGGAAACACGCTTGTCGACCACAAAAAGATAAAAAAATACAAAAGACCCATAAAAGCTAAAAAACATAAAAAGGGAAAATACATAAAAACATAAAAAGGGAAAAATATGTAGTTTTGAAGTCATATTTGCACACTTGATTGAATCCCCATGCGTAAAAACAATTCCTGAACCTTTCACGATTAAAGTTCGTAGACCACGCATTCCAATTTTTTCGACGTTTTCATCGAATAAATGTTGGTGGCGTCTCCGTGTGCCTTCCTCCATTGGAAGACGCACTTGTAAACCTTCGCGTCGCCCTCCCGTTGAAGGATAAGTCACGACAGAATTAAATTAAATCTAAAATATTAAAAAAGTTTAACTTAATTGATTAAACATAATGTATAATATATGAATTGTTGTAAACTTATTATTCATTGATATATGTCTACGAATATTACTGATCATAAAAGCCAAATCTAAAATAAATAACTGTATAATTTTGTAATAAAGTTGACTAGCTGCATATATAAAGCAATTTTGTAAAGTTTGATTCGAGGATTTGGTCAATTCCAAATATAAAAAATTTTCTATCGTTCTCTATACTGTTTTTTTTTTCTTCCACCAGAAGGTGATCTTTAACGTAATTTTGTACCGAAAGAGAGTTGAGATTTTCATTCAATACATCTTTTGTTGTTTATCGAGGCGTCCCCACACTTCTAGAACTAATCCCTCAAAAAAAATTGGCTTGACGTGGCACAAAGGTATTTTTTGTTGGACATTTTAGTGTAATTGATCTCTTTATTATGTTAAAATAAGAGTGCACGCTTGTTTTAATGTAATAACGAGATGTTCGGTTTAGGCAAAGGTTGGAAGTTACATGGAAGTTACTAAAACTTCCATCAACGGTTGGAAGTTACATGGAAGTTACAAAAACTTCCATCAACGGTTGGAAGTTACATGGAAGTTACTAAAACTTCCATCAACGGCGGTTTTTAAAATAGAAAAAACTTCCATCAACCGCCAAAAACCACCTGTTCTTTGATTATAAATAATCATTCTGGTTCAGAAAGCAGAACGGTGTGACAAAAAATACAAGACCAAAACAAAACTCTTGAATTATAATCTTCTGATTTTATCCGATTGAACAATTTTGGTTGAACCCCGAAATTTGATTCAATCTGAAAGTGTTATACACGACTTCAGATTTATCCAAGTATTATCTCGATTTTCAAAATTAACCAACAAAAGATTGAATCAAATCTTTCGAGATGACGAACGATAGTTCAAAGATGACAAGCAAGTTTGCGAAGTTGGACAAGTTTGAAGGCCAGGATTTCAGAAGATGGCAGAAGAAGATGCACTTTCTCTTGACAACATTGAATGTGGTGTATGTGTTGAGTACACCGATGCCGGTGTATATGGAAGGCGAAACTCTGGATCAAAAGGAAGCGTTCGAAATGGGAGAACGACGATTACATTTGTCGTGGACACATTCTGAACGGTATGTCTGACTCTCTCTTTGATATTTATCAAAATGTTGAGTCTGCTAAGGAATTATGGGATTCTCTTGAATCCAAGTATATGGCAGAAGATGCCTCAAGTAACAAATTCTTAGTTAGTAATTTCTTTAATTACAAAATGATTGATTCGAGGCCTATTATGGAGCAATATAATGAACTGCTGCGGATTTTGGGTCAGTTTACTCAACATGATTTGAAAATGGATGAATCCATTGCAGTTTCATCTATAATTGATAAACTGCCTTCTTCTTGGAAAGACTTCAAGCATACCTTGAAACATATGAAGGAAGAGTTGACCCTGGTTCAACTCGGTAGTCATTTCATGATTGAGGAGTCGCTGAGGGCTCAGGAAATTGACAAAGTCAATGATAAAACCGTAGCAGGTTCCTCTTCCGTTAATATGGTAGAGGAAAGTGGAACAGTTAAGCAAAATTACAATGCTAAAGGTAACAAACGAAAATTTCAAGGAAATAAGAACAAAGGTCCAAACAAACAGACAAAATTGTCATGTTGGAAGTGTGGGAAACCTGGTCATTTAAAGAGGGATTGCCGGGTGTTCAAAGGAAAGAACAAGGCTGGTCCAAGTGGGTCTAATGATCCTGAAAAGCAACAAGGTCAGATTGTAGTGAATAATTTTAATTCGAATACGAATTCAAATTATGTATCACTAATATCTGATGCATTCTATGTGCAGGATGATGACGTTGCTTGGTGGTTTGATTCGGGAGCAACAAGCCATGTGTGCAAAGATCGTCGTTGGTTCAAGGAATTTAGACCAATCGATGATGGCTCTATTGTGAAGATGGGCAATGTTGCAACTGAACCAATCCTAGGATTAGGTTGTGTGAATTTAGTTTTTACTTCCGGAAAAAGTTTGTATTTGGATAATGTCTTATTTGTACCTGGTATTCGTAAGAACTTATTGTCTGGTATGGTTTTAAATAATTGTGGTTTCAAGCAAGTACTTGAAAGTGACAAGTACATCTTGTCAAGACATGGTTCGTTTGTTGGATTTGGTTATCGTTGTAATGGAATGTTTAAATTAAACATTGATGTTCCTTTTGTTCATGAATCTGTTTGTATGGCCTCGTGTAGTTCTATAACTAATATGACAAAATCAGAAATTTGGCATGCTAGATTAGGACATGTTCATTACAAAAGATTAAAAGATATGTCAAAAACAAGTATGATTCCTCCTTTTGATATGAACATTGAAAAATGAAAAACTTGCATGTTGACCAAGATCACTAGGAAACCTTTTAAGGATGTTAAAAGTGAGACTAAAGTCTTAGACCTTATTCATAGTGATTTGTGTGATTTGCATGCTACTCCATCATTAGGTCATAAAAAATATCTTGTTACTTTTATTGATGATGCATCAAGGTATTGTTATGTATATTTATTAAATACAAAAGATGAAGCTCTTGATAAATTTAAAATTTATAAGAAAGAGGTAGAACTTCATCAAAATGGGCTAATCAAAACTCTTCGTACGGATAGGGGAGGTGAGTATTATGATCCGGTTTATTTTCAATCTACTGGAATAATACATCAAACTACAGCTCCCTATACACCACAACAGAATGGTGTAGCCGAAAGGAAGAATAGAACCTTGAAAGATATGGGGGAGGCGGATGTGATCTTAGGAATAAAGATCAAACATGGAAACAATGGTATTTCCATCTCTCAATCACATTATATTGAGAAGATATTGGAGAAATTTAATTTTAAAGATTGTTCTCCGGTAAGTACTCCCATTGATCCTAACCTGAAGCTATTACCTAATAAAGGTGTAGCAGTGTCTCAACTTGAATACTCAAGGGCGATAGGATCACTCATGTATGCAATGATTAGTACTAGGCCTGATATAGCTTATGCTGTTGCTAAACTCAGTAGGTTTACAAGTAATCCTAGTTCTCATCATTGGCAAGCTATGAATAGAGTATTCAAGTACTTAAAGGGAACCATTGACTATGGTTTGACATATACTGGATTTCCTTCGGTTATTGAAGGTTACTCTGATGCAAGTTGGATAACCAATATGGAGGATTATTCATCCACAAGTGGTTGGGTATTCCTCCTTGGAGGAGGTGCTATCTCTTGGGCATCCAAGAAACAGACCTGCATTACAAATTCAACAATGGAATCTGAATTTGTAGCTTTAGCAGCAGCTGGTAAAGAAGCTGAGTGGCTAAGAAATCTAATCTATGAGATTCCATTGTGGCCCAAACCTATACCTCCCATGTCTATCAGGTGTGATAGTCAGGCAACTTTGGCTAAGGCATATAGTCAAGTGTATAATGGGAAGTCTAGACACTTGGGTGTTAGACACAACATGGTTCGGGAGTTAATCATGCATGGTGTGATATCAGTGGAGTTTGTGAGAACTCAGCATAATTTGGCCGATCATTTAACCAAAGGGTTAAGTAGAGATCTCGTAAAAAGGTCGACTGTGGGATTAGGATTAAAGTCCATCTGAAATCTCTTATGTTAAGATACCCAATTCCCATCTAATATGACATTAGGTGCTGAATTCAATGTGGAAAGCTTAACATGTAGAGATTGGAACACATCATCGAAAGTATCCCAAAAGGAATGTGTTCGGTTCTGTAAGTTAAGGAGGTTGAAGTATAACTTCTCAATGGTTCTTTTGAAAAATTGCATTTACAGGTGCAAGAAAGAAAAGGACTACCTATATAAGCATGAAGTTTAGCCGCTTCAAGAAGCTGGGACTTGGCTTTGATATGCTTATGAAGGATAGGGACACAGGCTAGTAAAACTAGTGTCGAGCAAGAGTAATGTTATAAACTATTGTGCAGATTATCTTCATGTATTCATTATGAATAGAAAGGGTTCAATCCTTAGTGACACCCTGATATTCGAATATTTGAAACGTGTAATTTGCTAAGATGAAATTCAATCGTCACGATATTTCATCTATGCAGTAGTTTGTGGTATGTTATGACTTTGGTGATTTGATCGGTAATTACACTAAAATGGGGGAGGTTTGTTGGACATTTTAGTGTAATTGATCTCTTTATTATGTTAAAATAAGAGTGCACGCTTGTTTTAATGTAATAACGAGATGTTCGGTTTAGGCAAAGGTTGGAAGTTACATGGAAGTTACTAAAACTTCCATCAACGGTTGGAAGTTACATGGAAGTTACAAAAACTTCCATCAACGGTTGGAAGTTACATGGAAGTTACTAAAACTTCCATCAACGGCGGTTTTTAAAATAGAAAAAACTTCCATCAACCGCCAAAAACCACCTGTTCTTTGATTATAAATAATCATTCTGGTTCAGAAAGCAGAACGGTGTGACAAAAAATACAAGACCAAAACAAAACTCTTGAATTATAATCTTCTGATTTTATCCGATTGAACAATTTTGGTTGAACCCCGAAATTTGATTCAATCTGAAAGTGTTATACACGACTTCAGATTTATCCAAGTATTATCTCGATTTTCAAAATTAACCAACATTTTTAAGTAGGACTTGTACCCTACAACTTGACCTACAGTGCAGATAATATTAAAAAAAGTTGATTCTCATGCAAATGAATCTTTTAATTGAAAAGTAAACGATGCATACTCGGGAGTAGTGATATAGAAGTCTACCTAACAATACATATCTATTATACTTAAATATATTATTAGTTATTATAATTTATTATTATTTTTATCTTTTTTTAATCATTTCAAATCATGTTTGTTTTATTTTTATCTTTATAACATTTTAAATAAGTTTTTTTCACTATTTAAAGTGTTATTTAAAATACTTTAAGATAAAAAATAAAACAAACATAATTTACAAAAACTAAAAACAAAAATAATAATTTCACAAGAAAAAAATAAAATAAAAACACTAAATTACAAGGAATAAAAATTTAAACATATTCATTAGGATAATTATCATTATACACTACTTCTGGCGGTGGGTGTAAAGAAAAAGAAAAGTGATAATTTAATAAAATAATAAAGAGAAAATTATTTGTGTTATGTTCTTTTTTTATTTTTATGTCATGTTTTATAACATCATGCGCATAGATTTCTATTTTTTGGTCAGTCACGGTTGCAAAATGATGCACCCTTTTGTCCTTATTGATCTCAAAGATATTCTTAATTAATTGTGGAATGCATTTATTACATAAACGAACAAACAGATGAAGCTTTTGGTTGAGGACAGTAAATGCTAATTAAAAGCCAAGGTTGAAACCTTTTCTCATTGTCTGCATTCGTCGGATAGATATAGATTTAAAAACGCTATGCCAAATAAGCATTTTCCACACAGATATGTTTTAAAGGAAATGTTAAAAACACACTATTCGATACACTCTTGAACATACATTATTAAATTGATTAAAAATTATTGAAACTGATAAAATTTTATATATTTTATACCATATTTAATGACTTTTTTTACTGATTTTATAATATTAATAAATTTTAACATATTAATAAAATATTTTAAAGATTGTATTGCTAGCTATCCTCGTTTTAATATAAAGGAAAGAAAAAAGATAACAGAATCACGATTGACTAGCCTGGCGAATCTCAATTCTCAAGAACATGGCCAATTGCAACATCATCTGTAACTATCCTTTCAAGAACCATTTACCAGTGTTCATCAACATGATGGTTCTTTCTTTCATTTCTAATGTTCAAGCCCAAGACAGTACTGACACAGATACCTTGCCTGCTGATTTTCCCCAACCAGTGCGTCCAAGCAAGGTGGTTGTAATAGTGGCTCTCTCAATATTGTTCACTTTCTCATTTCTCTTACTTCTCTACATAAGGTTCCGTAGAATCACCCCTCTTGAACTCATCCAAAGAAGTAGCCATCACTCTCCAAATTTTCAAGCAACAACTCGATCGAATTCGAGGTCACGGCTTTCTGGGATAGACAGACAAGTGATTGAAGCACTTCCATTTTTCAGGTTCTCTTCCCTCAAGGGGTCCAAACAAGGCCTAGAGTGTACGGTTTGCTTGTCACAGTTTGAGGACACAGAGATTCTTAGGCTCTTGCCAAAGTGCAAACATACTTTCCACATGAATTGCATTGACAAGTGGCTTGAAAGTCACTCTAGTTGCCCTCTTTGCAGGAACAGTATCGACCCTTTAGACATCAAGAACTTCACCTACTCAATCAGTTCAAGGTCCCTAAGAGTTCCTTCGAATTTAACCGAGGACACTAACCTTGAAATCTTTGTTCACAGGGAATCATCATCAAGGTTTAACATGGGAAGCAGGTTTTGGAATTTGGGAAGGAACAACAAAGAAGAACGTCTCCTTGATCAACAGGTTGATGGCAAACACATGCATAAGTTCAATCACAAAATCGTGGTCTCTGATGTTGTTACAAGGAGCAGGTGGAGTGATCTAAACTCTTCGGACATGTTATCATTGAACAGTGAGATGCTTCTTGACATGTCAAGCAGAAGATTCTCTCCCTCTAATGAAATGATTCGTGGAGATTCAAGCCTTCCCTTTATTTTCAATGATGATGAAAGTTCATTTACGTTATTGAATACTGCTGAGAAGAGATCTATGTCTGAGATTGCTCGTGTTCCTAGGTTCATAGAAACGTGCAAGCAGAATAGAACGGAAGCAGGTGTGGCATCAAGTGGGAGCAACGAGAGGGAGGAGAGGTTGAGGAGGATTTGGTTGGGAATTGCTCAACGAACAGTGCAATGGTTTGTGGGACAAGAAAGAAACTCGAGAGAATTAAAGCACAAAAATTTAACTCCAAATGTTTGATCATGGAGTTGGGACAACTTAGTAACAGTAAGAGCTGTACACTTTTTCATACAATGTGCTCGTGTTAATTTTTCTTCTCTTTTTTGGTGTTTTAATTAAAAATATAGAGTCTGTTTCGGTAAACAATTTCATTATAAAATAGTTAACAAGACACTACACAACTAATGGAATTTTGGGTTACGAATACATATCACAAAGATAGAAATGGAGTTTTGGGTTATGAATACTTATCGAAAACACCCAATAAGTGGATAATCTCTTGATCTAATCTAAACTCACTCTCACTTGTACCCTAAAGTGTTTGTGGTGGTGTGATAGGTCTTAACAATACACAATGATCGGACAACCTTTGAAGTTCTAAGCTAAACTCACTAGTTGCTCATTTTTATTGTATGTGACTCAAATTAAATCTCCTTGGTCTGATGAGGATCGTCTTGTGCTCAAATTGATGGAATCAGTATGTTTCATTCGCCTATCATGGATCATCTATTGTGTTTCTGCTTAGCCTCATGTTGTAAAGTTCAAGTGATTATATGGTCTATATATAGAGGGCATAGGGGCTCTATGTATGTCGAGGAAGTAAGTATTGAGTGTAAACACAAGTGAGGAAACACTAGGTGCACAAGAAAGAGAGAAAAAACAAGAGAGTGGCAAAGTGTGACTTAGGTACTTGTTGAGGGTTCTTCTTGAATGAATAATGGGCAAGAGCCAAGGGGGTTGTTTATGGTATCTTGTCTTGTATTCCTGTTTTTTAGTGGAGCTGGTAAAAGGCACAAATGGAACAAGGCTGAGGTTGACCCAGTCCGAATCAAGCGTTTGACTTGGGGCATTGAGACTGGTTCCGGCCCATTTGCTACATTCGCGTGAAGTTCAATTGTTTGGCCCAAATGAATTAACTTCATGATAAAGGAGGTGTAGTCAGTCATTACTGGCCTAAACTGCTTCAGCCATTCGATGCCTAGGACTGCATCAGTGCCACTTATCGGAAGCAGATGGAAGGTGACCTTGAAAGGGTGACCTTGGAGTGATAGTGGAGTATTCAGACAAAGTTGGTTGCAGTCAAGGACAGAGTCGTTGCCTACTAGTACACGAAGGGGGGGAGGTGGAATAGAAAAGAAGGTGGAGGAATTAGGCGATGCAGGGTTGGAGAAAATTGTGGGTGCTGACGCTATCAATGAGGATAGTGAGGCAAGCATGGTTGATGATGCCAAAGAGACGGAAAGTTTCAGATGAAGGGAGGCCTGATATAGCATGGAGGCTGATGTGAGGATAAGTGGTATCGGCCATGGAGTCAGGGACGACGGTGGTTTCTTCCTCTGATGCTATTGTGAGTTTCGGGCTTGGATCGTTGGTTTCTGATGCAGGGTTGTCCACAATGAACAGGAGTACTCGACCTTGCAATGCTGATTAGAGCTCCATTTTTCATCGCAATTGTAGCAGAGTCCCTTCTCTCTGCAGAAAGCTATCTCTTTTGGGGTTCGTTGGACAAATGGAGGTTTTGGTTTTTGGTTTAAGTTGGTAGGGTGGCTTGATGGGGACGAAAAGTTGTTGGGGCGGTGCGATGAAGAACGTCAATCTCGTAACTTATATTTTTGGAGTTTTGCGAGTGCAGTTGCCTGAGGTAGAGAGATTGGTTGAAGTGCCAATACCTCTCGGCGTATCTCTGGTGCCAAGCTGAAAATGAAGCAGCTTAACATAAATGGAGGAGGCAGGACTATCACGCGATTGGCTAATCGCTCAAACTCAATCAGGTATTCGTTAACCGTTCCATGCTGTGATAACTTGAAAAGAGCCCCCTTTGGATCTTCACAAAATGATGGCGCAAACTTGGATTCAAGAGCCTGTAGGAAGTCAGACTAGCAGGTGATGAACCTGTTGCAGAACATCCACTGGTACCAACTTAAGGCGGCGCCGTCGAGGTAAAATGAAGCTATAGTGATCATTTCATCCTCCGGCATGTTCTGATAGTCAAATAGTTGGGATATTTTGAATATCCAACCTAAAGGATTGCAGCCATCTGTTGGATCAAGTGGCCTCAGAATAATTAAGAATGGGGGGTTGAATTAATTAATAATGTGTCTTGACTAATTAAAAATTTAACCTTCTTAATGTTACTTGATTCAATTAGGCTTTACTACTAAGTTGTGAGGATGTAAAGAACAAAGACAATAACTTAGACAAAAGTAAAGAGGAAATAAAAGAACACAACGGAAATTAAAGAGTGTAGGGAAGAAGAAGACAAACAAGAGATTTATACTGGTTCGGCCACAACCCGTGCCTACGTCTAGTCCCCAATCAACCAACCGGTTCTTGAGATTTCTTTCAACCTTGTAAAATCCTTTACAAGCCAAAGATCCACAAGGGATGTACCCTCCATTGTTCTCTTTGAATAACCAAGTGGATGTACCCTCCACTTGAACTGATCCACAAGAGATGTACCCTCTCTTGTTCTCAGTATAACAACCCCCAAGTAGATGTACCCTCTACTTGTACCACAAAGGATGTATCCTCCAATGTGTTAAGACAAAGATCTCAGGCGGTTAAACCTTTGATACTTTGTGAATGGGGATACAAAAGAATTCTCAGGCGATTAGTCCTTTGAACACTTTTGTATAAGGGAAAGGGAAGAATCAAAAGAATTCTCAGACTGTGTCGTTTTGAATTCTTTGACAAGGGAGAAGGGAGACACAAAAGAATTCAGGCGGTTAGTCCTTTGTTCTTTTGGAAAAGGGAGAAGATAGACACAAAAAGAATTCAGGCAGTTAGTCATTGGCGAATTCTTTTTGGCAAAGGGAGAAGAGAATGAAAAAGATGAATAGCACAAGTTTTCAAGGTTTAGAAAACCAGAAAACTTTGGAAAGCTTTTGGCACAAAGAAGAAGAAGAAGTTCAAAGAGATTCAAGGCTTGTAAAGGATTGTATAAGATAGATAGGAAAAGTGTTAGAAAGATTGATTGAATGAATGATTAAAAATACAAAACAAAGCCTTGATTTTATACACTCTTCATGTCTGGCCAAGAGGACCATTTAGAAGAGTTATAACTTTTAGAAAAACTTAAAACCAACTTGAAAAAGTCAAAAACCTTTTGAAGAGTTACATCTTTTGATTTATTCAAAAACAATCATTGGTAATCGATTACCAAATCAGTGTAATCGATTACACAAGGCTTTTATGTGAAAGGATGTGACTCTTCACATTTGAATTTGAATTTCAACGTTCAAAGGCACTGGTAATCGATTACCAAAACATTGTAATCGATTACAGCTTTTTGAAATTAATTGGAACGTTGTAAATTCAGTTTGAAAACTTTTTCAAATCCATTTTGCTACTGGTAATCGATTACAATAATCTGGTAATCGATTACCAGAGAGTAAAAACTCTTTGGTAAACATGTTTTGAGAAAAATCCATGTGCTACTCAATTTTTGAAAAAACCTTTTCATACTTATCTTAATTAAGTCTTCTCTTGAATCTTGAGTCTTGAATCTTGATCTTGATTATTCTTGATTCTTGATTCTTGAAACTTGATTCTTTAATCTTGAACCGTGAATCTTGAAACTTGATTCTTGATTCATTGCTTGAAACTTTGCTTAACTCTTGATTCTTTGGCATCATCAAAATAACCTTGGAAGACATTGCTTCCACAGTTAGTTCTTTGAATCTTTGTAAGGGGAAACAAAAGATATCTTAAGCGGTTAGTCCTTTGAAATCTTTTGCTTAAGGGGAAGGGAAGAATCAAAAGAACTCTCAGGTGGTTAGTCCTTTGAATCTTTTGGAAGAAAGAAGGGAGACACAAAAGAATTCAGGCGGTTAGTCCTTCTATTCTTTTAGCAAAGGGAGAAGTGAATGTAGAAGAATAACACAAGTTTTTTATCAAAGAACTTTTCTTGAAAGAGAAAGGATTGAACAAAAACTTTTTAGAAAGATGAAGAGAAATGAATCAGAAAGTTCTGTAAAAAAACTTGTTATGAAACTTGTTGAAAAATTGTTGTGAAATTCATGCCATGGTCACATATTTATAATCTCTTGATGACTCAAGTTAAAGTTTGTGACTCTTGACAATTTCTTTAAAACTAGTCACCTTTTAAAAATTGTGACTCTTTTTAAAATTAGTCACTTAGAAAGTTGTGACTTTTGAAAAAATCTTCAGAAACAAGTCACTTTAAGAATTGTGACTTTTGGAAATTTATTTTTCAAAATCAGTCACTGGTAATCGATTACCATTAAGGTGTAATCGATTACACATCAACAAATGTGACTCTTCATGTTTAAATTTTGAAAATCAAAACGTTTAGAAACTCTGGTAATCGATTACAAGTATTGTGTAATCGATTACACAAGTTTAAAATGATTTGAAAATGTTTTATCACTAGTTGTGACTCTTGAAATTTGAAATCTAACGTTTTAAAACATTGGTAATCAATTACATGCTCATGGTAATCAATTACAACTTTGTAAATCAGTTTTTTGAAAATAATGCTGGCTACTGGTAATCGATTACTAGAGAGTTATACTCTTTGGTAAAAGATTTTGTGAAAAATTATTGTGCTACTCAATGTTTTGAAAAACGTTTTTAGTACTTATCTTGATTGAGTCTTCTCTTGATTCTTGAATCTTGAGTCTTGAATCTTGATCTTGATTGTTCTTGAATCTTGATTCTTGAAACTTGATTGTTCTTGAATCTTGAACTTTATTGTTCTTGAATCTTGATTCTTGAAGCTTTTTGACTCCTGATTCTTTGGAACTTGCTTAACTCTTGATTCTTTGGCATCATCAAAATAATCTTGGAAGTCATTGCTTCCACACCATTGAACCTTGGAATATCCAACTTGACGAGATTTCGATGGTTGAACTGAGCACTTGAATTGGAGTGGTTATGGTTGGTTTCTCGTAGGCGAAGATGATCGAGAATCGAATCTACTTTGCCGGAAAGCTCAGAGTATTTGCTAGTGAGAGAAGCTTGGTTGTTGGATAGGCGAGCGGTGGCATCCTCGAGTCTATCCGTCATGGTCTTTCTGGTTGCATGGTTGGCCATGGCGATGGCGATGACGGCAGGTCAGACCAGTGTTAGTGAGTAAAGGTGGGAAGGAGAGTGCCTTAGTTCAAGGCAAGGCTCCTCTTGAAGAATGATTAAGTTGAAACAAGCTTTGCATGCCTTTATTCACGCAGTGTCTTATATACTGCGAGTTATTACAAGCATAACGGCCCTAACCGATTTAACTAACTCCAAAAAATTAACTAACTTTTAACAGTCTTAACTAACTACACGTGCTATTTGGCTACAGTGTGCGTCTTCCCTATATGTTGTTTTTGTCATAGAGCCATTGTTAGGTTATGTAATCACGCAGGTACTTGGGTTTAGTGACTACCCTTCTGGGACTTGCTGTGTTGGGTTCCTGTAGATTGCTATCATGGAGCTGCTCTTTCTCATGAAAGTAGACCACATTGGTTGAACCACGCAAAATGTGTTGTTTTCTCATTACCTTTCTTACATTCTTGCTTTTGGTTTATACATTTCTTGAATATTGCACATTATGGATTTCTTTATTTGGTTTGGTGTTGTGTTTTTCCTTGGAAGTTTATGTTTCTTAATTTCTGGCTGCTTGTTGAATAGAACCAACAAGTTGTGTTGTCTGTAAGAGTGGAAAAAAAAAGAAAGAGAAAAGGCAAGAAGGTTATACAATAGGTATCAAGTACGGCATTGAGAAGTTCTTCGAAAATAACAATTTCGGATTATGGAGGATCAAGATGAAAGCCATCTTGATGAAGCAAGGATACCTAAAGTCATTGAAAGGGGAGAAAATCATTGATAAAGGTGAAGAGTGACATGATTGACAAGGCAAGAAATCCCCATAATGTTGTGTCTTGGTGATAAGGCACACAGGGAAGTTGCAAGAGAGAAGATCATTGTTGCCATTTGGTGATAAGCTTGTTTGATGTTTTGGGATACTTAAACCAAAATTGGACATGGTTTGATTAAGATTTCAAATGGAGCGTTAATTGTTGTTGCTAAGTGGGTTAAAAGGAATGGCCTATATATTATTGGTGGCTCAATTTTTATTTCTCATGCATATATAGCTAGTCGATGCTATTAGATAAGGCAAAATTATGGCATTCAAGACTAGGACATGTTAGTGAAAGGGGTTTGATGAAACTCGAAAATCGGAATTTTTTGAATAGTGATAAGCTAGATAAACAAAAATTTTGTGATCATTGCGTACTAGGTAAGTCTTATAGAGTCAAATTTAGGATTGGATGTGTTTCTATAGTGGGCCCATTGAGTATGTTCATTTAGAACTATGGGATCCTTCAAGGTGATGACACACGGAGGGGGTTTTATTTTCTCATCATGATTGTTGATTTCTCTAGAAGAGCATGTATTTATATTCTAGAAAATAAGTATGATTTGTTTCATAGATTCAAGGAGTGACACACTGTTGTAAAAAATTAATTAGGAACCAAAGTGAAAGTCTTAAGAACTAATGATGATCTAGCTAAAGTTTGTTTCAGTACAATTTAATGAGTTGTGTAGAACACAAGGAATCAAAAAGCATAAAACTGTAGCACAAACTCCTTAGTTAGCAAAATGGTCTAGCTGAGAGTATGAACATAGGACCATTTTGGAACAAGTGAGGTGAATGCTTTTGGGAGTATATATGCCTAAGAGTTTTTAGGGTCAAGTTGAAAATATTGTAGTGTACTTGATAAAAAAATATTCATTATCTATTTTCGACTTCACATATGAAAAATGTGGAGTGGGAAACTTGTAAACTATTCTAACTTGAGGGTGTTTGGTGTTTTGGCATTTGCTCATGTGTGTTAGGTGTTGACTCATGATCTAGGCAAGTGCACCTAGTCTATGTAGTAAAGAAACAATAAATATTTATGTGTTGTATCCACAAAGACTTGTGTAATATCTAAGGAATTAACAAGTAATGTTATCTAAAGAAATAAGGAACTAAAGAGGAAAATTCACTATGGCAAAGGAGAAATTCACTACAATGAAAAAGTTGTAGAATCAGAAAAAAAGTGATTTTAGCCACAAAGAAAATCACATAGAAGCAAATTTGTTGCAATGAGTTATCAATTCATTGTAGCGAAAGTGAAATGTTGACTAGTTTTCACAAACAGATTTAAGCAACGAATTACGAAATTGATTGGAAGGTAAAAATATTGTCGGATTCAAATATCATAGAAGATTCATCACATTGATCACAATCTCATCATATTCCCACTCCTAACACAAACAAGATTCATCAAAGCTATTCAAATCTTAATTCCAAAAGTAAATGATCCTTAGCTTCTATATTAAATTTCTAATTCCTTACTTAGCCTAACTTAGAAATTAGATGAAGAGCTGAGAATCTTAACGATGTAGAACCCTAATTTCATCCCTAAAATTAGGATCCAACATATTTTTACTCCAGATCTAGAATCAAACTTGTTTTCACACAATTTGACTCTAAAAAACAAGGTTGATCAAACCATTGCATAGAATGCATTAAAGATGAGAATATATTTAAAATTACAAAGAAATCACATGTTATGAACTTCTACCACATCCTAATCCAACAACAAAGGAAGTTTAGCTATTCCTAGCCATGGAAGAGTTAAGAATCATGGAAGAATGGATGGAGATGGAAGATTGCACCATTCTAGCTCCTTGGAGAGTTCTTCGTCCCCAAACTAGTCCTTAATGAGCTCTTCTAGCATCTAAAGTCCAATTCTCCCATGGGCTTCGTCTTTTCTACTTATAAAAGAGATTCTATTATGTTTTGTGCCACATCATATTTTAGCTTAAACAAATATTTTAGCTATGGCGAGAACAATTCTAGCTGCAGCAAAAATCATAGTTTTGAATCTTCACTTCAGTCCTAGACTTGTTGCTCCCTTTGGAGAGATATGAGCTCATTATGGTGAGTTTTTGTGCTACATTTTTTTTATCTCTAGTCCTTGTTTCATTGTTGCAAACTTCTTCATTAAGTCTTGGCCTATTTGTTATTTACTAAATTACTCTAACTTATTCCTTTTAACCTAAGTCCATTTTGACATAAAACACACTTATTCTCCCCTTATATTCATGTTGATCAAACCAACACACACACACACACACACATTCTCCATTTCATTTCATTTCCAAGCTCAAAGTATAGACAGAAAGCCAAAAGGCATCCACTTATTGTGATAATCAATGTTATACATTGCATTTTGGTTATTTCATGTGTCCAACTAGTAAGAAACTCACACACCTTTTTAAATGATCAGCATTGAGCAAAAAGTTTATGATAGCCGGAAAAGGGAGCTACATGTGTTCCATCTTATACAAATTCACTTTGCCTTTCTTTATTTTGAATTGCTAACATTTGAATTTGAGGAAAGAACAAAATAGAAGAAAATAAAAAAAGGTATTCACAAAATATTCCTTAAAGGTCACTTTCATCAAGAACAAAGAGCACATGGTGCTGTCTATACTATCACTAAATTCCTCGCAAATCAGAGCATGCCACATAGCCTTATCTTCCAGTCTAAGACAACGATCATTTCAAGAAATTGACACTCTTCTCATAACAAATTCTTCATTGAAGTCTATAAAAGGCAGTCTCTACCCAATGAGAATAAGTGACGAAAAAGCAAGAATATATCTGAAGCTAACCAAACTTATTCACTCTTTGAGTGTTATTGAATCCTTGTGTTCATCCAAACTACTATTTGTGAAAGCCAGGAGTGACTTAGTGTTAAAAAATACTTAGGTTTCTTAGATTCGGGGGGAGTCTAAGATTATGCCAAAAGTGATACTAAGAATACTTCTATAGCTTAGCTAGGAGTGGCAAGCCAAAATACTTGTTTTGTAATCAAGTTTTGATTATTGGAACCTTTTACTGTTGAGTAAAGGAGAACTGGACGTAGCTCAGGTTGAGTGACCCAATATAAACCAAGTGTTTCTACTTCTCTCCTTAATGGTTTATTAAGCATTCTATTAGCACTCTCTATCATTTCTTTAATACCAAATATTTATTTGAAAAATTGTTTTAAAGACTCACCCTTATTAAATCACTAGACGATCAAATCTGTCTTTAGTAAAAGCATGTTTTCCCTTTAGTGGATGACTTATCATACATATACATTTATGTGTATATTTGTTCTAAAAGTTATAAAAAAGTTATTATCTTTCATATACACACTATTCACCCCTTTCTAGTGTGATCGTTGTTATTTCAATTAGTATCAAAGCTTAGCCTTAAGGGTTGAGTATATGACAATACTAAGAAAAAGATCCAGAATATCAAAGATATGGAAGAAGGATTCTCCACCAACAAACCACCATTGTTCAAAGGCATAAAATATGATTACTAGAAAGAGCGTATGATAACTTATTTTGAATCCATTCATATAGATCTATGAGATGTGGTGGAAAATGGAGATTATATTCCATATAATGATCAGCTAAATGAGGTTCCTAGTGGCCAATGGATGGAGGAGCAAAAACTTAGATTCCTGCTTAAATTCAAGGCTTGAAATGTGATGTTGTGTGGTTTATCTGGAGAAGAATACACCAAGGTACACAACTTCAGAAGTGAAACAAATGTGGGGCACTCTGGTTGTAATATACAAAGGAAGGTCACAAGTAAAGAGCAACAAACTAAGTCTCCTCACTTGTAAGTATGGACTTTTCTCTATGGAAGAAAGCAAAGACATACAATGTATGTTCGGATGCATTCAAACCATTATCAATGAACTAAGATCCTTAGGTAGAACTTATGATAATTATGATCATATTGACAAAATTTTGAGAAGTATGTCTAGAAAGTGAAGATTGCAGGTAACAACACTAAGAGCCTTAAAGAGTCTTGATTCTATGTCCCATGAGGAACTAGTCAGTACCCTAAAGGTTCATTAACAAGAACTTCATAGGATGAAGGATCTAGAAGAGAAAAGTCTTGGCTCTCAGCAGTTAGAAGAATAAGACAACATCATCGTCCAAAGAACAAGTCTCGAAAAGCTCATCCAAAGCCCTTAAGGCTGATGATTCATCTGAGGAAGATTCTGATGAAGATGAGCTCGCTTTCATTTCATGAAAGATCCGCAAAATATGGAAAAACAAAGGTAGATCCAAGTGGAAAAGCTACTCAAGAAGAATTCCCAAAGAAAAGAAAGATAAAGACAAAAGTCCACAATTTGCTATGAATACAAAAAGCTAGACACTTCAAATTTGAATGTCCAAAACTGGAGAAAGGTCGGGATGAAAAGAAATACTTCAAGATCAAAGAAAAGAGGGGTCTTATGAGTAGCTGGGAAGATCTAAATGACACCTCATATGATGAAGATGGTGAAGAAGCCAACATATGCCTGATGGCAGATACTAATTCAGAGGAATCTAAATCAGATAAGGAAGATGAGGTAAATTTCAATGACCCTGAGCCTCTTAGAAAGGCTTATCACAAACTTCTATCTATCTCATATATTTTCTCAAAATATTAAAAACACTTGCAAAAAGATTTCAAAAATCTATCCAAAAATCATTCAAAACTTGAGACAACCTTTCAGGGTCAAGTAAAAATTTCACTGAACATATCCACTCAGACATGTGGAGCTTGTACGAATCTTAAAGAAGAAGAGTCTGAGCTATGTCTTGAGATTGAGACAATTTCCAGGGAAAAAGCTACTCTTCACAAGAACTTTTAAGAGTTGGAAAAAAATTGAAAGATCTTCAAAAGAATCTGAAGGAGCTTAATGAACTTCATGAATAGAAGAAAGGTATGATCTATGGAGAGAATATGCACAAGCACACAAAGATTATGAAGTTCTCAAAATGAGAAAACATAATATATGGGTGAAATGTAAAGAACACAAAAGAGCTGTGAAATTCTTGAATGATAAGCTTTTGAAGAATCAAGAAGTTAAGGGTCAACCTCTAGATGTTGTCAAACTCATGAGGAGATTAGAACCTTAAAAACTACATTAGCCAAAATTTTCAATGAAACGGATAATCTTAACAAACTGTTAGAATACTGTAGACATTCCTTAGACAAATCTAGAAATGGATATGATAGGAAGGTATATGTTCATGATAAGGACACCATTGTTTGCTATTTTTATGGCAAGACTGGTCACATGACATCCAAGTGTAAAGATCGACCTAAGAAGGGTACAATCAATACCTTTATGGCTAACACAAAAAGACCTAAAAAGATTTGGGTACCATAGAAAAAGATTATTCATGTTGCAAATGTCCTTGATAACAGGAAGCAGACACCTATCATGGTACCTAGATAGTGGCTGCTCACAACACATTACAGGAGAAAGGTATAAGTTCCAATGTTTGACTCCCTATCAAACAGTCATTTTGGAGGAAATAAAAAAGAAAAGATAACCGAAGTAGGTAAGATAAGTATTCACCCCTATCCCTCTATTGATAATGTTCTGTTTGTTGAAGGTATTAAACATAATCTACTGAGAATAAGTTAATTATGTGATAATGGATATAATGTGTCCTTCAAGAAAGATAAGTATGTTGTTCTATGCAAAGATCGGTCTCCCTTATTCTCTGCCAAGAGAAAAGGCAACCTCTACAAAATCAGATTGGGAGAACTCTCAGATCAAAAGGTGCCATGCTTATTGTTTGTTAAAGAAAATCATTGGTTATGGCATAGAAAACATAGACTTGCAAGTTAGAGGTTAATTTGCAAACTGCAAAAAAAACAACCTTGTAAGAGGTCTACCAAGTATGTTATATAAGGATGATTTTCTTTGTGAGGCATGTCTAAAGGAAAAATATATTAAAAACTCATTTTCCAATAAAAAAAACATTGTTTCCACCTCTAGACCCTTGTAGTTAATACACCTTGATCTGTTTGGTCCAACCAGAACTACATCCACTAGTGGAAAGAGATATGGACTTGTCATAGTGGATGACTACTCTAGATATACATGGGTCATGTTCCTAAACCACAAGGATGAGTCGTTTGATATCTTCTTTAAATTTTGTAAATGTGTTCAAAATGAAAAAGGAGTATGCTTTACTTCAATAAAAATGATCAAGGGGGAGAGTTTGAAAACGACAAGTTTCAACTGTTCTGTGAAGAAAATGGAATCTTTCATAAATTTTCAACACCTCAACAAAACGGGGTAGTTGAAAGAAGAAAGAGATCTCTAAAAGAGATGGCTAGGACCATGCTCAATGATAACTCAACCTGATGTAATCCTACCCAGCAAGGGTATTGGGTAGAAGACTCCAAGTAGATTGGGCTAGAGATCCAAGGGAAGGCCCTAGGGTTCTCAGACCTTACCTTACTTCATTGTAGCACCACTCATTGTCCCATATTTTTCTATACTTGTAGCACCACTCATTGAGTTGGTGAGAAACCATGTTCCTCCATGGGAAGATGCCCTGGAAATGGGTTTTCAGACCTTACCTTACTTCACCATACCAAACACCACTAATACATATGTTTTTGTTCTTTTTACAGGTGTTGAGGGAAGGAGCCCAAGGTATGAAGAACCTCGGGATTTGAAGTCAAATCCTTTCCAAGGTGGAGGGAATCTCGGGATTTGAAGTCAAATCCTTTCCAAGGTGGAGGGAATGATGCAATCCTACCCAGCAAGGATATTGGGTAGAAGACTCCAAGTATATTGGGCTAGAGATCCAAGGGAAGGCCCTAGGGTTCTCATGAGCCTTAGGGTATATTTCAAGCCCATGGGCTAAGTATGAGCCCGCTTATCTTTGTAAATATTAGAATAGGTTTTTCCTTCGTCTGGGCCTTGTATTTTGGCCATTCTAGTAGTATAGGGTTTTAGCCTTGTATTTCGGGGCATTTTGAGTAGTCTTTGTAGTAAGGACTCTTTTTTTGTATTTTCATGTTTTTTGTCATGGGGGTGAGCTTAGCTATTATAGGGGGTGTGTAGCTAAGCTCTAGCTTTTCATCTCAAGGAGGTGAGTCTAGCTATTAGAGAGGTATGTGTAGCTAAGCTCTAGCTTCTTTAGGAATCTTCTTAAGGAAGCTTCTCAAGGAGGTGAGCTTAGTTATGAGAGGGGTGTGTGTAGCTAAGCTCTAGCTTCTCAAGGAAGTTTTCTCAAAGAAGCTTCTCAAGGAAGTTTTCTCAAGAAAGCTTCTCAAGGAAGCTACCTAGTCTATAAATAGAACCATGTGTAACACTTGTTGTAACTTTGATGAATGAGAGTCTTGTGAGACATACTTCAAAGTTCCACTTCTCTCCCTCTTTTATTCCTTCAATTTCATGCTCCCCCCTCTCTTTTTCTCTCCCTCTTTCTTTTCCTCCATTGAAGCCTCCTTCCAAGCTTCTTATCCAAGGCTCATCTTGGTGGTGAAGCTCCTTCTTCCATGGCTTATTCCCTAGTGGATGGCGCCTCCTCTCACCTCTTCTCCTTTGTCTTCCACTGCATCTCCATGGTGGAAAATCACCATTAAAGGACCTCATTGAAGCTCAAAGATCCAGCCTCCATAGAAGCTCCACAAGCAAGCTTCCATCAAGTGGTATCAGAGCACAAGAGCTTCAAGTAGGTGCTCCTTAAACCTCCATTAATTTTTTGTTTTACCTCCTCTTCCATTGTTGTTTCTTCATTTTTTCTCCATGTATCTCCTCACATGTCTTGTGCTAAATGTTTTTAACATGATTCTTTAGAGTTTCCATCGATTAAACTTGCTATAGAAGTTAGATTTGATTTTCTATGGTTCAAATTTCTTGTTCTTGTTCTTGAACCATGAATTGTGTTGAGTTTAGGTTCCTTTGAGTTTTGTCTTGTTATTTTTGTGGCTGAAACCTAAACCATAAAATTCTTAAAAAAATATTAAAGTAGAAGAAAACCTCAAAAATCTAGAGTGACTTGTTCACCTATTGTAGTTTTGTCACAGAAGTCATGTCTAGTCATGAAACTTGTCACATAAGATTTGTTATGTTGTGCTAAATTTTATTTTCTTGTTTCTTTGTCTAACTCATTTGTTCATGAGTGTATGAAATTCTTTTAGCCTATTATTTGATTTGAGTCAAATCTTTCATGTTAATTAGTCCTTAACATGTTCATGCAAAATTCTTAGAGAGTCTTTGATTGTGAACCTTTTCTTGAACTTTTAGGTTTCCTTATGATTGTGTCTATTGTGAATTTGAGTTTTGGTGATTGAATTGCTGGCTTAAATGTTGATCCTAAGTGAATATTGAACTCCTAAAACTGTGGTAAACAATCCTAGTGAGTTTAACATACATAGGAAGGTTGAAAGTAAGCCCAAGGCAATCAATATACCATGCTTAAAAAAAAATCGTTGGTGCTGGCAGCTTGGACATACAAACTTGTAAAAATTACTGAGAATTGGTTACTTCGAATTTTGACCTGAAACTTTTACTGAATTTTCTAGACATCTGGAAAAAAGTTAGAAAAAAAGAAACAAGTGATTTGGATAAAAGGAAAAAATACGAAAAATCACACAAGTTGGTAGGAAAATCAGTATCTGGAAAAAAAAAGGTGAAAGAGAAGTGTGCTTGTTGTTTTGGCTCAAAATTTATTCTATAATTGGAAATTTCAATTGAAAATTAGTGTGAAGACAAGTGCCAAAGCTAGAGGTTTTTTGAGTCTTTTTTTTTCAGTTTTTTTTTACTCTACTCTAGAGCCATTCTAAGTTTCTCTTTGAGTCCTAGCTTGCTTCTGTGTCCTTTTCATTGCTTTAATTGTTGAATAATCCTTGAAAAATTGTCCTGTTAAAACTCCATTGGTTTAGCTTTCATTTCATTTTTTTTTTGTCTTTGGTTATTGCTTGTCTCTTTGTTTCCTTGTTTGTGGGTTGCCATATAGGGAATTGGAAGGAGGATTGGTGCCATCCCTTGAAGAATTTGAGTCAAGAAGCAAGGGGCCAACCCCCTTAAGAGCTATTGGACTAAGAAGAATTCCAAATTGAGTGAATCACCAAAGAGAGAACAACCACCAAAATTGAGGACCGTTTTGTAATTTTGTAATTTGCAATTTACTTACCTTCATTGCTTTCAAGTTTTGTAACAAAAAGGCCTTTCATTGGAAGTGTGTTGGGAGCCTCCAATAGGTTACCAAACTTCCATTTGTGTGTAATAATTTTAGGCAATTTTTCCTTAGGATAGTGAGTGTTTTGTTGGGAACCTTTAATGTGGTCATCCAAACACTCTTAGGATTCGCCTAGTTTACATTTCTTGTCAAACCGCCTAGATAGCTTTCCTTTTACCAATTAGTTGTTTACCTTATCTTTCACACCTCTTTAAGTGTTTATTTTGGCTAATTTCAACCATAGTTTCTTTTACCTTTTGTTTTCAAACCTCCAACAAGAAAGAACCACAACTTAGGAACCAACATGAGTCATCATTCATCTAGTGTTAATGGCAAGGGTACTAGTCATAAAGACCCTTTATCTAGAATCTTAGATGAGTTGAGTTCCCTCAAGTTATGGAAAGAAAAACAAGAGAGAAAAGAAAAAGGAAAAAAAAAGTGGAAGAAATAAGTCAAGATGAAAGAAAGAAAATAAGAGAGGAAGAAAGAAGAAAAATAATGAAAGAAATGAAAAGAGAAAAACATGTCTCCTATAGTAGTCATAACTCTTTCAAAAGCCTAGGTGAAGAACTTCGTGACTATTACGAAGGAAGGCATAGGTCACATCTTAGACCTCACTCCCATAGAAGAGAAAAGGAAAGAAAGCCCAAGAGCCTAACATTAAACTCTCATACTTCCATGGGAAGGACAATGTAGAGGCTAACTTAGATTGGGAAATAAGGATAGAGCAACAACTTAAAAAGAAGTCTACTTCAAAATCTTATGGCTCTCACTCTTATCCAAAGAAAGACCAAGGTCAAGGCATCTTAGGGGTGACACCTTCTAAGCCCAAAGATGATAAGGGGAAGACAATAGAAAAGCAAGCCCCTAAGGCCAGTATGCAAGAGAAAACTAGCTCTATAAAGTGCTTTAAATGTCTTGGAAGAGGACACATTAATTCTCAATGCCCCACCACAAAAACCATGATTATGAGGGGCCAAGAAATTTATAGTAGCCAAGATGAGGCTACTACTTCACCTTCCTCTAGTGAAAGTGAAAAAGCAAAAGGGGAAGAATCTAGTGAAGAAATCTACCCCCAAGAAGAAGGACAACCATTAGTGGTTAAAGAGAAGTGTAAGGAGGTAAGTGTCTCCTCCAAGAGTTTAGCTAAGAAGGAAACTCATTTTACAATAAAGACAAACATTAAAGAAATTTTCCCTCTTAGACAACCTCCACATTTTCTCTTTCGTAAAAAGGCACTTGCTAGCATTGCCACACCTCTTGGGCTTGAGTTTATTCCTCAAGTAAAGAAGTTGTTGGACGAGGGTTTGGTTCGCAAGAGCTTAAATCCTTGTGCTTTGTTGGTGCCATAAATAGGTATTATTAGGCACCAAGTCCCTAAAATAGGTGGTATGATGAATGTTTTGAGTGGTGCAACCCGCTTTTGTAAAATCACTCGTACACCTAACATCTTCATGGTGTGTGTACATAGGGACCCATTAGGTAGGTTTGTTCTTATTTTTAGTTTCAATACAAACTTAGGTACTCATATGGGACACCTTAGGTTTGTCATACTTTTTGGTAGGAATAATCAATATGAAAATACAGAAAAAGGTATGTTTTATTGCGTTACTTTTCTTAATTTTTCAAATAGTGATCAAGGGGTTCCCATCAACCCTAAGAGATTAAAGGTCATTCCTGAGTGGCCTACTCCACCAAGTATAAGAAAAATTTGGGGCTTCCATGACTTAACAAACTTTTACAAAAGGTTTGTCCCATATTTTTCTATACTTGTAGCACCACTCATTGAGTTGGTGAGAAACCATGTTCCTCCATGGGAAGATGCCCAGGAAATGGGTTTTCAGACCTTACCTTACTTCACCATACCAAACACCACTAATACATATGTTTTTGTTCTTTTTACAGGTGTTGAGGGAAGGAGCCCAAGGTATGAAGAACCTCGGGATTTGAAGTCAAATCCTTTCCAAGGTGGAGGGAATCTCGGGATTTGAAGTCAAATCCTTTCCAAGGTGGAGGGAATGATGCAATCCTACCCAGTAAGGGTATTGGGTAGAAGACTCCAAGTAGATTGGGCTAGAGATCCAAGGGAAGGCCCTAGGGTTCTCATGAGCCTTAGGATATATTTCAAGCCCATGGGCTAAGTATGAGCCCGCTTATCTTTGTAAATATTAGAATAGGTTTTTCCTTCGTCTGGGCCTTGTATTTTGGCCATTCTAGTAGTATAGGGTTTTAGCCTTGTATTTCGGGGCATTTTGAGTAGTCTTTGTAGTAAGGACTCTTTTTTTGTATTTTCATGTTTTTTGTCATGGGGGTGAGCTTAGCTATTATAGGGGGTGTGTAGCTAAGCTCTAGCTTCTCATCTCAAGGAGGTGAGCTTAGCTATTAGAGAGGTATGTGTAGCTAAGCTCTAGCTTCTTTTGGAAGCTTCTCAAGGAGGTGAGCTTTGTTATGAGAGGGGTGTGTGTAGCTAAGCTCTAGCTTCTCAAGGAAGTTTTCTCAAAGAAGCTTCTCAAGGAAGTTTTCTCAAGAAAGCTTCTCAAGGAAGCTACCTAGTCTATAAATAGAAGCGTGTGTAACACTTGTTGTAAATTTGATGAATGAGAGTCTTGTGAGACATACTTCAAAGTTCCACTTCTCTCCCTCTTTTATTCCTTCAATTTCATGCTCCCCCCTCTCTCTTTCTCTCCCTCTTTCTTTTCCTCCTTTGAAGCCTCCTTCCAAGCTTCTTATCCAAGGCTCATCTTGGTGGTGAAGCTCCTTCTTCCATGGCTTATTCCCTAGTGGATGGCGCCTCCTCTCACCTCTTCTCCTTTGTCTTCCGCTGCATCTCCATGGTGGAAAATCACCATTAAAGGACCTCATTGAAGCTCAAAGATCCAGCCTCCATAGAAGCTCCACAAGCAAGCTTCCATCACAACCCCTAAGCACTTTTGGGCCAAAGCAGTGAATACTGCATGTTATCTTCAAAACAAAATTTACATAAGACCTATCCCTAAAATGAATTTGTATGAAGTATGGAAGGAATGAAAACCCAACATATAATATTTTCTTCCATTTGGATGCAAATGTTTCATTCTCAACACAAAGGATAACCTGGGAGAATTTGACTAGAAAAGTGATAATGGGATATTTCTTAGATACTCTAAAACTTCTAGGACATTCAAAGTTTACAACTCAAGAACCTTGGTAGTTGAAGAAGTTATTCGTATAAGATTTGATGAAAATAAGCCTAATAAAGAGTCTTTTTCAAATCCAAGGCTAGACGACAACTTTATAGCAACTAGCTCGTCTAGACAGAACTCAGAGACAAAGGCGTCCACTCAACAAGAAATTCAAAAAGAGATAAGAAAACCCAGTGGATGCATCATGAGAAGAAATCACCTAGAAAGTCAAATCATTGGTGTCCCAACATATCATGTTCAAACAAGATCATCACTCAAAACACAAGGGCACATTGCACTAATTTCTGAAATTGAACCCAAACACATTGATGATGCAATGCAAGATAATAATTGGACTGAAGCAATACAAGAGGAACATGATCGGTTTCAAAAGAATGATGTTTGGAAGTTAGTTGAATTGCCAAAAGGAAAGAAAGTTGTTGTAGCAAAATAGATCTTCCGCAACAAATTGAACAAAAATGGCAAGGTTGTAACAAACAAAGCATGGTTAGTTGCCAAAGGATACTCACAACAAAAAGGTATAGATTACAAAGAAACTTATGCACTTGTAACTCGTTTAGAGCTAATATGCATTTTACTTTCATTTGCAACTTATAGCAATATGAAGTTGTATCAAATGGATGTAAAAAATGGATTCCTAAATGGTAAAATCCAAGAGGAAGTTTATGTTGAACAACCTCCAGGGTTTGAAAGTAAAACTCTTCCTCAACTTGTTTTTAAGCTCAACAAAGCCTTATATGGACTTAAGCAAGCTCCTAGCGTTTGGTACAAAAAACTAAGTTCATTTCTCTTGAAAAAATGGCTTTGAGCGAGGAAAGGTTGACATAACTCTTTTTCGCAAAAATGATGACTCTCAGTTTTTATTAGTGCAAGTGTATATGGAAAACATTATTTTTTATGCTACTAATGAAATGCTTTGTGAAGACTTTTCTAAGTTAATGTAGATAGTGTTTGAAATGAGTGTGATGGGAGAGTTGAAACTCTATCTTGGACTAAAAATAAAGCAAACACCCAAAGGTATCTATATTCATCAAACCAAGTATGTGAAAGAATTGCTGAAGAAATTCAACATGAAGGAAGCAAAAGACATGAAGACTCCAATGCATCCCACAACATACCTTGGATTGGACGAGGAATCAACAAAGGTCGACAGGACTCAATACAGAACAATGATTGGCTTACTACTCTATCTCGCTGCATCCAGGCTCAATGTTATGTTCAGTGTTTGTCTATGTGCAAGATTTCAAAAAGAACAAAGGGAAGTTCATCTAACTGTAGTTAAGCGTATTTTTAGATATCTCATTAGAACTTCTAATCTTGGTCTTCTGTTTAAAAGAAGAGAAAGTTTTAGACTCATAATCTACAATGATGTTGACTATGTTGGTGATAAAGTTGAAAGAAAAAGCGTAAGTGGAAGTTGTCAACTTATTGGTGGAAAACTTAGTCACGTGGATATGTAAGAACAAGGCTCAATTGCATTGTCCATTGCTGAAGCTGAATATATGTCAACAACAAGTTGTTGGGCTCAACTACTCTAGATAAAGAATCAACTTGAAGACTACAACATTTTTGAGAGTAAAATTCCCATCTATTATGACAATAAAGTTGCTATTAGTCTTTCGGGGGAAAAAATCCAACATTGCATTATAGAGCTAAACATATAGAAATTAAGCATCATTTCATAAGAGATCATGTTCAGAATGGGACAATGGATTTACATTTTGTACCCATTGATGATTAGCTTGTTGACATTTTCATAAAACCCTTAACTGAAGAAAGGTTGATTTTGTTATGAAATTGCCTTGGATTGATATTGGTTAATAAATTAATTAACTTCTATATGTCATCAATTGTTGCATCCAAGGACCTATCATTTGATAACGACTGTCAAATCATTCCAACACAAATAAAACTAAGAAATTATGTAGTATAGGATTAATTGAGGTCGACTCAGAGATACAATTCAATTTGATTCATACTTCAATTCACTTATCAACAGTAGGGGAATTTCAACGAATAGTTTGTAGGCAATGTAAAGGAATGCGAAAATACAAAAATAGAAATGTAGAAACAAAATAGAGTTTTTGAAAAAAAAATATGAATCAGGTTTAATAGCATCAATCTAATTCACCAAACCAATGAAAATCGAATTATCACAGTTGTTACAAATGTTGTTCACATTGTGAAAGTTCAGTAATGTCATTAGAGATAGTTCAATCAAATTAATCCCTAAATTCTTTGAGATCACAAATTAGGTTGGAATATCAGCCAATTAATCTGTGATTAAATTTCAAAATTAGGAAATGAATCCATAACATAATTTGTTTTCAATCCTAAGCATATTCATAATCACGAAAATCAAAAATTGGATTGAAGAAAAAGATGAACATTCACAAAGAATTTAAATACTAAACCAGAACTCAAATTTAGCGTTGCTTGGAGTGTTCATTGGATTGATTGAGTGTTTATCCTTCCATGATCATCACCAGTGGAAGAGCAATGAAATTTTTGCAAGAAAAAAGGAAGAACAGAAGTGAAAAGAGGAAGAAGAATGAAGAATAGTTGAGAGAAAAAGAGAAAAAAGAGTTTGATCCTAAAGTTTGCACAACAAGTTTCTAAATCTATTTTTGTACAAGATGAAGTAACTAACTAACTCCACTAATATATACAGTGACTACTCAAAAGGAAGGGATGGGCCTTGATTAGGCTCATCTAGTCTACCTAATTAAACTAATTACACAAAGCAAAACCCAAATTCACAACCCAATTATTCAAGTGCAGAGGTTCTAGCTTCCAAGCCTAATTTGACCCTCGAAATGGAAAAATTAGCCCAAGCTTATTTATGACAAAATTCAATCTCTTTTGCTTAGCTTTCTAGGGATTACTCACATGATCCATTTGGATTTTTGTAGTGTCTTATAGGCCTTGCATTAGGCAGATAGGTCAAGTAAGCACAAAATCCAAAAATAAGCAACAATTATTTATTTGTCTAAGACCAAAACTGAGTTAAGGTAGGAAAATATGAGTCAAAGAGAGGTCAAATATGCTAAGAAGAGTAGAAAAAAAATACTAAACTACAAAATGCTCAATCATCATCCAATGGATATTAACAGACACTCAAAACATTCAATATATTGACACTTAATCATGCATTTTTACTTTTATGCAAAATGCATTGTTTCTACCAAAACCGAGTTAAGGTGGGAAAATAGGAGTCAAAGAGAGGTCAAATAAGCTAAGAAGAATAGAAAAACTAACCGATCATTGCACAGAGAACAAGACTAACAAGAGAAATGACGAAGAAAGTAATCCACGATCAAAACTCTGTAGCGCCTCAACTCTACTTTTCCTTTTCTCCTTCTTCTTCCTTAGCCTATGCGTGTTTTCCTTTGGTTTTGTATCAGTTGGATCCCTTTTAAACTTCCTAAACATGGATATTTATAGAAAAGAGTCAAGAGGTGCTCAAAAATTCGCCCAGACGAACTGTAGCTCGCCCAAGCGAATTTGTGACTTAGTGCTGAAGGCACCAATTCCCCCAGGCGAGCTGTAGCTCACCCAAGTGAGTTGGTTGCTTATGGATGAAGAAATCTTATTAGCTCAGGCGAGCTGGATGCTAGCCTGGGTGAGTGGATGGCTGAAATCTTAAAAAATGACCATTTTACCCTTCCTTTTGACTTTGTTTCTGGATCTAACGAACAACCATCAAAACCTATTGTCATACCCTAATTTGGTCTGGGAACCTTCATTTGCTAACATTTGGATTTTTGTAAGCCGAATTGAGCTGCTTGACACTAGTTGTCGTGCAATCCGAAAGGTTTTTCGACGTTTCGGAAAAGAATGCAAAAAATACTCAAAAGGGAGGGCAAAAGGGTCAATTTTTACACTTTTTCTGACCCCTAGCTCGCCCAGGCTAGCCTCTGGCTCGCCTGGGCCACCAAAATAACTTCATGGTGAAGTAACCAGCTCACCAGGGCGAGCATGGTTACTTCAGAATGAAGTTATAGCTCGACTGGGTGAGCTACCTTCATCTCAAAATGCCTTGTTTTGCTATAAATAGGCGTGAAGGGAGGCTAAGGAAAGGGTTCCAAGGTTCGGAGGTTCAGAATTGAGATGAAAGAAGAGAAAAATAAGCTAAAAACATCGTCGAATCGCGACTACAATCGATTTCTACATCGTTCTTTGTTCTTCATCTAGTTAGTGTTTGCTTTTAAGAATTTTAACTTGATTCATGGACCTTGATCGAGGCCGTACTCGAATCAAATAAACATTAAAAATGCAGTATCTAGGAAGTGATCCTAGGTCGTTTTCCAACGAGCAATGATAAACCAAATGTTCATTTAACAGATAGTAGGAAAATAGTAACGAATTGGGGGGGGGGGGTTGTTGGCTTTTGTAAATTAAACAGCGAGTACAATTGAATTAGAAAATATCATAATTAAAATACGTTGCTTCCCCTTGATTCACAAGCAAGTCTCTTATCCTAGGTTGTGAGAATTTATCCTTTATCAGTTTAACCACTTAATCCAACCCTAAATTAAATTACTAAGCGAAATTCAACATAAGGCATTCATTATGTGATTAAGCATCACATACACCAATTACTCATAAACGATCATTAAGCATGAACGTAAATTAAGCACAAAGACAATTAATCAAGCACTAAGCATGCATGAATTAAAAATAACAAATTCAGAGTAATTAGTGAAGAGGAAAAACTGAATAGAATGTAACAGTAATAATAGAACCTCAAAGAGAACTGTGCTTGATCCTCAAGAGAAAGCAACGCTGGGGACTTAGCCTTCCATTAATCAATAGAGAATGAACTTATAAATTGAAGAATGAAAATTTATTGCTACTGGAATTGTAAAACGAAAAGATGTCTCAAAGAAAAGCCCAAAACTAAAAAACGAAAATAGGAGAGAGAGAAGAGAGAGAGCCTAAACTAGAACCTTGGTGCTGTTATATAGTTTTCCAGCCCCAAAGCTTGCAAATCTATTTTAAATCTAAGCCCATAAATAAAATCAAATCTAGATAAGATAAGATAAGATAAAATCTAGATGAAACAATATCTAGATGAGATCAAATCTAAATAATATCTAGATAAGATAAGATCTAATTTTGTAGAATAAAATAGTCTGCCCTCTTCAAGTTCAAGCCCAATTCTGGATTCAAGCCCAATGCTTCATTAATTCCTGAAGTTAGATTAAAAACATCAAATTAGCTGAATGGGCCCAAATAATAAATCTGCCTAATTAATTTGACAATTAAGACTAATTAGTACTTAAAATGGTGCAAAAAAGGGTTACGAAATAGGAGAAAATAATGGCACATCAGACCCTTAGGGGCTCTCTTTATTGTTTTGTGCATCTTCATCTCCTTCTCCTATAATCGATAATCGCTTCTCTTTTGTAAAGTAAGTTTTAACCAATAGTTAGTACCACAATTTATCTTTAAGGGATTGAAGGTTAATAAACAAAAAAAACCAACTCATAAAGTTCTTCATTTCATAAAAAAAAAATCACGAGATCATTTCAAGGTCCAATGCCTTAACGATTCTCTCCGCCTTTCAAACTTGAGAAGATCGTTTAAAGGTCCAACGCCTTAACGACTCTCTCCTCTTTTCAAAAATCAAAAGATCGTTTCAAGGTCCAACACCTTAAATGACTTTTGTTCGCAATTAAAATCAATCTTTCAAAAAAGATAAAATCAATGTAACCATAAAATTTAAGACTTAAAGAACTATGTAGGTCTAAATTCCTCAGCGCACCTGAGGATACTATCGCAAACTACCCTTTGGCGGGAGGGCAACGCGAGACTCACGGGTGCGTCTTCAAAGGAAGGAAAATGCACGGAGTCGCCATCAATGCTTATTTGAGAAAAACATTAGAAAAACCAAAAATGGGTCTACGAATTTTAAAAAAACTAAAGGTTCAGGAGTTGTTTATGCACGAGGCAGGTATTAGCACCCTATGCGTCCGTCACAAGGGACGACGACCTTTAATCAAATGTGCAAGATCATGACTTCAAATTTATTTTATTTTCCCTTTTTTTATGTTTTTATCTTTTTTCTGGTCGACAAGAACGGGGCTCTTGCTCCTACGTATCCTCAATTGTGATGAGGAACTCAGACCTACGTAGTTCTTTGAAAAGCAAGAAAGTTATGTGGAGTGTTGCTTTTAGACTTCTAGTGGGCCCAAGGGCTGGAAAATTTCCCCAAAGTGACCATTTTGCCCCTCTTTTGAACATTTTGCACATTTCTTTCCGAAACGTCACAAAACCCTACGAATTGTGTGACAATTAGTGTTAAGCAGCTTAATTTGGCCGGCTAGAATCCAAATGTTGGCCAACGATCATCCCTGGATGAAATTAGGGTATGACAGTTGCCCCTCTTCACTTATCTTTTATTGGAGATAAAAGGGAAGTAAAGATAAAGACACTAATTTCGTTCGAGCGATCTCCCCACCCAATCGACCACTAGCCCAATCAGTGAAACCTATAAAAAAAAAGAGCATAAGAGGCATCAGGTATGTCAACAAAAGACCTTGAAGTCTTGCAAAGTAAGGGAGACATTTGAAGTCTCAAGGAAAGACTCTGACAGTCTTAGGAAAGATAAAGAGCGGAAGACACTGATTGTCCCCCATGCCAACAGACTTAATTGTCAATGGAAGCCAAAAAAGACTGTAATAGTCTTGAAAATAACAAAAGTAGATGACCATGATTGTCTCCGCATGCCAACAGACCTGATTGTCTCTAGAAGGCAAAAAAGACTGTGATAGTCTTGAAAAACAACAAAAGCAAATGACCATGATTGTCTCCGCATGACAACGGACTTGATTGTCTCTGGAAGGCAAAGGAGACTGTAATAGTCTTGAAAACAAAAAAAACGGATGACCATGATTGTCTCCACATGCCAACGGACTCGCTTGTCTCTAGAAGGAAAAGGAGATTGTGATAGTCTTAAAAAAAAACAAAAACGGATGACCATGAAGGTCTCCGCATGCCAGCGGACTTGATTTCCTCTGCAAGACAAAGAAGACTGTAATAGTCTTGAAAATGTTGGACAAGTGGCCTCAGATATCTTAAGAAGGGGGGGTTGAATTAAGATATCACAGACTATTCCCCAATTAAAAATTCTACTTTGATTTTAACCCAAGTCCCAAGATTCCTTTTAAAATGAATTCCTAAATAATAATTCAAATTAAACTTACTGAATAGAAACAATAAGAAACAATAAATAAAAGAGTTTAAGGGAAGAGAAAGTGCAAACACAATTTTTATACTGGTTCGGCAAAGTCCGTTGCCTACGTCCAGTCCCCAAGAAATCCGCTTGGGAGTTCCATTATCTCACAAATCCTTTACACCATTTGAAACACACAAGGACAATCCTTCCTTTGTGCTCAGATGCTTTACAACAAGAGACTCACAGTCTCTTAGCCCTTTTCAGAAGTAAGAAGAAGAAGAAGAAATGATCTCTCTCGAAAGAGACAAATGCTACAATGAAGCCCTCAATTCCTTCTTGAATAACACAAGTGTTTGGCCAAGGAATTTTTTAAGATAAGAGATTTTTGTTTGAGAGGATTATGTCTTTTGTGAACAGTGAAAAATCTAAAGAAAATTCGTGCCCAAGTCACCTATTTAAATGCCTTTGATGGCCATTAAAAAATCTAATGAAAAGTAGTGACTGTTGGCAGATTTTCTCGAAAATCCTCTCTGGTAATCGATTACAACATTGGCATAATCGATTACACAATTAATTTTATTCAAAGTTCAAATTTCCAACGTTTAAAAGCTCTGGTAATCGATTACATATGATGTGTAATCGATTACACACTTACAAAATCATTTTTAACCGTTTTAAAGCATTGGTAATCGATTACATAGTTTTGGTAATCGATTACAGCTTTGAAAACTTTGAAAACATTTCAAGAAAGCTTTGTGGCCACTGGTAATCGATTACCAGAGAGTAAAATACTTGGAAAAGTTTTTGTTAAGATAGAAACTCACTTGGCCGATCATTTGTGCTTTTCAAAAACTTTTCTAAGAGTTTATCTTAATTATTATCTTGAGATCTTTGCTTTGCTTGATAACTTTCTTTCTTTATCCTTGAAATTCATCTTGAATGATCTTTGAACCTTGGCATCACCAAAATAATTCTTGAAGCTTTGCTTCTACAATCTCTCCCTTTTTGATGATGACAAGTTCTGAAATCAAGATAGTATATACAAATATATACAAATACTCCCCCTTTCTTTTTGAGATTATACTCCCCCTTTCTTTAAGCTCTCTTGATTTCTAAGTTCTTGAATTTTTCTCCCCCTTTGGCAACATCAAGAAGCCAAAGTGCAAGGCAACATCAAACTCTAGCAATCAGTAAACACGAATGTTTCAATCAACCAATCAATCCTTATTTATCCAAATCACTAACATCTAAGAGGCCTAATTCTCTCCTAATGGCAAAGAATGTTTCCTTAGAAAGAGGTTTTGTAAAGATATCAGCAAACTGATTCTTTGTATTAACAAATTCTAGAACACAATCTCCCTTCAGAACATGATCTCTTAAGAAATGGTGTCTAATTTCTATATGCTTGGTTCTAGAGTGTTGAATTAGATTTTTGGATAGATTGATTGCACTTGTATTGTCACACCTAATGGGTATATGATCAAGAAGGATTCCATAGTTAGATAGTTGTTGCTTCATCCATAAAATTTGGGCACAACAACTACCAGCAGAAATATATTCCGCTTCAGTAGTAGATAAAGCAACACTATTTTGTTTCTTACTATGCCATCATACAAGAGCAGATCCAATAAATTGGCATGTCCCACTTGTGCTCTTTCTATCAGTTTTGGATCCGAAAAAGTCTGAATCAGAGTATCCTATTAAGTTACATGTTGAGTTCTTAGGATACCATAATCCTAACTTGATTGTTCCTAATAGGTATCTTATGATCCTTTTTACTGCACTCAAATGTGATTGTTTGGGGTTGGATTGGAACCTAGCACACATGCATACACTAAACATGATATCTGGTCTACTAGCAGATAAATAGAGAAGAGATCCAATCATACCTCGATATTGTTTCATGTCTATAGATTGACAGGATTCATCTTTATCTAAGTAACAACCAGTACGCATAGGTGTAGTCATGTGCTTTGCATTTTCCATCCTAAATCTTTTGATCAATTGTTTGCAGTATTTTGCTTGGTTGACGAATATACCTTCTTTAGTTTGCTTGATTTGTAACCCCAGGAAGTAATTTAGTTCTCCCATCATCGACATCTCAAATTTGCTTTGCATATCAAGAGAGAACTCCCCTTTTGAGATATCACCAATAATGTTGTCAAGGGGATGATCTCTTGAAGCTTTCCATTCTCTTGGAAGTTCATCATTTGATTTGGCTTCTTCTGGAGGATCTTCATTGCTTCCTTTCCCTTTTCCTTTAGAATCTTGTCCATAAATATGCATTTGTTCTAAAGATTCTGCAATATCATCTAAAATATCCTTTCTTGGAGGAATAGCATTAGACTCATCTAAGGAAACATGAATAGATTCTTCAATAGTCATAGTTCTCTTATTATATATTCTATAAGCTTTACTATGGAAGGAATAACCAAGGAAAATTCCTTCATCTGACTTAGCATCAAACTTTCCTAAGTTTTCTTTTCCATTGTTTAATACAAAGCATTTGCAACCAAAAACATGAAGGTGTGAAATGTTAGGTTTTCTACCATTAAACAGTTCATATGGAGTTTTCTTTAAAATGGGTCTTATTAAAGCCCTATTCATGATATAGCATGCAGTATTAACAGCTTCAGCCCAAAAATATTTTGGAAGAGGAGTGTGATTTAATAAGGTTCTAGCAATTTCTTCCAAAGATCTATTTTTCCTTTCAACAACTCCATTTTGTTGAGGGGCTCTAGGTGCAGAAAAGTTATGTTCAATGCCATGCTTATCCCAAAATAATTCAAATTCTTTATTTTCAAATTCACCCCCTTGATCACTCCTAATAGATATAATTTTGAGATTTTTCTTGTTTTGAATCATTTTTGCAAGTTTCCTAAATGCTTGAAATGCATCATTCTTATGAGTGGTAAATAGTGTCCAAGTGTATCTAGAATAGTCATCAACTATAACAAGGGCATAGTAACTTCCTCCAAGACTCATGATTCTAGAAGGGCCAAACAAATCCATGTGTAGTAATTGTAAAGGTTGAGTAGTTGAAACAATGTTTTTGGATTTGAATGAAACTCTAGTTTGTTTTCCCTTTTGGCATGCATCACATAGTCTATCTTTTTCAAATTTTAGTTTTGCCAAACCAACAACTAAATCTTTTGAAATTAATTTGTTTAAGTCTTTCATGTTAATGTGAGCAATTTTTTTATGCCATAGCCATGGATCATTATCTTTGCTAAGAAAACATTGATTATTACCTAGATTTTGACTTAAGTCTATCATGTAAACATTATTGACTCTAAACCCTATATGCTTTATATTTGTATCATGTCCATGTGATGCAATCCTACCCCCCAAGGGTATTGGATAGAAGACTCCAAGAGGCTTAGGCTAGAGCTACTAAAGAAGGCCCTAGGTTTCTCATGAACCTTAGGGTATATTTTTGAGCGCATGGGTCAAGGTTGGATCCACTCTTCTTTGTAAATATTAGAATAGGTTTTTTCCTTCTTTTGGGCCTTGTATTTTGGCCATTCTAGTAGTATAGGGTTTTAGCCTTGTATTTCAGGGCATTTTGAGTAGTCTTTGTAGTAGGGACTTTTTTTGTATTTTCATGTATTTTTTCAGGGAGGTGAGCTTAGCTATTATAGAGGTGTGTAGCTAAGCTCTAGCTTCTCTTCTCAAGGAGGTGAGCTTAGTTATTAGAGGGGTGTGTGTAGCTAAGCTCTAGCTTCTCAAGGAAGCTTCTCAAGGAGGTGAGCTTAGTTTTTAGATGGGTGTGTGTAGCTAAGCTCTAGCTTCTCAAGGAAGTTTTCTCAAGAAAGCTTCTCAAGGAAGTTTTCTCAAGAAAGCTTCTCAAGGAAGCTACCTAGTCTATAAATAGAAGCATGTGTAACACTTGTTGTAACTTTGATGAATGAGAGTCTTGTGAGACACAACTCAAAGTTCAACTTCTCTCCCTTTTTCTTCCTTCAATTTCGTGCTCCCCCCTCTCTCTTTCTCTCCCTCTTTCTTTTCCTCCATTGAAGCATCCTCTCCAAGCTTCTTATCCAAGGCTCATCTTGGTGGTGAAGCTCCTTCTTCCATGGCTTATTCCCTAGTGGATGGCGCCTCCTCTCACCTCTTCTCCTTTGTCTTCCGCTGCATCTCCATGGTGGAAAATCACCATTAAAGGACCTCATTGAAGCTCAAAGATCCAGCCTCCATAGAAGCCCCACAAGCAAGCTTCCATCACCATGTTCAATGACACATTTTTTAGAATCAAATGATACCAGATAGCCTTTATCACACAATTGACTAATACTAAGCAGGTTGTGCTTAAGACTTTCAACTAGTAGAACATTTTCAATGGAGGTTGAAGAATTTGTACCTATTTTTCCAACTTCAAGAATTCTACCTTTGTTGTTGTCACCATAGGTTACATGCCCGCTTTTCTTGAGAGAGATATGTGTGAACTTTGATGCATCTCCCGTCATATGTTTTGAGCACCCGCTATCCATATACCACTTTTTCCTCAAGGGTTCCTACAAGATCAATATTGTGACTTAGGTACCCAATCTTTATTGGGTCCTTGAGTGTTAGTGTGAACAATGGATCCTTTTGGGACCCAAATCATTTTAATATTGTTGCAATTTTTTCCAAAATAGCATTTAGATATGCCATGCCCTTTTCTTCCACGGTAAAAACATGTAATGAAAGGAGAATTATATTTTTGTGTGGAAGAAAAGAAATTTTTATAAAACTTTTGTCATTTTTCTGGTTTATATCCAATCCTTGCTTTATCAAAAATACATATTTGTTTTCCTAATATAATATCTAGGTTGTTTTTGCCACTTGAGAGTTTGGCAAGTGAATTTTTCAGATTTTAAATTTCTTCTACATATTTACTACAACATTCACATGGATTTTCTTTTTCAATAGTCATAGTAGAAGCATGAACTTTATCACTTGATTTAGAGATTGACACTTTAGACTTAAGATGATCTAACTCTTTATTTAACTTTGAAATCTCTTTCTCTAAATCGGAAATAGTTTTCTTAGATGAAGAAACAAGTTTTGCAAGTTTAATAGATTCGCTATGTAATTCAACAAATGCATCTTGTAACTCATCAAAAGAAATAGATTTGTTAGAAGATGTTACCTCTTCGTCACTTTCATAGTTTTTTCCCATTAGACATAGATTAATCACTTCTTTTTCAAAATCATCAGACGATTCTAAGTCGTTATCATCCTATGTGATGTAGGCCTTCTTTGCCTTCTTTTCTCCAATGTTTGTGTTCTCGAATTTCTCCATTCTTTTCTTAAAGGTTGGACAATCAACCCTCAGATGTCCGAGTTGATTGCACTCAGCATCTTGGAGTTTGAGATGATTCTTCAATCCTTCTTTTAGGTTTGAAGTTTTGTCTTCTTTGAGTTTCTCTCATCCTAAGAAATTTGTTGAATCTTTTGACAAAGAGACTAAGTTCTTCATCATTATCCAAGTCAATTGAATCTTCCATATCACTTTCTTCTTGGATTGAAAATGAGGCTTTAAGAGCAATTCCCTTCTTCTTCTTATCATTTTCTTCATGTTGATTTAGTCTTTGCAACTCCATTTCATGTTCCTGTAATTTTCCAAATAATGTAGCAAGAGACATACTAGATAAATCTCGAGATTCTGTGACGGCTGTTACCTTGGGTTGCCATTCTCTACTTAGACATCTCAAAATTTTATTTATTAGATCCTCATTTGGAAATATTTTTCCTAAAGATGCAAGATGATTAACTATGTGTGTGAACCTCTTTTGCATGTCTTGTATACTTTCATTTGTATTCATCCTAAATAGTTCATATTCATGAGTTAATGTGTTTATCCTAGATCTTTTAACATCTGTTGTGCCTTCATTTGTTACTTGTATGGTATCCCACATATCCTTTGCACTTTTACAATTTGATACCCTAAAGTATTCATCCATTCCTAGGGCAAATGTAATTATGTTTTTGGCTTTTAAGTTATATTGTACTAGTCTTCTTTCTTCCTCACTCCAATCTTCCCTAGGCTTTTCTATTGTTGTATTTCTAGCAACCATGGTGGGAATATAAGGCCCTATTTCTATGGCTTCCCAAATGTTTAAATCTATAGCCTCTATGAAGATTTGCATGTGGGTTTTCCAATAGTGGTAACCCACTCCATTAAAAATGGGAGGCCTATTAATTGAAAAGCCTTCGGGAACAAGTAGTTTGATGAGGCCATTAATTCATGAAGCTTCTAAACTTTGTACAAGAATGAAGCTCTGATACCACTTGTTGGACAAGTGGCCTCAGATATCTTAAGAAGGGGGGGGGGGGGTTGAATTAAGATATCACAAACTATTCCCCAATTAAAAATTCTACTTTGATTTTAACCCAAGTCCCAAGATTCCTTTTAAAATGAATTCTTAAATAATAATTCAAATGAAACTTACTGAATAGAAACAATAAGCAACAATAAATAAAAGAGTTTAAGGGAAGAGAAAGTACAAACACAGTTTTTATACTGGTTCAGCAAAGTGCGTTGCCTACATCCAGTCCCCAAGAAATCCGCTTGGGAGTTCCACTATCTCACAAATTCTTTACACCTTCTGAAACACACAAGGACAACCCTTCCTTTATGCTCAGATGCTTTAGAACAAGAGACTCACAGTCTCTTAGCCCTTTTTCAAAAGTAAGAAGAAGAATAATAAATTATCTCTCTTGAAAGAGATAGATGTTACAATGAAGCCCTCAATTCCTTCTTGAATAACATAAGTGTTTGGCCAAGGAATTTTTTAAGATAAGAGATTTTTGTTTGACAGGATTATGTCTTCTGTGAACAGTGAAAACTCTAAAGAAAAATCGTGCCCAAGTCACCAATTAAAATGCCTTTGATGGCCATTCAAAAATCTAATGAAAAGTTGAGACTGTTGGCATATTTTCTCGAAAATCCTCTGTGGTAATCGATTACAACATTGGCATAATCAATTACACAATTAATTTTATTCAAAATTCAAATGTCCAATGTTCAAAAGCTCTGGTAATCGATTACATATGATGTGTAATCGATTACACACTCACAAAATCATTTTTAACCGTTTTAAAGCATTGGTACTCGATTACATAGTTTTGTTAATCGATTACAGCTTTGAAAACTTTGAAAATAACTTTGAAAACATTTCCAGAAATCTTTGTGGCATTGGTAATCGATTACATAGTTTTGTTAATCGATTACAACCTTTGTTAAGATAGAAACTCACTTGGCCAATCATTTGTGCTTTTCAAAAACTTTTCTAAGAGTCTATCTTAATTCTTATCTTGAAATCTTTGCTTTGCTTGATAACTTTCTTTCTTCATCCTTGAAATTCATCTTGAATGATCTTTGAAATTCCTTGGCATCATCAAAATAATTCTTGAAGCTTTGCTTCTACAATCTCCCCCTTTTTGATGATGACAAGTCCTGAAATCAAGATAGTATATACAAATACTCCCCCTTTCTTTTAGAGATTATACTCCCCCTTTCTTTAAGCTCTCTTGATTTCTAAGTTCTTGAATTTTTCTCCCCCTTTGGCAATATCAAGAAGCCAAAGTGTAGGGCAACATCAAACTCAAGCAATCAGTAAACACGAATGTTTCAATCAACCAATCAATCCTTATTTATCCAAATCACTAACATCTAAGAGGCCTAATTCTCTCCTAATGGCAAAGAATGTTTCCTTAGGGAGAGGTTTGGTAAAGATATCAACAAGCTGATTCTTTGTATCAACAAATTTTAGAACACAATCTCCCTTCAGAACATGATCTCTTAAGAAATGGTGTCTAATTTCTATATGCTTGGTTCTAGAGTGTTGAATTGGATTTTTGGATAGATTGATTGCACTTGTATTGTCACACCTAATGGGTATATGATCAAGAAGGATTTCATAGTCAGATAGTTGTTGCTTCAAAGAATCAGCTTGATATTCTTGAAAACAGACCTGATTGTCTCTAGAAGGCAAAGGAGACTGTGATAGTCTTGAGAAACAAAAAAAGCGGATGACCATGATTGTCTCCGTAGACCAACGGACTTGGTTGTCTCTGGAAGGCAAAAGAGACTGTGATAGTCTTGAAAAACAACAAAAGCGGATGACCATGATTGTCTCCGCATGCCAACGGACTTGATTGTCTCTAGAGGGCAAAGGAGACTGTGATAGTCTTAAAAAACAACAAAAACGGATTACCATGGTTGTCTCTGCATGCCAACGGACTTGATTGCCTATGGAAGCCAAAGAAGACTGGAATAGTCTTGAAAACAACAAAAATGGATGACCATGATGGTCTCCGCATGCCAACGGACTTGATTGCCTTTGGAAGGCAAAGAAGACTTTAGTAGTCTTGATAAAAAAACATTGAAGTCTACGAAAAGGGGAAGATGACAATAATTTGTCTTTGCATGCCAACAGACTTGATTGTCTCTGGAAGGCATAGAAGACTGTAATAGTCTTGAAAATAACGAAAGTGGATGACCATGATTGTCTCTGCATGCCAAAAGACTCGCTTGTCTCTAGAAGGCAAAGGAGACTATGATAGTCTTAGAAAACAACAAAAACAGATGACCATGATGGTCTTCGCATGCCAACAGACTTGATTGCCTCTGCAAGCCAAAGAAGACTGTAATAGTCTTGAAAACAACAAAAATGGATGACCATGATGGTCTCGGCATACCAACGAACTTCATTGTCTCTAGAAGGCAAATACGACTTTAGTAGTCTTGATCGAATGACATTGAAGTCTTCGAAAAAGGGCAAATGACTATAATTTGTCTCTACGTGCCAACGGACTCGCTTGTCTCTGGAAGGCAAAGAAGACTTTAGTAGTCGTGATCGAAAGACATTGAAATCTTCGAAAAGGGGCAGATGACCATATTTTGTCTTTACGTGCCAACGGACTTGATTGTCTCTGGAAGGCAAAGAAGACTGTAATAGTCTTGAAAATAATGAAAGCAGATGACCATGATTGTCTCCGCATGCCAACAGACTTCATTGTCTCTGGAAGGCAAAGGAGACTGTGATAGTGTTGAAAAAAAACAAAAGCGGATGACCATGATTGTCTCCGCATGCCAACAAACTTGATTGTCTCTAGAAGGCAAAGGAGACTGTAGTAGTCTTGAAAGCATAAAAAATGGATGACCATGATTGTCTCCGCATGCCAACAGACTTGATTGTCTCTGGAAGGCAAAGGAGACTGTGATAGTGTTGAAAAACAACAAAAGCGGATGACCATGATTGTCTCCGCATGCCAACAAACTTGATTGTCTCTAGAAGGCAAAGGAGACTGTAGTAGTCTTGAAAGCATAAAAAATGGATGACCATGATTGTCTCCTCATGCCAACGAACTTGATTGTCTCTGGAAGGCAAAGAAGACTGCAATAGTCTTGAAAACAACAAAAATGGATGACCATGATGGTCTTCGCATGCCAACGGACTTGATTGTCTCTGGAAGGCAAAGAAGACTTTAGTAGTCTTAATCAGAAGACATTGATGTCTTCGAAAAGCGGCAGATGACCATAATTTGTCTCTGCGTGCCAACGGACTTGCTTGTCTCTGGAAGGCAAAGAAGACTTTAATACTCTTGAACTAAAGACATTGAATTCTTCGAAAAGGGGTAGCATAATTTGTCTCTGCGTGCCAACGGAGTAGCTTGTCTCTAGAAGGCAAAGAAGACTTTAATAGTCTTGATCGAAAGATATTGAAGTCTTCGAAAAGGGTGCAGATGACCATAATTTGTCTCTACATGCCAACGAACTTGATTGTCTCTAGAAGGCAAAGAAGACTGTGATATTCTTTGAAAATCTTTCACTAACATGCGAGCACGCTTTAGCAAAGTAACAAACCTCCAAACTGATTAAAGCAACATATATTTTTGAAGAAAAACAATGTGACGACTGGGGAAGGAAAGCATGCTGATATAATTTCTCATAATCACAAATGAGATTCGGGACATTTGCATTTCATCTCTAAAAGAACATTTAGAAGAAAGCACTGGGTCCAATTGAAAATAGAGCAAAACCGCTCACAGTGTATAAAATCTCACACAGGCAAGTAATTCATTCTAACTCCAACCCACAAACATGTCATGATTTGTAAGTCATTTCCTATCAAATCAAAGATCATATGCGTAATCATGGATCAATAGGATTTTTTAGAAAGCTGGATTTTGGTGGGAACTTTGGCTTTTGGGTGTTTTGGCCTTTTCCTTTTCTGTTTTTTTTTTCTTTTTCTCTTTGGTTCGATGCGGAGCAAGAGCGGATACAAAGATTTGGCATATAACTACGAAGGTGATAGCCTCACGTATCCCTCGGGTTTTAACCAAGTTATTGTTACTATTTCCCTTCTTTTTTGCTTTTGACAATTCTACACATTGTTCAGACATTGTCCAGGTTCAAAGAACCTCTCTGTATTTATTTTTCCTCTTTTCTATATTTTTCTTTTCTGCTTTTCTCTAGTCTTTGATTGGTTGACTTTCTTCCTTTCCTTTTTCTTTTCTTTCCTTTTGAAGCATATTTATAACCCAAGGTAAAATAAGCTTTTTTGGGAAGATCCTTCTATTCTTTCTTCCAATGGTAAGGTTGCAAATTTCCATCCTAGGTCAAGGTTATGGCCAAAATGTTGAGGTTTGGCTCAAAAGGCCTATGAATGGCAGGACATGATGTATGCCGGTATATTTTTTTAGCAAGTGGTTCAAGAATAAAGGAATACCCCAAAAACTTTCTATGTCCTGGCCCGTGAACTGGCGGTTATTTTCTTTGAAAAGCGTGTTGGCTTATAGTTTTTCTTTCTTTTAGCTTTCTCTTTCAATCAATTTCTTTCAAGCAAATCTCTTTTCTCTTTTTTTTTGTTAGAAAAGGTTTGTAACTCGGGCAAAGTTGGTAACCAAGATTACACTTTATCTAAAGGAATAAATGGTGTGCGAATGAAAATACACAAGACCCTCTATCTTTTTGGCGTTTCAAACAAACCATCGCAAAGTACAATACGACAATATGCTAGAAGTGGTAAAATTAATCAAAATGAGATAACAAATAACTGAAAGAAATAACATAAAGTTTAGTTTTATTAGAATGAGATAACAAAATAAAAATTAAAAGCAATAACATCAAAGTTCAGTTTTATCAGAATGAGATAAGAAAATAACAATTGAAAGCAATAACATCAAAGTTCAATTTTATCAGAATGAGATAACAAAATAACAATTGAAAGCAATAACATCAAATAAAGACGAAATCACTATTTTTGGCGATCCCGACCGTGTGACTCTGCCTCCTCAAGTGAAGAAATCCAGCACGTCGGCCATATCGTCATCCTCCTGAGCTCCTCGGTCATCCCCAGGGCCCCCTGCAGGTTCTGACCTTGTCTCTAAATCGATCTTGTCTCCAGGCCAGGCCACCATGGCCTTGAACTGCTCGGGGGTAGGCCAAGGGAAAGGAATGGGGTCCTGACTCTACCGATGCATATTGTACTGGTAGAATGTCTCGTTCAGCTGCACCTGCCCCCTGTGATTAGCCGCCTACTGGCTAGTCACATGTTGCATGCACCTGTGCATCTGGAGTTTATCCTCTGCAGGTGATCAGAGATGGACCTTAGAGATGGTACCTCATTTAGAAGTGGTGGTGGTGCATCTACAACTGGCTGCTGCTGGTCCTTCTCTGGCTGTTGCGGCGCCTGACCCTGCACCTGCTTGGGCACGCAGTACTTCTCAATGAAGGCTCTGCTGATGGGAGACCGGATGAGCTTGGTGGGGGCAACCGACACTTCATAGAACTGGCAGAGGCCTATGATCAGAACAGGAAATCCCAGGGCCCTATTGGACTTCTCCGGGTCCACTGGGTGTCACAGAGGCGTAATCCCTACAAACTGATAGATAGCATCTGAAATCAGCTGGGTGACGTGGACACTTACCTGAGTCATGATTGCGTAGACCAGCTGACACTTTGGCAGGGGGAGGTCTGAATTGTGGTTGTTGGGGAGAATGTAGCTAAGCAGCAACGTCATCTAGATATGCGTGAGGGTGGTCATGCTGGTGCGCATGATCCGCACCCGCCTCCCCTCTACGCTCCGAGCAAAGTCCTGCCCCGGAACACACAGCAAATGGCTGATAGCCTCCTTATCAAAGCCAGAGGCCTGACTCCTCCTCTGGCTGAACTCGCAACGCTGACCTTCTTCCAAGACAAGTAGATTCCCCAAAAATTGATTGATGGCATCCTCATTGAAAGGAATCCACTGGCCAGTCACCCAGGAGCGCTTGTCTCTAACTCCCTCTTCTGTAGGCCAGGCATTGGCATAAAACTCCATGACTATCTCAAGATCGAACTTAACCATAGGTGATACTAGCTGGGCCTATTGCCTCTGGGCAATTTCTTCTTGAAACTCAACATACTCTTCGTCCCTCAACTGGACTCGTCTCTCCTTGAGGAATGACCAGCCTTTAATGGCCTCAAATCGCAACAGGTGTTCCTCACTCCGGAACATGTGTCTGTCGAAGTCCACATCTGCCTGTGGGGCCGTACTGGAACCCTCTCTAGTGGCATCCTTCCTAGACCTCTTGGCTAGGAGCTTCTTTAGAGCCATTTCTTGTGAGGACACATTTGTAAAGTTAGTTTACAAGAAATAACCATTTATCACAATAAAGGCCAACCAAACTAAAATGGTGCACACTTCTTTCTAACAACGCAAACGTCAACATGTAATTAGAAAAAAAACTTACACATCGATGCTTGGGTCATTTTATGATGCATATCTATGCACATACATATATCTTGGTTAAAGGTATTTTATGATATATAACTACATTTTTTAAAAGAATTTTTATGCTATATATCCACATACACACGCACAATTGTTTGGCGTTTTCATGATACATATACATTTTGCAAGGCATTTTCATGATTCACATATATATGCATTTTGCAAGGCATTTTCATGATTCACATATATATTTTGCAAGGAATTTTCATGATTCCATATATATACATTTTCCAAGGCATTTTTTGCTACCTACCCAACACATATACATATTTTGTTTGAAAGGTATTTTTTCTATGCTACCACATTTTGAATGACATTTTTTTATGCTACCTATCCAACATATAACCATACATTTTTTTTAAAGGTATTTTTTTTAAGCTACCTATTCACATTTTTGAAAGGGCATTTTTTATGCTGCCTATTCACATTTTTGAAAGGCATTTTTTTTCTTTTATGCTATATGTCCACATTTTATTCACATATATTTTGTATTCTTGAAAGGCATTTTCCTACCTAGGTGCAAAGTATCCACCATGATGCAGCCCAAACCAAGTGCTAGTCTAAAAGAAACCTCACCAACATGTTCTCATTTTTATGCATTTTTTACACTCAAGACCAAAAAGCTTGGATTCCTAGGCCTAAGTCATATTTTTGGCACTTTATTCTAGCTTCCACAAACTATCCACCCACTCACAATGGCAGCCATATGTGCACAACTCGTCCCACAAGCTAAGTTTCACAAAATCATGCACAATTGCCATTGAGGCATTTCACCAAGCACATGGTAGGCACGTGTTTAGACATAAAAACATGAGGCACGAGGGCAATGCAACATGCCCATTCATCTCAGAATACACAATAGGCCTACGACCATCCCCTACAACCCCCCAATTCACACAAAAAACCATGGATTTACATACACATTGTCTCATAGATTTTGCCAAGCATAGACCATTAGAGCACTAAAACGCATCAATGGAGAGCCAAAGAATCAAGGGAAAGTGCACTTACTTGTATGGATTGAACTCAAATGCAAAAAGGAGAGCAGAAAACTCAAAAATGGAGGCTTGGGGGTTGCTGGTTCATGATTTCCGTGATCACCCACGTCCTTGAGAGCTTGAGGAAGATTTTGTGGTGAAGAATGGCTTCACCCCTCCCTATTTTATATTTCTAGTGCAGACATGCTCGCCCAGGCGAGCTAACTCCCTCTTTTTTTTTTGCAAAAATCTTATTACACCCCCCCTTTGTCGTGTTCGTATATTTTAAGCTCCTATGGTTGCAAATAAAAATAGGCGTACTCAAATATAATTTAAGAAAATAGACAAATAAATAAATAAAATCAAGAATTTTAAAAGGTACTAGGCTGCCTCCTAGTAGTGCTTCTTTAATGTCTTGAGCCGGACGCGGGATGATGGTTGATTTGATCATGGGCCTAGCACTTGCTCGTACCTACCCCTAAGCTTTTGAATAGAGGAAATGACATCATGCAGTAAAATGAGAAATATCACCATGAAATACCGATATCACCTTTTGCTTACCTCTATCTTGATTCCGGTGTGATATTGATCACTACTCAAAATTTATCCTCCGATCCGCAGGATGACAAGATGCAAATGCATGCATGCTTATGATTAGGTAGTTTAAGTGCAACAATTAAACAAGTTTTTATTGTGTTCAATTTTACTTAAACACTTATGGCACCCCATTGACGGAGCCAAATGACTCCGGACTCAAGATCGAGAGTGTGTACTCTAAAGAAATAAAAGACACAACACAAGAAGTTAAAATGTAAATCATCAATCTGATGCTTATTAATGTTGCAATCGTGGTTTACAAAGGGTTGGAAGACTTTGGAGAACAATCATGTATTGACTCCTCTAGCTGCCCCAAGTACTAAGCATAATATCATTTGACGATGTCGAAATTCATGGGCGAAGGCAATTCTTCATCGTCCATGCTGGCAAGCACCAATGCTCCTCCCTTCGTAATTCAGAGCCCATTAACCTCTATGGTCTTTCTAGGCTTGGGATACTTTCTTCAAGACGAGATCCCCTTTGTTGAACTTGCATGAGGGTACCTTCTTGTCGAAAGCATTCTTCACCTAGCTTTGATATAACTGTCCATGGCTCATGGCGGCCAATCTCTTACCCTCTATAAGATTTAGTTGATCAAAGCATGCTTGGGCCCATTCTGACTCTTTCAGCCTTGACTCGGCCAGAATCCTCAAAGAGGGGACCTCTACTTCAAATGGCAACACAGCCTCCGTCCCATACACTAATGAGAATGGAGTTGCCCTAGTTGATGTGTGCACATAGGTTCGCTAACCATGTAGCACGAAAGGGAGAACCTCGTGCCAATCCTTGTATGACACAATCATTTTCTGAACTATCTTCTTGATGTTCTTATTAGTAGCCTCAACTGCCCCCATTCATCTTAGGTCTGTAAGGCGTGGAATTATGGTGTTGGATCTAGAAATCCTCACACATTTCCTTCATAATTTTGTTGTTCAGATTGGTGGCATTGTTCACTTTTGGCAAGTGCACCGGATCGTGCAAGTAGTATGAAACGGTAAGAACTGAGTATCGAACTCTCGGGGAACTGGTGTTACTTGGTAAAGCTATTTCAGTGAATAGGTGTCTAGTGTGAAAAGAGATGTGTTTACTATGAACAGGTGTGTAAACTAACTATTAAAAGGGAAAATCACGTGAGAAATGATGCGTAAAGACAAGTAGGTAACACGTTGGTCTTCCTAATAGGTACCTACAAGGAAGATCCAACAGAGGATTTAGCTTTCCATAACTGGGAAGCTTCCTTTACAACAAAGAGAAGAGAAAGATGAAAGATTGCAGAAATACAAGTAGTGGGGATGTCTCCTCCACCTCTAGGACCTCACAATCACTGACAAACTCTTCTCAAGCTCTCAGGATGGCTTCCTCTTCCAACTCTGGTCTCTGTAGATCTTCACACAACAAAGTCTCTCAAACTCTCTGGAACTTGGACCTTTCTCTCTCTAAAACTCTCTAGACATATAGAAGCTTCAAGAAAATGCCAAACTCCATCTCAAAATCTGATTTCAGGCTTAAATAGGTGGCTTTGTTCGTGCTCGTGCGCTTAGCGCAATTCTAAACCGCTTAGCTCGCATTAGTGAATTTCGGCTTAGCGCGTCTTTTCTCGCTCAGCGGATAGACCGAAGCGGTGCGCTTAGCTGAATGGCCCTTCACTCAGCGAACAAGCACAACTCATCCTTCTTCTAGATTCTTCCTCGCGCTTAGCCAAGGAATGTTATGCTCAGCGGATAGCTCGCTAAGCCAACAGATTGGCTTAGCGAGAGGGTGAAAATCAGCACTTCAAAACTTGCCTAATTATCCTAAAATTGAGAGAAAATGATTATTAAATACACAAAATGGGAGTACTATGTATTTATTACCTATCTTTAACAAAAAGTAATTATAGCACTACAAAATAACCATAAATTGGAGGAGTTTGATACAATTTACACAAGTTTTATACACAAAAGTTAGTCATATTCACCGACTAACAACTCCCCCAAATTTACAGTTGTGCTTGTCCTCAAGCAAATAAAGAACAGTTCACTGGTCCCCAAGTGACAATAACATGCAGTGACTATGTACAAAGGTGTATGCAACAAAAGTTACTGATTGCATGATAAGAGAATGAAGCAAAATGCCCTCATCACTTGTCTTTTACAAGGCATGCAGTTACCCAAAGAGAAGAATAAAATGTAACATGAACAATTAGATGAAGTTAGGCATAATGTCACCTGCAAAACAAAAGAATGTGTAGGTTGACCAATGGATAATTTAGTTGGCAACTTACCGAGTGCTTTTGTTAAACTCTCAAGTTGCTTAGACAACAACTTATTATGTGCCAATAAAGCATCATGTGATGATAGTTCTAACAAGCTTTTCTTTGTGGTTTAATGGGTTCTGTCGCACAGAATGGCGTGATCACTGGCTAACATATTCTCAATTAGCTCAGTTGCTTCTTCCGGGGTCTTCAGCTTTATTTTTCCCCCTGCAAAAGCATCTAGTAGTTGCTTGGTTTGTGGTCTCAACCCATCTATGAACATATTCAATTGGATTGGCTCTGAAAACCCATGGGTGGGAGTTCTTCTCAATAAACCTCTGAACCTCTCCAATGCTTCACTCAGAGATTCATCAGGGAACTGATGAAATGAAGAGACTGCATTGGACTTTGGGAAGTATTTCTTTAGGAACTTTTCAACAACCTCTTCCCAGGTTTTCAAACTGTTACCCTTAAACAAGTGAAGCCACCTTTGGCCTCTCCTGCCAATGAGAATGAGAATAGGCTGAGTCTAATAGCTTCATCTGGCACACCGACAATCTTAACAGTGTTGCATATTTCAATGAACGTTGCCAAATGTGCATAGGGGTCTTTATTAGGTAATCTTTGGAATAAATTCCCCTATATTAAATGAATTAAAGAATGCGGGTAGTTGATGTTGTGAGCTTGCACTTCAGGAGGTGCAATGCTAGTAAAGAATTGCGGTACTGAGCTGCTTGAATAATCCTCAAGGGTGATCCTCTGGTGTTGCTCGTCTGCCATGATAGCGACTTCAGGCAATTGAGTAGCGGATTACCTTGATGATGGTGAATCAGCTGATAATGAATCAGAAAAATGAGTTTCTTCCTCAAGAATGGATGCAATTGTTCTATCTTGCAGAAGTTTCCTTCTCCTCTCGGCCCTGTTCCTTCTCAATGTAGCTTCAATTTCTAAGTCCAGAGGAACTAAATTGCTTGTGGGAGATCTATGCATATAAAATACTAACAGGCACAGTGGTTATCCAATTCAATAAGAGAAGACAAAAATGAATTGAGAACAAATATTCACATATAATCAAAGAATAACGAATAAAGAATAGACACCTAAAAATGATCTAACTTTCCAAATAAAAAGAAGTTCCGCGGCAACGGCGCCAAAAACTTGTTCGCCTCCAGCAAGTGCACCGGATCATGCAAGTAGTATAAAACGGTAAGAACCGAGTATCAAACTCTCGGGGAACTTGTGCTACTTGGTAAAGCTATTTCAGTAAACAAGTGTCTAGTGTGAAAAGAAATGTATTTATATGAACAGATGTGTAAACTAACTATTAAAAAGGGAAAATCTCGTGAGAAATGATGCGTGAAGACAAGAAGGTGACACGTTGGTCTTCCTTGTAGGTGCCTGATGCTCAAAGGATATTCTCTATTTAACAATGCTTATGTGTTCTATGGTGTCTCTTGAAATGTTAAACCCTGATTCCTCATGATAGTCTAGCCTAATCCTGATCAAACATCGTCCGCAGATTCCTCTTGTTGGACTAAACTCAACCATGACCGCATTAAGACAAACATACAACAACTAGGTTATTGTACCCCGATTCCTCGTGAAAATAAGACAAACTAGCCCCATCCTATCAAGTTCTAAGAATTAGACCAGTTTCCACTATTGAATGATCCTAAGGACACATGCATCTACGTGATCAAGGTAAAGGCATGGTAGAATGAAGTTCTGATAGCACAGTGAACACACAAAACATCATTAAATAGATAAAAAGATATTTACATCAAGTACCTAGAAGGAAGATCCAATAGAGGATTTAGCTTTCCATAACTGGGAAGCTTCCTTTACAACAAAGAAAAGAGAAATATGAAAGATTGCAGAAATACAAGTGATGGGGATGTCTCCTCCACTTCTAGGACCTCTCAATCAGTTACAAACTCAGCTAACGCTCTCAGGACGACTTCCTTTTCCAGCTCTGTGTTGGATCAAGTGGCCTCAGAATAATTAAGAAGGGGGGTTAAATTAATTATTAATGTGCCTTGACTAATTAAAATCTATCCTTCTTAATATTACTAGATTTAATTAGGCTTTTACTACAAAGTTAAGAAAGTAAAGAACAGTAATTGAAACTTCACCAAATGTAAAAGCGATAATTAAAAGTGCACAGCGGAAATTAAAGGTGTAGGGGAGAACAAGACAAACACAAGAATTTTATACTGGTTCGACAACAACCCGTGCCTAGATCCAGTCCCCAAGCAACCTGTGGTCCTTGAGATTTCTTTCAACCTTGTAAAAACCTTTACAAGCAAAGATCGACAAGGGATGTACCCTCCCTTGTTCTCTTTGAACAACCAAGTGGATGTACCCTCCACTTGAACTGATCCACAAGAGATGTATCCTCTCTTGTTCTCAGTTACAACAACCCAAGTAGATGTACCCTCTACTTGTACCACAAAGGATGTACCCTCCAATGTGTTAAGACAAAGTTCTCAGGCGGCTAGTCCTTTGAAATCTTTTGTTAAAGGGAAAGGGAAGAATCAAAAGAATTCTCATACTGTGTCCTTTTGAATTCTTTGAAAAGGGAGAAGGGAGACACAAAAGAATTCAGGCGGTTAGTCCTTTGTTCTTTTGGAAAAGGGAGAAGAGAGACACAAAAAGAATTCAGGCGATTAGTCCTTGTTGAATTCTTTTTGGCAAAGGGAGAAGAGAATGAAAAGATATAGCACACTTTTGTTTTCTGCAGAAGAACAAGGTTTGGAAAACATAAAACTTAGAAAGCTTTTTGGCAAAGGAAGAAGAAGAAAGATGAGAAGCAAGAGTTTCAAGAAATCTCAGAAGTTGTTCAAGAAGTTCTTAAAAGTTGTAAAAGTTATAAAAAGTACTTTGAATGCAAGTCAAGGTCTTGCTTTTATAGACTCTTCATGTCTGGTCAAGAAAACCATTGGAAGAGTTATAACCTTGAGAAAATCTTGAGAAAACCATTGGAAGAGTTACATCTCTTGACTTTTTATTCAGAACTTGTCACTGGTAATCGATTACACAATGCATTTTATGAAAAGATGTGACTCTTCACAATTGAATTTGAATTTCAACGTTCCAATATATTGTAATCGATTACACCATTTAAAAAACATTTGGAACGTTGCAAATTTAGTTAAAAGCTTTTTGAAATCAAACTTTACACTGGTAATCGATTACAGGAAAGTGGTAATCAATTACCAGAGAGTAAATACTCTGGTAACTTAGAAAAATTTGAGAAAACTTTTATTGTAAAAAAAAATTGTGCTATGTTTGGTTTTTGAAAAATCCTTTTCGATATTTCCCTTGTGAAGTCTTGACTTATTGCTTTTTGGTTTCTTCTCTTGAATCTTGAAATCATCTTCTCTTGAATCTTGATTCTTCTTGATGTCTTTTCTTTAATCTTGATCTTAAACTTGTTGCCTCAATCTTGACATCATTCTTTTGGGCTTTTTGTCATTATCAAAACTACTTGAATCATACTTGATTCATCATCATGAAGCTTGCTTCTACAATCTCCCCCTTTTTTATGATAACAACCCTGAAATCAAGAAACACATACACATTATTTTTCCTAGTCGATCACTCACTTAATTCTCCATATTCTCCCCCTTTGTTTTTGAGTTTAAGCTTTACTTGAAATTAAGTTATTTAGTTATATGAGTTCTTGATTTAATCTTTATTTTCTCTCCCCCTTTGGCATCAACAAAAAGCCAAAGTACATAAGAAATATAAAACATACATAAATGATTAATCATACAAGATAATAGAAAATAATTAAATAAGATAATTTAACCATTCATCAAACTTAGAAAGGTAAGAAATATAGAAACCATACATAAATGACATACACAAGAATAGAAAACAATCAAACAAGATAACTTAACCATTCATCAATCTTAGAAAGATAATACTTCATAGAATGTCATATAATCCAGAAAGTCATTCATAATAACCAAATAAAACTACTAATGCAGGAAGAAAAATACTAGTAAGTGTTTTTAAGACATAGCCAAATACACGGCTTTGAAATCAAAATACTAATAATATTAAAAATAATAAAATCTAAGATGATGGTGGTGGTGGTGGTAGATCAAAGCATATGCGGATGCAAGTGACATCTCCTTCAACCTTGGTGATCCTTGAGTCCATCTCGTCGAATCGCATGTCCACTTGTAGTTCCAAAGCATCAAACCTTTCACCAACATAGGTTTGAAGACCATCGAACCTATCCAAAAATTTTTGAAGGAGAGAGGAATCCTCTCCAACTGGTAAGTGTCCTTCATCATCAATGGGTTGAGCACCCTTTTTTGCCCAAGATCCATCATGCTCTTTGCGGTAACCAAAAGATGCAATCACAGCAGCACCAATCAAAAAGGATCTCTTGATTGGAACATAAGGTTCAGAATCAAGAGGGATGTTAAAGTGTTGAAGGAAGAGAGTCACTAGGTGTGGATATGGCAATGGAGCATTTAATCATAATGCCTTATGCATGCGATATCGGACTAAGTGTGCCCAATCAATTTGTTGGCCGGTATGAAAAGCCCAAATGACAATAAGATCTTCTTCAGAAACCTGTGCAAGGTTTGAAGATCTTGGAAGTAACATACGCACAATGAGATAGTGAAGGATGCGACTTTCAAGAGCTAATGATCCGGCAAGCAACCTTCCGGTCAAATCTGCTTGGTTGGTGCAAACCAACCGGCGGGCATCATGCAAAGAGAAATCAAATTTCCAATCATCATTCAGTGTACCTTCAAATGGTACACCATCACTAGATAATTGGGTCAAGTCATATAATAGGGATTGGTCAACGATCATTTTTATCCCAAAAACCTTAGAAATCAAAGTGCTTTCTTGAATTTCGAGGTTAGAATAAAAGGCTTTAACTAATTCAGAATAGACAGGCAATTTCAAAGACATAAAAGGAATGAGATTTGAGTTCTGAAATGCCTAAATGCATTCAAAACTCTCATTGGAAAAGAAGTCCATGTCTATGAACTTAGGATCAATAATAGAATGAGAGGAGAAAAGGTTTGTCAAGCGCTTAGCGCACCACCCTGGCACCTGAAGTTGATTATTTCCGCTAAGCTAGCCAAGGTTTGGCTAAGCCAAAATCAATTCGAGTTGAATTCCGCTAAGCGACAGACTGATCGCTAAGCGATGGATTCACCTTGGCTAAGCGAGACCCAATGTCTCCAAGCGCGATTCATTGCGGTCAGAATTGAGGGTCATGGAGCTTAGCGCTTAATCTGTTGGCTATGCGGATATTCTTGCAGTTTAAACTGGATTTGCTGAGCTTAATTGCTTGCGATAGTATGCGTGCTTAGCGATGCTATTAACCACTTAGCGCCAGCTCCTCTGTACTTAAAATGCATAATTTCAGCTAAGCGGACTAGAGCTTGGCTTAGCGGAAGTTGCAGGTTTTCTGATCTGCAGATCCCACTAAGCGACAACACCCTTGCACTAAGCCAAATTATGTGCAAAACAAAAAATTGAATTTTGAATTTGGCTAAGCGCGAGCCGCTAAGCAGGAAAAATTGAGAAACCAAACGTCTCGCCTTCTCGCTCAGCGAACTTCGCCACTAAGCGAAAAGAATGAAACGTTCTTAGTGGGTGCAACGTCAGTTATACCCACTTTCCAAAAATTTGTGCCCTTTCTGCTCTCTCTCTCTCCCTCAAACTTCTCTCTGTGCTTTTTGTTTCTTTCACTTTGCATCCTTTTGTTCTCATCAATCATCGCAGCACAAGTAAGTTCCTTGATCTTTCTCTTTGTTATTTTTATCAAACCTTAGGATAGACAACTCTAGAGTAGGCTTAAACTTTTAGGGTTTTTCTGTTTTAAGAATAGTTTAACATTGAAAACTTTAGGTTCATTTTGTGTCTGAACACTGTATTGAGGGTTGTGCATGTTTAATCCACTAGGTAGAGGCCCAAAATATGGGAGAAAACGCGCCACTGTTTCTGCGTTTTTTCTGGAAAACGGAATGAATTTGCTAAGCACCCTTACCGCGCTAAGCGAGTTCATTAATATTCGTTAAATATAGGCGTTTTCCTGAAGAACTCACTAAGCACGCCTGCCGTGCTAAGCGAGTTCATTTTTTGAGGATGAACACTCATCGTCATGCTGAACTACCTGTGGCTAAAGCCCAGGTAACTTAACCAAATTTTTTGTTGATAGTCGTGCACTAAGCTGAGCTTTCCTGAGCCAAGCGGAATTGTTGTGGCATCAGCTGAGCTAAGTGAGCTTTTCTCGCTAAGCTCCCAACACTTAGTGAAATTTTTGCTCAATTTAGTGCTGCTAAGCGCAACTTATTCTTGGCTAAGCGCAAATCCATGCGGCTAACCTTTGGCTTAGTGGGCTCCTTGCCAGCTAAGTCAACTTTGCAGACACTGTAACCTAGCATTTTCCACTTCGCTAAGCCTAGTGTCGTTTTTTTTTTGTGAAGCCCGCTAAGCGAATTTTGTCTCGCTAAGCGGCCAGTGTCTTTTCCAGTTTTATTTTTCGGTTTTTAAAATTTGAATAACTGTGTCCTGATTAATTGTTTAGTTCTCTATATGCAGATGCCCTCTAAGAAACATAAGAGTAGTGATTCTAGACCACAGGATCAAAATGATAATAGGAGATTTCAATCAGAGGATGCCTGGAACTGATATATCGATAATATTTTAGACCGAAGGATCCTTTCGGAAAGGAATGTGGAACTTTATCATTCTGAATATAATGAGTTTAAAATAGAATTGGAGAGGCGAAACTTGCACAAACGTCTCTCCAACCTTCAGGAAGGAAGCATAGATGTGGCAGTAGTAAAGGAATTTTATGCCAATTTCTGTAGTCCAACAGATCAAGTTCCTAAATGTGTTAAAATAAGAGGTCATTTAATCAAGATAGATGCAGACAGCTTAAATGAGTTCCTCCAAACTCCAGTGTTATTAGAGGAGGGGGAATCTTTACCCACTTATTCTAGATTTTGCAGACTAAGGTCTGATCCCAGAGAGATGGAAGCTAGACTATGCATTTCGGGCAAGGGCTTTATTCTAAACACAGAGGGCCAACCATGGAAGCTCCTCAGAAAAGATCTTACCACCTTGGCTCAGACATGGAGTGTTTTCTCGTACTCAAACCTAGCTCCTACCTCTCGCACTTCAGATTTGAACACAGACAGAGCTAGGTTGGTCTATGGCTTAATCACAAGGATGGACATGAACATCGGCGGTTTGATCTCTAGACAAATGACCATGATCGCTCAGTCTAACTCTTCTCGATTAGGCTTCCCAGCCTTAATCACAACCTTGTGTAGATCGAAGGGAGTGGGATCTGATGCCCTTACCTCCTATGAAAACCTAAGACCAGCCATTGACTTAGTTTATATCATAAGGAACTGTTGGAATGCAAATGACCAAACAGTTAATTTTCCAAAGACAAAGAAGACTAAGCTCAGAGCAGCTGATATTCCCCCTTCCTTTACACCAATAGCTAGCATCCCTGCATCTTCTACTTCAACTCCACCTCCAGCTTTAGCAGACTTATCTTCCCAAAGCTCTCAAACTTCAGATGCCAAATTTCAAAGCTTGTTTGAAGGACAGGTTCTCATTATGCAAAGCTTGCAAGAACTAGTTCAGCAGAGACCAATTATGAGTGTAGAGCAGTTCGTTGAGAAGGTGGCCTGGCCAGGAGCCTGACCTTCTTTTGTAGGGGATAATGAAAGTTCTACAGCCCATGCACCTCAACAGCATGAGCCAGAACTAGAAAACAATCACTCATCTGAAGCCACAATCTCTGGAGCTGTTGATTGTAAAACAAGAAGATTAGAGACGAGATCCAATGAGGTTGTTCATCATGGACCAGTGCCAGCGTTAGCTGATGCACCATTTCTAGGAGTAGATCCATCTTCACCTCAGCACGCAGCAGACTCTTCCATTCCGATCTTAGAGATACATGAGGGCCAGACCATACCAGTTCTTCCTTTGGACACTTCTCCTCCAGTTACTCCAGTATGGCATCTAACAGATGAGAAGAATGTTCAGATACAGGACAATCAGGACCAGTCACAGGAATTTTAATTCCTGATGACACTTTTTGCTTTTTGATTTATTATAATTTTGGTTTTCGAACATTATTTCCTTTATGTCTATATATACTGCTAGTTTTATCTATGAATAGTTAGTATGCTTATCCTGAAGCATTTTGAACACTTTAACTTATTTTTGATGACATGACAGTGAAACACTTTTATCTTTATGTGAAAAATGGATGTATGTTTTCATTTTGAATTGAGTGCATGATTATGATGGAGTTTGTGTTTCCTTTCATGGGTTTGAGCAAGTGTGTTGTTAGACAAAGAAAGAAGAAGAATGTGAACTTGCAATTAGAAGTGTTAGTCAGTAGACAGATTGATTGTGAAAGAAAAGCTTGAACCAAAACCGGTGAGAGTGTGACCTTAAATTGTGAGTGAACGACTAGCTGTGAGTGATAATCTTTGCATGAATCTTTGAATTTTAGAAAGAAATGTATAAATGAGGCCATGATGAAGGCCATGATTGTACATACACAAGCTCTTTTGACCAAACATCTTACCTTAAATGATAATTGCATCCTTTGCTCCCTTTTTGACCTGAATGATATTGTAAAATCTGATACCTTGTTTAGATTCTAGGAGAGCATATGGTTCAAGGCAAATTTACTCTAAATTTGGGGGAGGGAAGTCAATTCCAATGAAAAGAAAAAGGTTAAGCATCAGCACACACAACAAATAAGTTGTATGTTAAAAAAAAAGAATAAATTATGTTGTTACAATAAGGTCAAAAGCAATTTGAAAGGAAAAGATAGTGAGAAAGCTACTGGTATAATACAAGACCATTGGGATAAGTCAAGGATTTGTGCTCTCTTAGAATCTAAACCTTTGAATCCTAGAAAAACCAATGAATTTTTGTAGCCAAACCTCACTACAAGCCTGAGAAAGTCCTTCTGATTCTGTTTATACATTTCTGACTTGATGGCATGAGATGAAATGCAAAGATTGGACCTCATGTTAGTTTTTATCAATGAATAGCTTAAACACTTGTGCTTGGGTGAAACAATAGTCATGAGACTGTGGTTTGAGCTACTTTCCTTGATATTGTCTTATGATTAACTTCATCTAACTATATAGTTGACATTTTGTTCTCCTATTTGTCTAGCTGTATATTCTGTGAAAACAAGTGATAGGTACACATTGCTTCATCTTTCTCATCATGCAATCAGTCATTTTGAAGCATACACCTTTGTACATAAGCACTGCATGTTTTACCACTTGAGGACAAGTGAACTGTTCTCTTTTGCATAAGGACAAGCAAAACTATAAATTTGGGGGAGTTGTTAGTTGGTGAAAATGACTAACTTTTGTGTATAAAACTTGTTTATATTGTATCAAACTTCTCCAATTTATAGTTGTTTTGTAATATTATAAGTTCTTTATGTTAAATATAGGCAATAGATAATTTATACTTATGTTTTGTGTCTTTAATAATCAATTTCTCTCAATTTCAGGTTAATTAGGCAAGTTGGCAAAAGTGTTGTTTTCACCTTCTCGCTAAGCCAATCTGTTGGCTTAGCGAGCATTTGCTAAGCCAAAATACACTTATGCGCGCTAAGCGATCCAGATCTGCGCTAAGCGCACGAGCACGAACAAGGCCACATATTTAAGCCTGAAATCAGATTTGTAAAGGGAGTTTGGCACTTTTCTTGATAAGCTCTGCATGCATGAAGGTTCTAGAGAGAGAAAGGTCCAAGTTCCAGAGAGTTCTGAGAGATTTTGTTGTGTGAAGATCTATAGAGACGCAAGTTCGAAGCGGAAGCCATTCTGAGAGCTTGAGATGAGTTTGTGAGTGATTGTGAGATCCTAGAGGTGAAGGAGACATCCTTACCACTTGTGTTTTTGCAGTCTTTCATCTTATTCTTCTCTTTATTGTAAAGGAGGTTTCTGGACTATGGAAAGCTAAATCCTTTGTTGGGTCTTTCCTGTAGGTACCTGATGTAAATATATTTCTATCTATGTAATGATGTTTTGTGTGTTCTCTGTGCTATCTGCTTTTCATTCCAGTGTGCTTTTACCTTGATCACGTAGATGCATGCTTTGTTAGGGTCATTAAACAGTGGAAACTGGTTTGATTCTACAGTCCTTGATAGTATGGGACTAAGTTGTTGTGCTATCACGAGGAATCAGGGTACAAGAACTTAGTTATGTATGTGTGTCTTAATGCGGTCTTGGTTGAGTTTAGTCTTACAAGAGGAATCTGTGGACGAGGCTTGATCAGGACTAGGCTAGGCTATCATGAGGAATTGGGGTCTAGCAGTCTAGGAGACAACATAGGAACGCATGAGCATTGTTAGATAGAGAACATACTTTTTAGCATCAGGAACCTATGAGGAAGACCAACGCATTCTCTACTTGTTTTTACACAGTATTTCTCTTGCGTGATTTTCTTTCTTTTTGCCTAGATAGTTTAAATACCTATTCATAACCACAATTATATTTTCATACCAGACGCCTATTTATCGAAATAGCTTGTCAGATAACACAAGTTCCCCGAGAGTTCGATAGTCGGTTCTTACCGTTTTATACTACTTGTGCGATCCGATACACTTGCCAGCTGCGAATAATACCTCGGCTACTTAAAGAAATATGTTATGGGAATTGGACCTTGGAAGGACACAGTGGTACCTGTGGTAGAAAATTATATGACAAATCCTGCTATGATGTAGACTAAAGTAATACCTTGGAAGTTCATGTTTAAAGCTTATTTTCTTTCTTATAATTTCATGGATTTGATTATTTTTGGAAGATTGAGTGGATTTATTCTTGATTTTATTGTCTTATATGTTTTGTGTCAATCTATTTAGCATTTCCCCTCTTTAATCTATTTTATTGTCTTCCATTAATGGTTTTAGAGTCAAACAAATGACAATAGAATTGCTAATATTGGTGCAGGTGCATCCATATACTTACCGAAATGAGTTCCCAATTTTGCACTTCTACTTCAATCAAGATTTGTATATCAAGTATGACTACTGGATCGACAAGATAGGCGTTGGTGGTCTCATTACAGACTTCACTAGTAGTCTTCAGCATTATTAGGAATGGACCTCTAACCATAAAGATGATGATTCCTTTTTAAAAGTCTTGATTCTTTTCTGCATCATTATTCTTTTATGCTGAAGATGGGATTGAATTCATTCCAACATCAATCTTCCAGAGCCTTGTATTATCTATACAGAAGTAGTTGTTGTTAGTCAATGAATACAACTAACTTTTGTGTATAAAACCTGTGTAAATTGTATCAAACTCCTCCAATTTATGGTTATTTTGTAGTGTTGTAATTACTTTTTGTTAAAGATACGTAATAAGTACTTAGTACTCCTATTTTGTGTGTTTAATAATCATTTCCTCTTAATTTCAAGTTAATTAGGCAAGTTTTTGAAGTACTGATTTTCATCTGCTCGCTAAGCCAATCTTCTGGCTTAGCGAGCCATCCGCTGAGCGCAACACTCCTCTGGCTGAGCGTGAGGAAGAATCTGGAAGAAGGATGAGCTGTGCATGTTCACTGAGCGAGGGCTAATCCCGCTAAGCGCACTGCTTGAGTCCATCCGTTGAGCGAAAAGATGAGCGCTAAGCCGAAATTCACTAATGTGCGCTAAGCGAGCCAGAGTTGTGCTAAGCACGCAAGAACCAACAAGGCCACCTATTTAAGCCTGAAATCAGAAATAGAGAGGGAGTTTGGGCAATTCTTGAAGCTTTTGCATGTTTAGAGATTTCTAGAGAGAGAAAGGTCCAAGTTCTAGAGAGTTTTGAGAGCTTTTTCTATGAGAAGACTGGCAGAGGAAGCCATCCTGAGAGGATGAGATGAGTCTGTGAGTGATTGTAAGGTTCTAGAGGTGGAGGAGACATCCCCACTACTTGTATTTCTTCAATCCTTCATTTTTCTCTTCCCTTTGTTGTAAAGGAAGCTTCCCAGATATGGAGAGCCAAATCCTCTGTCATTTCAGTGTGTTTTTGCCTTGATCACATAGATGCATGCTTTGTTAGGATCATTCAACAGTGAAAACTGGTCTGATTCTTAGAACTTGATAGGACATGGCTAGTTTATCATATTATCACGAGGAATTGGGGTACGGTAACCTAGTTGTTTGTATGTTTGTCTTAATGCGGTTCTGGTCGAGTTTAGTCCAACAAGAGGAATCTGAGGACGATGCTTGATCAGGATTACGCTAGACTATTATGAGAAATCGGGGTTTAGCATTTCAGGAGACACCATAGAACACATGAGCATTGTTAAGTAGAGAATATCCTTTTAACATTAGGCACCTAATAGGAAGACCAACGTGTTGTCCACTTGTCTTTACACATCATTACTCACGTGATTTTCCTTTTAATAGTTAGTTTACATACCTGTGCATAGTTGACACATCTCTTTTCATACTAGACACCTATTCACTGAATATAGCTTTACCAAGTAACACAAGTTCCCTGAGAGTTCGACACTCGGTTCTTATCGTTTTATACTACTTGCGCGATCCGGTGCACTTGTCGGGTTCGAACAGTTGGTTATTGTTAATTGGAGCAGGGTGTGTATGATCTTGCTACATCTTTTTATTTTATTCCTGTCATTTTATTTCAATCCTTCTAAAAGCAATTTATCTGGAAGAATATATACATCATGTGATTGGCATTTAATATGTATGGTATAAGAGTGCTACATGCAAAATACTAATATGACATTTTTTAGCTTTCTATGCAACATGATTAAGAATGCTAAGGGACACTAGTCATTGGCTTGTTTGAAAACTATTTTTGAAGTTAATTAACTATTTTTTGGACTTTGGACAGGGTTATATCATATATGTCTGACTATATTGTGCCTTCTTGTCAAGTTAATTTACATGCAAAGGTTTAATATAAAAGATTTCTTAGTATCAATAAATAGTGGGTTGAAGAAGTTCAGCTGGAGAGGAATGTTTAGTTGCTTCCACAGGCAGATGCTATTATGACCGATGTTGAAGATGTTTCCTCTAGTGCAAAGCCTCTGGTTAGACAACTTCAGAAACTCCCCAAGAAAATCATTGCATCATTACCTCATCAAGAGCTTTGTTTTCCTTTATTCTTTCCTCTTTTTTTAGTCTTGTGCTCAATGTTGTAAAATTTCTCTGACTTTGTAACACATGTATCCCAGGTGAACGAGGTAGAAGCCTCCCTCTTTGACATGCTCGGGTTATTACTTGTTGATTCAAAACTTGTAGTTTAGTGATTTTCTATCCTTTTTAGCTCAATTGACATCTCTTTGAACCTTATTTTCTCATTTTAACTTAGTTTTGGTCTTAGGCAAATGATTGAGCTTTATTGATAATTATGGTTTATTTTTGGATACTACATAACCCCAAATAGAGTGTGTGAGTAGTCCCTGGAAAGATAAGAAAAAGTTATTCAAGTTTGTCACAAATACGCTTTGGTCAATTCTGTCATTTGAAGGGTCAAATTAAGCTTTGAAGTTAGAACCTCTCCACTTGAATAATTGAGATGCGAGTTTGGGCTTTGTTTTGTGTAATTAATTTAATTAGGTAGATTAGATGGGCCTAATCAAGGCTCATCCCTTCCTTCTAAGTAGTCACTCTATATATTAGTGGAATTTAGTTAGTTAGTTAGTTAGTTACTTCATTTTGTAAAACACAGATTTAGTTACTTGTTGTGCAAGCTTTAGGATCAAAGTCTTTTCTCTCTTTTTCTCTCAATTGTTCTTCATTCTTCTTCCTCTTTTCACTTCTTTTCTTTCTTCCTCATGCTCAAATTTTGTGGCTTTTTCATTGGTGATGATCATGGAAGGCTAAACACTTAATCAATCCAAGGATCCATTCCAAACAAAGCTGAATTTAAGTTCTGATTTAGTATTTCTAATCATTTCCTAATTTCAAAATTTCATCACAGATTTTTTGGATGATTTTCCATCCTAATTTGCGATCTTAAACAATATAGGGATTGATTGATTGAACTATCTCTAATGCATTTGACCGAACTTTCATACTTTGAACATCATTCGTAGTAATTGTGATAATTCAATTTGCATTGATTTGGTGAATTGGATTGATGCTATTAAACTTGATTCATATTTTGTTTTGTTTCTTCATCTTTGTTTTTCTATTTTCGCATTCGTTTACATTCGCCTACAAACTATTTGATGAAATTTTCCATGTTGTTTATAAGTGAATTGAAGTAGGAATAAAAATGAATTGTATCTCTGAATCGACCTAGGTTAATCCTATACAACAGAATTTCCTAGTTTTATTATTTTGGAGCGATTCGACAGTCGTTATCACTTGTAGATGATTTAGTTAGAATTTGATTTGGCACCAAACTACACATATTTTGGTGTAGTGAAACTTTGATGTGATGATACCCAGTGAAAATATTTTACCATTGGAGGGATTATTGTATTTGGATTGTCTTAAGCTTATAGACATATATGTATTTTATTCTAATATATTTTTTGTCACTATAATTTTTCTCTATTATGGTTTTGGTCCCTATACTTTAAAAGTTTGGTTTTTAGTGTCATAGCTTTATTTTTTATTTGTCATATATACTATTGTATTGGAATTATGGTTTGTCATATATACTACTAGATTGGAATTATGCAGGTTTAAAACTTGGTATAATAAGGCTTCATACCTTTATAAAAGAAAATCAACATTAAAAAAGATAAGCAACATCGGTTTTTAGAAAACCATCTTAGAAAGGATACATTCTAAGATAATTTTTATAAAAAAAAACTCTTAAAAAGTGTATATTCTAAATAATACATACCTCTTTAAATCCTCACGTTTTTAACGAAAAAAATAACATATTCTAAGAATTTTATTCTAAAAAGCCATCTTAGAATGTAGGTTTTCTAAGACTATTTTTTTGGAAAACTTATCTTAGAAAATTTACATTTTAAGACAGTTTTCTAAAAACTGTCCTAGAATGTCTACTTTATAAGATAGTTTTTTGAAAAATCATCTTCAAATCCTCATTTTTTAAACATTTTTAAAATAAAAAATAATATATTCTAAGATGATTTCTAAAAGAACCAATGTAGAATCAAGATTTTAAGACGATTTAAAAACTGTTGTAGAAAATATTAAATAATCGTCTTTTAAAGACTTTTTTGTATAGTAGTGTCTTCTTCAAAGCTTTCCACATAGATTGCAATATTCAACCTAAAATTCTTTAATTTAGATAAGACCAATATGGTGATTAAATTTTTTTTTATAAATACTTTATTTAGAGCTATGAACATTTCTTATGTAGAATATTTTATTAGTATTTTTTATTTTAGATAACACTTTTTGCATATGATTATAATGATGCATCAATCTATACGAAAGATATAACCTATTGAACATAAATAAGATTTAAAAACAGCATAAATAAGTTATTTTTTTGAAAAAGTTGAATTCAAAATTTAAAAATATTACAGGTATATCTCGCTCAGTTAATGAGAAAAATTAAGGAATAAAATCTTGTCCCTTACAAGTAATACAAATTTGTTAACTTTTATTTACTTAATTGAAATATTAAAACATTGAGAAACTTACACGTGAGTTATCTAATTTATATTTTAAATAAAATCAATTATAAAATATTATAAAAACTAATGAAAGTAGATATATTTTTTTCATTTCGCATTTCTCTATTTTCTTTATTAAAGCTTTTCACTCAAATTTAGGATCAACTGACATTTCGTCATCGAGTGTAGAGTTGAGAGCCTCCCTAACAACCATCTGCATCGAAACTACGACAAGTTTGATATTTGATTTAAATAATACATACCTCTTTAGCGTCAGAAGATAAATGTTTGATTGCAGAGAAGGCAGAGCGAATACTCTGCAAATAAAGAAGTATGCGTTGATCATATGAAATGCAATTGGAATATGAATTAGACTTCAGACACAGTCAGGCAATATCTTGTGCCTTATAACACCCAACATCTTGCTTCCTTGATCTTCAATCAAGCTTATAAAACTCCTCTCATTACACACATAGTAAATACAAAGAAAATGTAGAGAAAAATATGGAAAAAAATTATGAAAACCTTACATACCTTTTAGTAATGATGTTGAATGAAAAAAATAATATAGAAGATAAAGAATACGCAAACCATCTTGTACCATGTTGTTTATATAACTAAAAAGTTGTATCCCTAGGAAATTAACTAATTTTATAATCGTATGTTACCTTTTCAAATTATTGCATTTAACTCATAAATTTTAAACTGACAAGATTATTGCAGTTAACTGAATTCAATTGACATGCTTCTTTTTATCTTAATATATAACGAAAAAATTGTAACTCCAGAAAATTAATTTAATTTTGTAATCGCGATCGTATGTTTCTTTTTTCAAGTAATTACATTTAACTAATGTATGAATGTTATCTAATAATTTTTATTAACTATATTTTCATAACCGTGAAAATATTAAATGATTCCAAAACTGATTATTCAGAATGCTATTAAATTAATTTTTTTCGCAAATTATCTTTAACGTGGTATTAACTAATTTTATTAATTATGTGCAACCAAAAACTTATAATCCATAAAATTGAAAACCAACGGTTAAAACCATAAACATATAATTATAATTAAATTTTATAACATACTTACAAACATAATAAAAATAAAATAATTAATTAAAGATTAACACAATAATAATAAAGACAAAATAATTTATGTATTGAAACCAACCATTAAAACAAACCCTATAAATTGCCCACAAAAACCAACTGTTATTATAACATCTTTATTTTAGTTATAAAATGTAGTGAAATACTTATATACAAAAAAAAAAAATATTATTCATTGTAATATTATTTAACTAATTTTTTATTGTTTTTAATTTTATGAATTATAATTTTATGATTCTATAAAAATTAGCTCAATTTTTTTCTTTTTATTTAAAACGAAATTTAAAATTTAAGAATCATGTAATTTAAATAAAATAAGGCCAAATTTATTTCAGTGGTAATCGTTATTATTGTAATTGATGCATGATTTTGATGAAGATATTTAAATATATATATATATATATACACACATATATATATATATATATATATATATATATATAAATTATTTCATTATTTAAAATTATATTTAACAATTTGTTTCTATTGTCAATATTAACGTTGTCCTATTTTTAATCCTAAAATGTATGACAAATCGAGGAAAAAAGATGAATATTAATAATGACTATTGGAAGTAAAAAAGAAAAAAGAAAAATATTCATAGACAAATCTTTACTATGAAAGAATAATTTCATAACGAAATATCTTATAATCAACAATAATAAAGTTAAGAAATATCCAACATAAACAAACATGTAACCATTATTTTTTTTATAAAAATTGTTAAACAAAAATAACATCATAGGATCATCCAAATTGGCTTTCAATCTAAATGTGTTGCCTTTCTTCAAATCATCTGCAGCTCCTAATTACAATTTGGTCCATTCCTAAGTAAGTGTATAACCTCTCTGCTGCCCCTTCCCCAACGACCACTACAAATGAAAAATCTGATATTCATCAACCACAACAGTACAAAGATAGTTTTTTGATACGCCATAGTTTGTGTAACCATACTTGGAGGCAAATTCTACAACAATAAAATAAAAATATTATATATATATATATATATATATATATATATATATATTCAAGATGATTACTCACGAAAAAATCTTACCATGTTATTTGTGGTTGTAGTAATCCCACATTACCCATGATTTCATCTTTTTAGTTGTCATTTTACGTAGGGCGTGATCATGAAATTCTTCAGATAAATGGTTCACATCGCTGAATATGGTAGTGTTTGAAGTCAGATAATTAACCTCAACTAAATTTAAATATTTGACTTTGATATCAAAATCTTTTCCACAAACATAGTTGTACTGTCCAGGACCCCCAAAACACATATGGCATCTTACATGGCACTCTGTGACACTTGTCAACTATCCATGACAGCCCTAGTATAAGAGTGTGGATGCTCGATCCTTAGTAGTTGGACTTCCCAACAAATAGGTTATCTCTAAACTATTAATATTCAAATGTATTTGAATAACTTTAACTATTGACAGGTAATTAATTATCTATAAGTCCACACATTATCTACAAGGTACGATTATCCTCTATCTTTTATCTATATGCAAATGTTTATCTCTAACATTATATATAAGCTTCCGATTATTATCTACAAGTCGAAAATTATCTGTAAAGGCTATAACAACCCCTACAAACAAAGACCGACAGTCAAGCTCTATTCCTATAAATACCAAGTTTCATTGAACCCTATACATTGCATCGCTCATCCCTCGAGCGTAAGCATAGTTGCACCTATATGCATATACTTTCTTATTTATCCTAACTCATATTCTTACTTGAGCATTAGATTCTTTGTTTTGCAGGTCATCCCTCCTGTCCTCTTGACAAAGGCACCCTCCAAAGTCGATGTGTAAGGTCTAAGACCCCACATTCGCCGCGTCAACCCTAACGTGTCCAGGTTTTGGATTTTGGTAAGAACATTTGGCACCCATCGTGGGGCCACGATAAAACATATCCTGCAGTCTTTCATCAACTCTCTCTCTCTTTCTCATCCATGGTTAGCACTCGATCTGACCTCAAACGCGAGACCCCCCTCAAAGACTCCCATCCTCATCTGGCTGCTGTGAGAGACACAAACACTCTACAACAACTCCAAAACCGCATCACGAAGATGGAGCGATGCCATGAGAAGGAGTTGACAAAGAAAAAGGCCAACCATAATCAGCTAAAGGCTCATGTCAGACGTCCCTAGGGCGATGAGCAATCTGCCCACACCTTGCCTGAACACACCCAAGCGGAATCACACCCCCGATGCATAGGCAACACTATAGATGACCTAAGTCTCTCCCACATACACCGTCCAGTAAGGCAGACCGTCTATCGGCATCCCTTTGTCGATCGCATTATAGAGGCAGACATACCCTTGGGGTGGAAACCATTCAACCTCTAGCAGTACGATGGGACAACAGATCAAGCGAGCATTTGCATGCCTTCTTGACATAGGCAAACCTCTACACCAGTGACGACGTGATTCTTTGTCGTGTCTTCCCTACGTCCCTCAAGGGGGCAACATTGACCTAGTACGATGGACTCCCACCCAAATCCATAGATAGCTTCGACACCCTCGTTGAACGATTTAGTGCGCAGTACGCCACCAACAAGTCTCACTCCATGACCTCGACCGCCTTGGCCAGTCTGTGACAAGTAGATGATGAGTCTCTCAGATAATTCATGGATAGATTTAGGCGCACAACTGTCCAGATCCAAAATGTTAACCCCAAGGTTGCATTGCACTCCATGATCCTCGCCTTACGCCCCGACAAGTTTGCATACAATTTGTGCAAAAAACCACTCGATAGCATGGACGAGCTGCGCGAGCGAGCCAAAGGCTACATACAGATGGAAAAAATATCCCGATACAGGAATGAAGTTTGAAAAGCCAAACAAAAGTGCAACAAGTGAAAAAGAAGCACCTAGGCTGGCTTACACAAGTCAGACAAAAGGCACAAGTCAGATAAGTGTCAGCCTCTCCCCAAAGGGCCCAGGTACGAGCGTTACACGCCCCCAATTGCTAATCACACCACAATTCTCAAGGAAGCATTCTACCTATAGGTACCAATCCGGCTACCCCAGATGAAACTTCCTAGGCCAGGGTCAAACACAACCAAATACTACAGATATCACCGCGGTATTAGTCATAACACCGAAGACTGTTGGGCCCTTAAAGGACAAGATAGAAGAACTTATACAAGTTGGGTACTTAGTCTAGTTTATTAAGAGGCCAGACAACCACCAAGAAGGACAAGACCCAGAGAACACCAAGAGGAGCGGCATAGGAACTAGGAAGCAGACAAAAGAAAAGTAGAAGAACGAGGCAAACAATGACAACAACAACAGTGGCGTGAGCGAAAACCTCCGCAAGAATAGGAACCCGCCTAACACATTAGAGGTGTAATCAACACCATCGCGGGCGAATTTTCCTATGGAGGACAGTCCAGCCAATCCCGAAAATGCCATCGCCATGCCATTCGAGACATTGATATTGACTTTGTCAATGCACCACTACAACAAAGTCTCCCTCCTATCATCTTTATGGATAGGGACTAGACTTCAAAGGCATCAACCCCGTCATCCAGGACGACCCCATGGTCATCTCTATGATCATTGCAAACTTCATGGTGTCCAGGGTCCTTATCGACTAGGGCAGTTCCATAGATATCCTGTACTGAAAAATCTTCCAGAGACTCAAGGTCTCACTCGACATTGTCTACCCTCACACGAATAAGCTCCTTAGCTTTGCAGGTAAGAGATTCAAGACCAGAGGCTACATGGACTTGATGACCACCTTCAGTCAGGGCAACCTCTCCAGGAGCTTCACCATTAGATATCTATTGGTTGACGTAGACACATCATACTTTGCCTTAATTGGATAGAAGACACTTAACGAGCTTGGAGCCGTAGTCTCCACACCCCATTTGAAGATGAAATTCCCTACTCTGATAGGGGAAATTGTCATCGTCAAGGCTAACCAAAAGCAATCACGATAGTGCTATGCAGAGAGCTCGAAGGTAGTGATGTAAGCTCCATTGGAGCTTGTAGGCCTAGGATCTTCTTCATCAATGGATTACTTTTCTTCTTGGAAGATGAATGGCAACGGAATGGAGAAGGAAGAGAAAGAGGAGACGCCACTTCAAGCAGAAGATGAGTCTAGAAGAAGCTCACCACCATAGGAGGCCATGGATAAGAGCTTGGAGGAAGAAGAAGATGAATGAAGAGAGAGAAAGATAAGAGAATGAAAATTTGTGCTTTAAAAGAGCTCTGAAATCTAAAGTTTAATTTTCAAATGATCAAAGTTGAAAAAATGCACACACATGGCCTCTATTTATAGCCTAAGTGTCATACAAAATTGGAGGGAAATTTGAATTTCTATTCAAATTTCACATGAATTTGAAATTGAATTTGTGGAGCCAAAATTTCACTAATTATGATTAGTGAATTTTAGCTATGGTTCAGCCCACAAATCCAAGATCAAGTCCAAGATTCTCCACTAAGTGTGCTTAGGTATCATGAGGCATGTAAAGCATGAAGGACATGCACAAAGTGTGACTATATGTTATTGCAATGGGATGTAGGAAGCAAATTCTCACCTCCCCCTCTAAAATTTAATTGGATTAGGCTTCTCCCAATTCAATGAAATTTATTTCCAACCACACACATCAAATATTCACTTAATGCATGTGAAATTACAAAACTACCCCTAATACAAAAACTAGTTTATGTACCTTAAAATACAAGGGCTGAAAAATCTTACATTTCTAGGGTACCTTACCTATTTTATGGAGCCCTAAATACAAGGCCCAAAAATAATGAAACCTTAATCAAATATGTACAAAGATAAGCCAGTTCAAACTTAGCCCATGGGCCCAAAATCTACCCTAAGGCTCATGAGAACCCTAGGGCCTTCTCTTGCATCTCTGGCCCAATCTACTTGGAGTCTTCTATCCAATGCCCTTGCGAGGTAGGATTGCATCATTCCCTCCCCCTTGAAAAGGATTTGACCTCAAATCCCAAGGTTCTTGAAACTCTGGGCTCTTTTCCTCAACACCTGTAAAAAGAACAAAAACATAGTTATTAGTGGTGTTTGGTATGTTGAAGTAAGGTAAGGTCTAAAAACCCATTTCCTAGGCATATTCCCATGAAGGAACATGCTTCCTCACCAACTCAATGAGTAGTGCTATAAGTATAGAAAAATATGGGACAAACCTTTTGTAAAAGTTTGTTAAGTCATGGAAGCCCTAAATTTTCCTTTTACTTGGTGGAGTGGGCCACTCAGGAATGACCTTTATTCTCTTAGGGTTCATGGGAACCCCTTGATTACTATTTAAAAAATTAAGAAAAGTAATGCAATAAAGCATACCTTTTTTTATTTTTTCATGTTGATTATTCCTACCAAAAAGTATGACAAACCTAAGTTGTCCCATATGAGTACCTAAGTTTGTATTGAAACTAAAAATAAGAACAAACCTACCTAATGAGTCCCTATGTAAACAAATCATGAAGATGTTAGGTGCACGAGTGATTTTACAAAAGAGGGTTGCACCACTCAAAACATTCATCATACCACATATTTTTGGGATTTAGTGACTAATAATACCTATTTTGGGCACCAACAAAGCACAACGATTTAAGCTCTTGCGAACCAAACCCTCATCCAACAACTCCTTTACTTGAGGAATAAACTCAAGCCCAAGAGGTGTGGCAATGCAAACAAGTGTCTTTTTACAAAGGACAAAATGTGGAGGTTATCTAAGAGGGGAAATTTCTTTAATATTTGTCTTTATTTCAAAATGCCTTTCCTTCTTAGCTAACCTCTTGAAGGAGACACTTACCTCCTCACACTCCTCCTTAACCATTAAAGGTTGTCCTTCTTCTTGGGGGTAGATTTCTTCACTAGATTCTTCCCCTTTTGCTTCTTCACTTTCACTACAGGAAGGTGAAGTAGTAGCCTCATCTTGTCTACTATAAATGTCTTGGCTCCTTATAATCATGGTTTTCTTGAGAAGTAATGTGTCCCCTTCCAAGACATTTAAAGTACTTTATAGCTAGTCTTTTCTTCCATACTAGCCTTAGGGGGTTTCTTTTCTATTGTCTTCCCCTTATCATCTTTGGGCTTAGAAGGTGATGCCCCTAAGATGCCTAGACCTTGGTCTTTCTTTGGATAAGAATGAGAGCCATAAGATTTTAAAGTAGACTTTCCTTTAAGTTTTTGCTCTACCCTTATTTCCCAATCTAAGTAAGCCTCTACATTGTCCTTCCCATGGAAGTATGAGAGGTTAATGTTAGCCTCTTGAAGCTTTCTTTCATTTTCTCTCCTATGGGAGTGAGGTCTAAGATGTGACCTATGCCTTCCTTCATAATAGTCACGAAGTTCTTCACTTAGGCTCTTGCAAGAGTTATGACTACTACAGGAGGCATGTTTTTCTCTTTTCATTTCTTTCATTATTTTTCTTCTTTCTTCCTCTCTTATTTTCACTCTTTCATCTTGACTTATTTCTTCCACTCTTTTTTTTCATTTTTCTTTTCTCTCTTTTTTTTCTTTCCATAACTTAAGGGATCTCATCTCATCTAATATCTTATACAAGGGGTCCTTAGGAGTAGAACCCTCACCATTAACACTAGCTGAAGAACGAAGACTCATGTTGGTTCCTAAGTTATGGTTCTTTCTTGTTGGGGGTTTGAAAACAAAAGGTAAAAGAAACTAGGGTTGAAACTAGCCAAAATAAACACTAAAAGAGGTGTGAAAGATAAGGTAAAAACTAATTGGTAAAAGGCAAGCTATCTAGGTGGTTTGACAATGGAAGGTAAAGGAAATAAGTTATGAAAGTAAGCAAGAAACGTAAACTAGGCGAATCCTAAGAGTGTTTGGATGACCACATTTAAGGTTCCCAACAAAACACTCACAATCCTAAGGGAAAATTGCCTAAAATTATTACACACAAATGGAAGTAGGGTGACCTATTGGAGGCTCACAACTTACTTCCAATGAAAGGCCTTTTTGTTACAAAATTTGAAAGCAATGAAAGTAAGTAAATTGTCAATTACAAAATTACAACAAGGTCCTCAATTTTGGTGGTTTTTCTCTCTTTGGTGATTCACTCAATTTGGAGTGCTTCTTAGTCCAATAGCTCTTAAGGTGGTTTTCCCCTTGCTTCTTGACTCAAATTCTTCAAGGGATGGCACCAATCCTCCTTTCCAATTCCCTATATGGCAACTCATAAACAAGGAAACAAAGAGGCAAGCAATAACCAAAGACCCAAAAATGAAATGAAAGCTAAACCAATAGAGTTTTAACAAGACAAATTTTCAGGGATTTTTCAACAATTAAAGCAATCAAGAGCACATAAAAGCAAGCTAGGTCTCAAAGAGAAAATTAGAATGGCTCTAGAGTAGAGTAAAAAAACTAAACTAAAAAGACTCAAGAAACCTTTAGTTTTGGAACTTTTATTTCACACTAATTTTCAATTAAAATTTCATAACTAGGATTGGTATAAAATATGCACCAATTATAGAACAAATTTTGAGCCAAAGCAACAAGCACACTTCCCTTTCACTTTTTTTTTCTTGGACACTGATTTTTTAGCCAACTTGTGTGATTTTTCTTATTTTTTCCTTTAATCCAAATCGCTTGGTTCTTTTTTCATAATTTTGGTCCAGATGTCTAGAAAATTCAGTAAAACTTTCATCTCAAAAAACATAGCGAACAATTCCCAGTAATTTATACAAGTTCATATGTTCAAGCTGCCAGCACCAGCGATTTCAACCTAGAAATCAAGAGTAGTGTTTATGTTGCTTAAGGCTTGGATAGTTACAATTTGTGTTTGCTTATGCTTAATTATCTTGAAAAACAAAATTCAAGAGAGCTTAAGACTTATTTTGATTCACAAATCCAGCCACAACTCAGCACCACAATTCAACTTCATCATAGGCATCATGTAGGAAACTTAGAAAAAAAAAAAAAAAAGTTCAATAACAAGACTACTTCTAGGAATTGATTTAGAACATGTTATGAACTAAATAACATGCTTGAATTAGACTCAAAATTCAAAAGATAGGCTAAGAATGACAAGAATACATGAACATATGTATCTAGAATTCAATCAACAAAATAAAAATTCAACACAAACTTAGAACATAATGTGACAATTACTATGACTAAACATGACTCTAAGACAACATGGATTAAGTGATTTACACTTAGATTTTTGTGTTTTGTTTTCTAATCAATATTTTGGAAGAAAATTTAGATCTAAAGGTTCAACACAAGAATATTATGAATGAAAAATGATAGAACCTAAAATCAACACAAACATGATTCAAGAGTAGATCTACAAAATTTGAACCATAGAAATGCAAGAACAAGTGTAGATCTAAGATTTAATCAGTTTATTTTTTTTAATCTAATCTAAACAGCACCAAACCACAAGAAAATGGAGGATATACATGGAGAATAAGATGAAGAACAAGGAATTAAAGCGAATTCACCAAACAAAAAGATAGAGGAAGCAAAAGAACATCACCTAGATGAAGATGCTCTTGATACCACATGATGTAAGCTCCATTGGAGCTTGTAGGCCTAGGATCTTTTTCATCAATGAATTTCTTTGCTTCTTGGAAGATGAATGGAAGCTGAATGGAGAAGGAAGAGAGAGAGGAGATGCCACTTCAAGGAGAAGATGAGTCTAGAAGAAGCTCATCACCATAGGAGGCCATGGATAAGAGCTTGGAGGAAGAAGGAGATGAGTGAAGGGAGAGGAAGAGAAGAGCACGAAATTTTGTGCTCTAAAAGAGCTCTGAAATCTGAAGTTCAACTTTCAAATGATCAAAGTTGAAAATGCACACACATGGCCTCTATTTATAGCGTAAGTGTCACATGAAATTGGAGGGAAATTTGAATTTCTATTCAAATTTCACTTGAATTTGAAATTGAATTTGTGGAGCCAAAATTTCACTAATTATGATTAGTGAATTTTAGCTATGGTTCAGCCCACTAATCCAATATCAAGTCCAAGATTCCCCACTAAGTGTGCTTAGGTGTCATGAGGCATGTAAAGCATGAAGGACATGCACAAAGTGAGACTATATGATGTGGCAATAGGGTGTAGTAAGCAAATGGCCACCTCCCCCTCTAAAATTTAATTGGATTGGAATTCTCCCAATTCAATTAAATTTATTTCCAACCACACACATCAAATATTCACTTAATGCATGTGAAATTACAAAACTACCCCTAATACAAAAACTAGTCTGTGCCCTAAAATACAAAGGCTGAAAAATCCTACATTTCTAGGGTACATTACCTATTTTATGGAGCCCTAAATACAAGGCCGAAAAATAATGAAACCTTAATATAATGTGTACAAAGATAAGTGGGCTCAAACTTAGCCCATTGTTGCAACCTACCCTTCGGCGGGAGGGCGACGCGTGACTCGCGGGATGCGTGTTCCACGAAAGGAATACGCGCGGAATCGCCACCAACGTTTATTTGAGGAAAACGTCGGAAAAACCGGAAAAGACGCGATCTACGAACTTTTAAGTGAAAGGTTCGGGAGTTGTATTTACGCACGGGGAAGGTATTAGCACCCCACACGTCCGTCCCAAGGGACGGCAGCCTTTAATCGAATGTGCAAACATGACTTTAATTTTTTATGTTCCCTTTTTATGTCTTTATATCCTTTATACCCTTTTTATATTTTTCTCTTTTTGCGGTCGACAAGGGTGTTTCCCTTTGCTCCTACGTATTCCCCAATTTGCGATGAGGAAATCAGACCTACGTAGTTCTTTCTTATCAAGTGATTCTTTTTTACTTAAGAGGTGACCATTTTAAGGCGTTGGACCTTGAAAAAAATGATCCATTTACTTAGTAAGAAAATGACAAACTTCAAAAACCTATTTTTATGGACGAGCTTGACTAGGCGAGTTGATTTTAGCCTTAGTTTCACTTTAGTTATTAGTCAATTCGGTTAAGAATGAGAAATCCCAAAGAGAAAACGTCCGATTGATTTTCCGCTTTATTTTACCTAAAAGATGTTTTTTTTATTATTATATTATTTTTTACCTCTTTTTTTATTTCCAACGTGGTTACGGCACGACCGAACGGTCGGAATTCATTTTAACCGAAGTTTATGGATAATACAATTCAAACGATCGGTGGAAATTTATTTTATTTTTAGGTTAAGCGAGAAATGACTTAAGTAAAATGGCTTAAGCACGTCAAGAGGGGGTATAAAAAGTAAATGAAACGAGAATAGAAATATACAAAACACAATGTGGACCACCATGGGTACATAGAATGAATCGAAAAAGCTTGGTTCGAGGTACTTACCCGTTGAAGATCGAAGAACGATGAAGAACGAATGAAGAACGTCGAAGAACGGTCGAAACCTTTGAGAAATTCTTCACGGAAAACGTTACGGAAACGTTTCGGAAGCGCCTCGGCTTAAATTTTCTTCACAGAAAAATTTTTTCCAAGCAAATTCGAAAGAGAGAGAAGTGCCTAAGGGGCTGAACCCTTTTCCTTCTCACTTCCTCCCTTATTTATAGCAAAATAGGGGAGATGGTTGCCGCCCAGCTCGCCCAGGCGAGCCAGGTTGCTTCCTCCAGAAGCAACAGCCTTCTGGAGGAATCTTCTGGAGGGCCCAAGTGGGTCTGGTTGCTATTTGCACCCCATTTTTACTAAGTACACCCCCTCTGCTTTTTTTGGTGATTCTTTTTTCGTAAAGTTACGGAAACTTACGAATTTCGTAACGATACTTGTTTTCTTTCCGTAATGTTACGGAACCTTGCGGATTACATAATCATCCCCTTTTTGACTTACGGAATGTTACGGAACCTCACTAATTATGCAACGAAGCTTCCATTTGATTTCCGGTGTGTCACGGAACCTTACGGATTGTGTATCAATATTTTCTTTTGTTTTTCGGCATGTCCCGAAATTTCACAAATTGCCTAATGATGGGTGCCAAGCACCTTACAAGGACCAAACAAAGGTCGCATGTCATCAAGCAAAGGTCCCCGGACAAAATTAGGGTATGACAGTTGCCTCTCTTTACTTGTCTTTTATTGGAGATAAAAGGAAAGTAAAGATAAGACACTAATTTCGTTCCTCTCGATTGACGAGAGTCGCGGGTGACCATAAAATCTCTGCATGCAAATGACTTATTGTTCCCGAGGGAACAAAAGGTGCAGAAGACGATGTCAGTCTCTGCATGCTATCAAGCGTTCTGTCTTACAGATAGCAAAAGAATGTTTATACGTATAACCACTCGGGTATTTTCGCCCGTCAGCGTGACTCAAAAATCAGTATGACAGATCTTGTGAGGGCGGAAGATGATGTAAATCTCCACATGTCATCGGGCCCGCCGCCTCTAGATGACAAAAGGGTGCAGAATGACCAAATTTTGTCTCTGCGTGCCATCGGACACGACTGTGTCTGAATGGCAAAGGGGTGCGGAATGACCAAATTTTGTCTCCGCGTGTCATCGGGCCCGCCACCTCTAGATGACAAAAGGGTGCAGAATGACCAAATTTTGTCTCTGCGTGCCATCGGACACGACTGTGTCTGAATGGCAAAGGGGTGCGGAATGACCAAATTTTGTCTCCGCGTGTCATCGGGCCCGCCGCCTCTGGATGACAAAAGGGTGCAGAATGACCAAATTTTGTCTCTGCGTGCCATCGGACACGACTGTGTCTGAATGGCAAAGGGGTGCGGAATGACCAAATTTTGTCTCCGCATGTCATCGGGCCCGCCGCCTCTGGATGACAAAAGGGTGCAGAATGACCAAATTTTGTCTCTGCGTGCCATCGGACACGACTGTGTCTGAATGGCAAAGGGGTGCGGAATGACCAAATTTTGTCTTCGCGTGTCATCGGGCCCGCCGCCTCTGGATGACAAAAGGGTGCAGAATGACCAAATTTTGTCTCTGCGTGCCATCGGACACGACTGTGTCTGAATGGCAAAGGGGTGCGAAATGACCAAATTTTGTTTCCGCGTGTCATCGGGCCCGCCGCCTCTGGATGACAAAGGGTGCAGAATGACCAAATTTTGTCTCTGCGTGCCATCGGACACGACTGTGTCTGAATGGCAAAGGGGTGCGGAATGACCAAATTTTGTCTCCGCATGTCACATGACCTCAGGGTCAGTATGACAGATCTTGTGGGGCGGTCGACAAAAGCAAGGCTCTTGCTCCTACGTATCCTCCAATGAGGAACTCAGACCTACGTAGTTCTGGATAACTTGTGAGACTTGAAAAAGTCTCCACCGGAAGATGCTGAAATTTCCGGAAAGGGCGTAGATGACCACATTGGCCTCTGCTCATCAATCACACTGGGGGTCACTGAATGACGACGTGCGGATAACTGTAAGGTGTCTCCACAGGTTACCAGCTCTTGGGTCATGGCAACAAAAGGTGGTGTGGTCGACAAAAGCGAGGCTCTTGCTCCTACGTATCCTCCAACGAGGAACTCAGACCTACGTAGTTCTGGATAACTTGCGAGACTTGAAAAAGTCTCGGTGTTTTCTCCACTAAAATGCAAACATGCTTTAGCAAAGAGACAAACATTCCAACTGATTAGAGCAGCATATGCCTTTTTTTTTAGTGAAAAACAATGCGTCTATCGGGGAAGGAGAGTCTGCTGATGAAACCCCCCCATAACCATAAATGAGATTTTGGATGTTAGCATTTCGTTTCTAAATGACCATTTAGAGGAAACACTGGGTTCGACAAAAATAGAAGAAAATCACTCAAAGTGTATCAATCTCGCACAGGTAAGTGTTTCATCCTAATTTCGAACCATAGATATGTCATGACTTGACTTTGCAAATTATTTCCTATCAAATCAAAAATTACATGCGTGATCATGGATCAATAGGACTTCCCTTGGGAATGGGTTCTTTTAGTGGGTTTTTCGGCTTTTGTGTGTTTTTGGCTTTTGATTTTTTGTTGGCTTTTTCCTTTTTTGTTTTTGTTTAGTGCGGGGTGAAAAAGTCGTCGACGCACAGGATTTTGGTTGGTAATCAAATGGAGAAGACCACTTTAGGTCATGGTTTCCTTTTCTTTCTTTTGTTCATTTGGTGACAATTCTGTATTGTTCAGATATTGTCTGGTCCAAAGACCTCTCTGCACATTTCTTCTGTTTTCTTTCGATCCTTGATCAGGAGCTTTCTTTCCTTCTTCTTCTTCTTTTTTTTTCTTTCTCCCATTCTTTGATTGGGAATTTTCTTTCTTTTCTTTTTGCTTTCTCCCACTCTTTGATTGGGAATTTTCCTTCTTCCCCCCTTTTTGCTTCCGAGGGTAAAGATTGACATTCTCACCCTGGGTCAAGGTTTATGGTGGGTCAGGATTTCGGCTCAAGACTTGTAGAACAGCTAGACATGATACATGTCAGGGTTTGGTTTGGTTCAAGGATAAAAAGGGATGCCCCACATTATTTCCATGACACAAATGCAAAAATGATGATTTGGAAATTTTATGCAAAACTGGTCATGCATGCACCTATGTGGACACTCAAGTGTCAAATTTTTATGGTCATGTGATGCTAGGGCTCAGGATTCATTTCCTCTATTTTTAGTCAACCCAATGTTTCCAAAATATGCTCTTTTATCAATTTGTGCATTCATCCGAGTCCATTTTGGGCGTCCGGGAAAATTTTCACAGCATTCACCCTTCAGGTGTATACACATTTTTTCAAAAACTAGTTATGATCAGTGAATTATTTTAAAGAAAAGTTTGGAAGTCATCTATTTTCAAAAGCATGTTGGTTTTTCAGCTAGACAACTTATTTTTCTTTTTTCTCTTTTTTCTTTTTTTTTATCATTATCATTTGTTTATTTCTTTTTCTTGTTTGTTTTTTTTTTTGTTTCCCTTTTTTTTCATGAGGTATTTTGCTACCTAAACATGTGTATATTTTTGTGAGGTATTTTTGCTATATACACGCATATCCAAGGTATCTTGCTACCTAAACATACATATATATGTTTTGTGAGGTATCTTTTTGCTACATACATGCATATCTAAGGTATCTTGCTACCTAAACATACATATATATATTTTGTGAGGTGTCTTTTTGCTTACATACATGCATATCTAAGGTATCTTTCTACCTAAACATACATATATATATATTTTGTGAAGTGTTTTTTTGTTTACATACATGCATATCTAAGGTATTCTTCTACCTAAACATACATATATATATTTTGTGAAGTGTTTTTTTGTTTACATACATGCATATCTAATGTATTTTCACTACCTAAACATACATATATATATTTTGTGAGGTATGACTACCTTCCGAGCTTGCGCTTGTTTTATTTAAATTCCAAGGATCATGAGCAACTAGGTGCGTCCTACTGTAAAAAGTGATCAAATAACAAGCATAGATTCAAAAGGTACTAGGTTGCCTCCTAGTAGCGCTTCTTTAACGTCTTGAGCTGGACGCCTTATGACTTGTCGGTCACTGACCTAGTACTTTGCTTACCTTTGGCTTTGGACTTGGTAGCCTGTTGGTCGGCCATGTGTCGTAGGCAACACTCTAACCTTTCTGTGGATGAGCTGAGGTGAACTCTAGAAGTGGTGGCGACGTGTCTATTGCCCACTACCGGCCATCCCAATGCTGATGTGGTGTTTCGCCCTGCGCCTGCCTGGGGGCGCAGTACTTCTTGATGAAAGCTCGATTGGTAGGGGGGCCTGATGACCTTGCTGGGGGCAACAGGCACCCCCTAGAACTGACAGAGACCCGTATTTAGAGCTGACAACTCCAAGACCCTGTTGGCCTTCTTCGGGTCCACTAGGTGTCTTGCGGGCACAATCCCTGCAAACAATAGATGACATCAGAAATCAGTTGGGGGAGGTGCACACTTACCTATGCCACGACGACATGAACTTGCTGGGGGGAACGGGCGCCCTATAGGGCCGACAGAGGCCCGTAACCAGAGCTGGAAACCCCAGGGCCCTGTTGGACTTCTTCAGGTCCACTGGGTGTCTTTGTGGGTGCGATCCCTGCAAACAATAGATGGTATCAGAAATCAGTTGAACCATATGCATACTTACCCATGTCGGGACGACACGGACCAATTGATACTTTTGCAGGGGGAGATTGGCATTGCGGTCGCTGGGCAGAATGTTGCTAAGTAGCAATGTCATCTATATCTGTGTAAGAGTGGTTATGTTGGTGCGCATGATCCACACTCGTCTCTTTGCAACGGCACGGGTGAAATCTTGCCCCGGTATGCATAGTAGCTGCGTGATAGCCTCCCTCTCTGGTTGTGCTTGCACAGTTGGTCGCCCTCCAATATTAGGGGGTGGCCCAGAAATTGATAAAAGGAAACTACTGGCCCCTTAACCGGGAGCGCGAGTCTCGGTTAAGCATTTAAGGGCAGAGGACCTTAAATTATCTTAAGGTGTGGATATGGAGCCCACTGAAAGTGAGGATGCGTAGCCCTCTAAAGGCGAGGGCGTGTAGCCCTCTGAAGTTCAGGACGTGTCGCCTTTTGAAGGCGAGGGAGTGTAGTCCTATGATGGCGAGGACGTGCAATCCTCTAAAGGTGAGGGCATGTCCCCCTTTGAAAATGGGGGACATGTAGTCCTCTGATGGCGAGGACGTGTAGTCCTCTAAAGGTGAGGGCGTGTAGCCCTACAAAGGTGAAGGTATATGACCCTTTGAAGGCGAGGACGTGTAGTCCTCTAAAGGTGAGGGCGTGCAGCCCTCTGTTGGCGTGGACGTGTAGTCCTCCAAAGGTGAGGGCGTGTAGCCCTATGAAGGTGAGGACATGCAGTCCTCTGATGGCGAGGGCGTCTAGCCCTCTGAAGGTGAGGACATGCAGTCCTCTAATGGCGAGGGCGTGTAGCCCTCTGAAGGTGAGGACGTGTGATCCTCTAAAGGTGAGGGCGTGTAGCCCTACGAAGGTGAGGACATGCAGTCCTCTGATGGCGAGGGCGTGTAGCCCTCTGAAGGTGAGGACATGCAATCCTCTAATGGCGAGGGCGTGTAGCCCTCTGAAGGTGAGGACGTGTGATCCTCTAAAGGTGAGGGCGTGTAGCCCTACGAAGGTGAGGACATGCAGTCCTCTGATGGCGAGGGCGTGTAGCCCTCTAAAGGTGAGGGCGTGTAGCCCTCTGATGGCGAGGGCGTGTAGCCCTCTGAAGGTGAGGACATGCAGTCCTCTGATGGTGAGGGCGTGTAGCCCTCTGAAGGTGAGGACATGCAGTCCTCTGATGGCGAGGGCGTGTAGCCCTCTGAAGGTGAGGACGTGTGATCCTCTAAAGGTGAGGGCGTGTAGCCCTACGAAGGTGAGGACATGCAGTCCTCTGATGGCGAGGGCGTGTAGCCCTCTGAAGGTAAGGACATGCAGTCCTCTGATGGCGAGGGCGTGTAGCCCTCTGAAGGTGAGGACGTGTGGTCCTCTAAAGGCGAGCCAATAGGTACAAGTACCAAAGGACTTTAACCTTACAAGAAAGCAAGAGGTTGACTCTTTGAGAGGGCCTCTCATCTATTCACTTATTACCTAATATGAACATGATGATTTTTTGGGGATGCAAATGTATGCAACCTTCATCTTGAAATGCAGTAAATGCAGGCTTTGTATGCAATAATGCAATGTTATGGAAAATTGTACAATGTTCATGACATTCTTTCCCTATCTTGTGATTTTGATTTTGATTTGATTTTCTTTGGAAAACACAAATTGACTGTCCTTTTGAAAGAGGTGATAGTCCATGCAACCTTATCCTATCTTTTGCAAATCTCTCCGAGAACTCCCTCAGAGTGTGTGTTTTGTTTGATTTAGTCATTTGACCATTTTGGAGTGACGGCAATGGAGTCGTTTGATGTTTAATCAATCCATTGAAATCCTAGGGTTTGTCCCCCTTTTTTTGTTGAAAACATCGACGGGTGAGAACTTTTGATCGGCCCCTATGTTCACTTGAGGCTCGTGCACGGTGCCCCTCATTGCCCCAGTGTAAGGCTTTGAGGTACCAATCGTTGTCTTTCGTCATGACCTTGTAGGAGGGAACCTATTGGGTGAGAACTTCTAATCTGCCCCTAGGTTCACTTGAGGCTCATGCACGATGCCCCTCATTGCCCCAGTGTAAGGCTTTGAGGTACCAATCGTTGTCTTGTTTTCATAGCCTCGTAGTGAGGAAGAATGAAAGAAGCAGTTGATTCTTGCAAAAAGAATTTTCCAAGGACGAGAAATAGTTGAAGGATTTTTTCAGTTGATGGATTAAGTCAAATGACTCCTATGTAGAAGCAAGATGTTTTGATGTTTTGATGATGCCGAAGGATCAAGTGCTTCTAAGTTTTATTCGAGACAAGAAATCAAGATATATGATCAAGTTGATCTCTAGAATCTTAGGAAGAAGTTTCCAAATTGAAAAACAAAAGGTTTGACCAAAGAATTCTATCATTTCAAATTGAGATTTGCTCTCTGGTAATCGATTACCAGCAGTTGAAAATGTTTTAATTCAAATTTTTAAAACCTGTAATCGTTTACACAAGTCTTGTAATCGATTACCAGAGGGGATTTTCGGAAAATAATTTCCAAGAGTCACATCTATTCAAATGGTTTATGAATGGGCATCAAAGGTGGCTTGGAAGCACGAATTTAAAGAGAGTTTTCATTGCCCACAAAGTTTATCCTCTCAAAAGATTAAGAGTTTTTCTGAACTGAACTGTCTTATCCTCTCAAAAAGATTCCTTGGCCAACCACTTGCATATTCAATAAGGAATTTTGATTGGTCTTCATTGTACAATCTATCCCTTTTAAGAGAGATTTCTTCTTCTCTTCTTCTTACTTCTGAAAAGGGATTAAGAGACTGAGAGTCTCTTATTGTAGAGGATTCCTGAACACAAGGGAAGGGTTGTCCCTTTGTGGTTCAGACTTTGTAAAAGGAGGTTTACAAAGAGAGTGGAAAATTTCAAGTGGGTTGCTTGAGGACTGGACGTAGGCGCGGGAAGTGGCCGAACCAGTATAAATCAAGTTTGCATTCCTCTCTTCCTTTAAACTTCTTTTATTTATTGCTATTTATCTTTTTCTTTAAAGAAGTTTATTTTGAATTGTCTTTTGAGTAATTCATGTTAAGGGTGCATTGTTAATCCAAAAAGAAAGAGTGATAGTTCAATTGGGGAATAGTCTTTGCATCTTAATTCAACCCCCCTTTTTCTTAAGGTAACTGAGGCCATTTGTCCAACATCTTATTCTTGATAACTCACTTCTCTCTAAAAAGACAAAATGAGGTCACATGAACGTCTATATTTTTACTTGAAAACACAGTCAATCAAATGCCTTTTATTTTTTTATTTTGAAACTTATTTGTTTTGAACTTTACTCGTTGTTTTACGGCACCCCCACCAACGTGCAAGACGAGTAATCTCTGATTGAACAGTTTTAGAAGTCAACACTCAGGAGCGCAGGTCGCTTGAGCAAACAGACCGATGGCTTGCACCCACATTCCAGCGAAAGTTGAATAAGCAAACATGCGTTTGTGAGAGGATGAGGGACAAAGATATCAACTTTATCCATTTCATTTAACATTGTAACTGTGGTTTACAATAATGGCATAAACTTGGAAATCCTGATGAGTCATTAGAGACACCTAACAACAGCCTTCAAAATTGCCCCATGTGTGGCATCTCTTGTCAATGTCAGGATTTACACACGATTCTCCTCAAATTTCAGCCAGCCTGCATCAATTAGACCTTGCACCTTACGCTTCAGATCCCTACAATGCTCAATGGAACGCCCCGGGGCTTCTCCGTGACAAGCACACGTTGCATTTCGAGTCGTATTCTCGGAGAAATGGAGGTTGATGAACCTTGGCTAGGGTTATGGCTACCATTGAATTATCAAGTAGATATGGGAGCAAGTCAGCATAGGACACTGGAATTGGGGTGAATTCTACAGGCTTTCTCGCTTTAAAATTCATTTCTTGGTTGGTGTTTTTGGTTTGTGCTAAAGGTGGTGTTCGTCATTGGAAGTGCGGTAGACAGACTTTGTGGTTGATTTAGGGATGGCCTTTGTGGATAACTGGGTGGTGGGTAAGGAGGAGGGTTGAGTAATGACATTGTTGGGTTGGTGGGAACCTTGGCCGTACAGGAATGGCAGTCACAGCATGGGTTTCTCCCTCATCGTCACCCTCTTTATTTGCCCCAGTTTTCTCATTCGTCCAAGCAGGATGATTAAATTTGCCTCTTTTCAGATCCACTTTGATCCTTTCACTGGCGAAGACCAAATCCGCAAAGCTTTGAGGGTGCGTAGCCCACCATCTTTTCATAGTAGAGTATCGATAATGTGTCTACCATCACGATCATCGTCTCCCTTTCCATCATTGGGGGTACCACCTGGGCTGCCAGATCCCTCCACCTTTTGGGCGTGTTCTTTGAAAGATCCGTCCCCCTTTTTGCAAATGTTCTGTAGTTGCATCCTATCTGGAACCATATCAAAATTGTACTGATACTGCCTAACAAAGGAAACCATTAGGTCCTTCCAAGAATGGACTCGGGAAGATTCCAAGTTAGTGTACCAGGTAACAGCTACCCCAGTAAGACTTTCTTGGAAGGAATGTATCAGCAATTCCTCATCTTTTGCATATTTCCCCATCTTCTGACAATACATCTTTAGATGGTTCTTGGGACAAGTAGTCCCCTTGTACTTGTCAAAGTCCAGCACCTTGAACTTGGGAGGGGTGATGATATTGGGTACTAGGAACAACTCTTCTAGGTTAGCAAAGGAATAATCTTCACCTCCTTCAATGGCCCTGAGCCTTTCCTCTAGATGATCCGCCTTTCCCTTTTCGGCCATAGCAGGAGGGGCTCTTCCCACCGCAAAATGCAATGGTTGTGGTTGTGGGAGAAACTGAGGGCCCTCCAAAGTGTTTTCAAAGGGTATACCACCAACTGCTTGCCCTTCAGTGGCATATCCGAGCCAAGGCTCGAAGTTAGCTAGATTGTGGTGGGGAATTTCATGTGTCTCCTCCATGGGTCGAGAGACATGTGCATGATCAGATTGAGGTTGTTGGCTCTTAATGAGTATGGGAGTGGAGTTATTGACATCCTCATTGGGAATGTACGCCACATTGGGTGGCGTATAGTTGAGAGGCGAGCCATATGGCGGGAAGGCGTGCTCGTTTTGAATTTGCACATTATGGGGGCCGCCCGTACTTCCCAAATCTTTGCCTACCATATATGAGGTTGGATGATTCATTTGGTTGATGCCGGATGGGGACGTCGGGTTTACCTTAGCAACAACGCTGGTAGCGGCAATTGCAACCGCATTGGCTTCCATTATCTTCTTCACGCTCATCATGGCCTCCATCATTGTGGCCATTTTCTCTTTAATGGCCTCCATGTCGGCCTTCATCTTCTCTTGTATCTCCTCTACTTCACCCATTACTCTAGCTCTAGCACAAGTTCGGTGAGGGCACCGTAAAACATGTGTTTTTTTTTCTTTTTTATAACAATGATTAAGTTTTCTTTTTTTTTTCAAGGAAAGAATGTAATGAGCAATGCAACCAATGAAAAGTATGGATGTATGCGAATGATGCATAGTTGAAGTATTGCGAATTTTTACGCAGGATATGGGGTTGAATCAATTTAAATTTTCAACATGGTCCATGACATCTTTGTCAAGGTGAAGCTGGAAGTAACAAGGATATCAACAATCCTAAACGTGTTTGGCAGTAGACGAAGCAATGATGTAACACGATCCATGTTTTGCCCCAATTTTTGCAAGATGGTCACTTCCATGCTTCAACTTGACTCGATGAACCTTTTTCGTAAAAGCGGGAGCTTGGTTCAACCCTATAATCCAAGGAATGGCAATTCTGATCGCCAATACTTCAACAACATCTCATAGGGATGAATGACTCGGGCATACTTTAAGCTATGCATGGAAAATGTAATTATGAAATTGAGATGCCCGAAGAAACACCATTTCCTAGTTAACCATGCATTAGGTACCATGTTCAATTATTTTGTTTTGTTGTTGTGTGTTTTTTTTTTTTTTTTTAGAAATGGGTTTATGATCCCAACATGGTTGGCTCATGGTGCCTAACACATGAAACTAAGAATGTAGTGTGAAGTTTCACGCTTCCCCTTTTTTGTTTTTGTTTTGTAGAGGAAAACGCAAGGATGAGCAAACATGAAAACAAATAGTATGCAATTTTGCAGATCAAAAAGTTTGTTGAACGCATATGCATGATGATGCCATGACTCATGCAAAATGTGAGGCTGTAATATGATAACAGACAAATGCAGGAACGATATGTTCATTATGATGCCATGAAGAGATGTTTATGCGATGCATGATATGAATGCATTTACGGACACGAGAGCCCGAAAAATTATCTCTTCTTACTTGCGCATTTGGGGGCGCAGTGCCCTATGTGTATAGTTAAGAAGGTGATATGGACCTTCCGGCTTCCCGTGACAAAGGACGAGACCAACATACAATGCATGCTAGAGATAAAATGCGGGAGTGACTTGATTCGCATTGATTTTTGGAGTAAAAACGTGGGATAAACTCATCTTATTCAAAAAGTTATAACTAGTCAAGATCTGAGCGACAATACAAACTTCTTAGCGGTTTCCAATCATATGGTCCATTAAGTCTATCATATGCTGACAATAGCTGAGAAGTCCGTGGATCTCCTCGGGGGCGGAGTAGGTGTCCGCCACTGCTTTGGCCTTGGCTAGCAATCGGGGAAGTCTTGACTCCTGTTCAAAGTAAGAGCAAATCGGTCCATCCACATTGTTGCCTCTTGATGCAATGAATCAATTACCCTTTCCCTTGCTTCCATTTCTGCTGATATCTTGGCGTACTCCTCCTCTAGCCTTTGCTCATGAGTCGCCGCTAGATTTAACTTCTCTTTGCACTCATCGATGATGGCCCACATATTCCCTTCAGTCTTGCTTAACTGTTGGGACAAATTTCTTTTCGACCTAAGGCAAGCCTTTAGCTCGTCCTTCAAGATCATGCCTTTGACCCCTGATGATTCCTTTCACCTCTTTGGAGCTTGAGCTCACTATTGCTGCCCTATAAAGCCCCTCAAAACTTTGCTTTGGTCGTGTTCTTCCTTTCGGGCCTTCTTGGTTTCTCGTTCCAAGGCTTCAGCGGTGGCCATATTGACGTCCCTTAGTTCATCATACTCTTTTCAGACTTTGATGGCTATGGACATGAACTTCTCTTCGACTACCCGGGCTCTTTCAAGCTCTGCCTTTAGGACTTGTACCTCATCACTTTCTTCCGAAGCTTTAACCTCATCGTCTCTCACAGTCTTTAGATTTGGGAGCCAATCCAATCCTTGTGTCCGGACTCTCAGCCACTTATGATAGCCGCCGATGCTCCCATTACTGCTTCCCCTAAGCTCTTTGTCCTTTCTTCACACCGCATCACATGCCTTGTGAATTCCTTAGAGTACCCTCGCATTGGGGTCACTGAAACCCCGTGTGATGAAAGGCGTGATGCTTTCGTCTGATGTCACTCCTCTCATGGGGTAGCCAAGCTGTCTTATGGCGAGGACGGGATTATAATTAATACAACCCCTTGTTCCCATCAAGGGAACATTTGGACATCCTTCGCATGAAGATAGAATCCTGATTCTTCCTTCGTTCTAGCAAGGGAACCAATTAACAGACGCCCCTCCATGCTAGCCAAGAGTTGGTCCCAATTTGCCTTTCCTTTTTCGACGCACGAGCGGTGACCTTGTAGCGGATAGGCGGGCCTACCTTCTTGGAGAAAAAGGTGTGAAACCAGCCACACATAGAGAGCCAGTGCACAACAAACAATTCTTGCGCTGCTCTTTTCACATCCCCGGTCGAACGTGTCATACATGGCCAAAATGGCGACGATCGGGCTTTCCTTGCCATGATGAAAGGCGAGGAAAGCGTCAATCGCTGCTAGGTCCACTAACCCTTCCATATTCGGAAAGAGGACAACTCCAAAGATCAAAAGCGCCAAGATGTCAATAAAAGAAAGCCCATTCGCCTTGATTTGCCAAGGCCTTTGCCCTTTCCTCAAAACACTTTCTTGGTACTCCGACTACCCCATTCCTATTTTGCTTTACACGGTCCAACTCTTGTGCTGAGATTTTCACTACCTTGGCAACTCTTGTCGTGGAGGGATAGAACCCAGAGAAAAGATATGGCTTCCTTCCTCCCAGTGGGCATCCCAGGATTTCTTCAAACTCTTTCACAGTCGACACTAGCTGGAAGTCCTCAAATGTGAAGCACCTTAGGGGCAGGTCATAATACTGGGAAAGGGATGCAATCGGTTCCATGGAGACTTCTACCCTAGCTAGGTCCCAAATCTTACCATAGGCTTTGCGAAAGGCTTGCCGTTGAAGTTGACCCATTTAATTGCCCCAACTCTCGTAAACTAGTGACCTCTAAGCTCTTGATTTTGACTTGATAGAACCTCTTTTTAAGCAAAGGCTTTTGACTTGATCCCATGTTTTACTAAAGTGAAATAAAATCTAGTGCGAATCAAAACTCCGACATCTATCATGGGTGGAATGGATGAATGCATGAAGAAATGCATATGACACAGATGCAATTTACGAATACGGGAGCCCGAGAAATTGTTTCCTTCTTGGATACAACGTTTGGGCAGCGTGGCACCCAACGTATGTTTTTAAGAAGGCGACACGGACCCTCCGTCGGTTTGCTAAAGTGAGGGGATCAAAGACGAAACCCACGCATGTTGCATATGTGAAAGGCACAACACGGGGATGTACATAGTACGACAATATTCACAAACAAATATAAGCAAAAGGGTATATGATACTATGCATGGCAGTGTGAAAAATGGCAGGCAGCGTGTTTGCTCCGTGCCCCTATTTAAAGGGACCTATATGGGAGGGAACTAACTAGGCTTTTAGTAATAACCCCCAAGGTAGTCATATCTCTCTTGATGGTTTCTAGAGGTATCATCCCCTTCGAAGAACATACTGCAGCAGTATGGACTACTAGCAACAATATGTTTTCAAAGAGAAAAACTCTAGATGAGGGTTCACTGTAATCAAGCAAGTCGGAGACCTAGCATGATCACAGATTCACCTCCACTCCTTATGTTCCCATGAACCCGGGTATAGGGCCCTTTTTCAACTCACAGTGTGTGCAAATAGTGTTGGTGTTTGTGTGCATCAAATGAATAAATATTTACCTCATGCATACATTTTAAAACGCACTAAAAGCAACAAAGATCTTATATACACAAGAACATAATGAAGGGAAACCAACCAAGGAGTAAGTCATGGTGAAGCATTGCACAAGATTAAATGGCCTAACTCTCTAAAAAAAGATCCCCAGTGGAGTCGCCAACTGTCGCAACCTACCCTTCGGCGGGAGGGCGACGCGTGACTCGCGGGATGCGTGTTCCACGAAAGGAATACGCGCGGAGTCGCCACCAACGTTTATTTGAGGAAAACGTCAGAAAAACCGGAAAAGACGCGATCTACGAACTTTTAAGTGAAAGGTTCGGGAGTTGTATTTATGCACGGGGAAGGTATTAGCACCCCACACGTCCGTCCCAAGGGACGGCAGCCTTTAATCGAATGTGCAAACATGACTTTAATTTTTTATGTTCCCTTTTTATGTCTTTATATCCTTTATACCCTTTTTATATTTTTCTGTTTTTGTGGTCGACAAGGGTGTTTCCCTTTGCTCCTACGTATTCCTCAATTTGCGATGAGGAAATCAGACCTACGTAGTTCTTTCTTATCAAGTGATTCTTTTTTACTTAAGAGGTGACCATTTTAAGGCGTTGGACCTTGAAAAAAATGATCCATTTACTTAGTAAGAAAATGACAAACTTCAAAAACCTATTTTTATGGACGAGCTTGACTAGGCGAGTTGATTTTAGCCTTAGTTTCACTTTAGTTATTAGTCAATTGGGTTAAGAATGAGAAATCCCAAAGAGAAAACGTCCGATTGATTTTCCGCTTTATTTTACCTAAAAGATGTTTTTTTTTATTATTATATTATTTTTTACCTCTTTTTTTATTTCCAACGTGGTTACGGCACGACCGAACGGTCGAAATTCATTTTAACCGAAGTTTACGGATAATACAATTCAAATGATCGGTGGAAATTTATTTTATTTTTAGGTTAAGCGAGAAATGACTTAAGTAAAATGGCTTAAGCACGTCAAGAGGGGGTATAAAAAGTAAATGAAACGAGAATAGAAATATACAAAACACAATGTGGACCACCATGGGTACATAGAATGAATCGAAAAAGCTTGGTTCGAGGTACTTACCCGTTGAAGATCGAAGAACGATGAAGAACGAATGAAGAACGTCGAAGAACGGTCGAAACCTTTGCGAAATTCTTCATGGAAAACGTTACGGAAACGTTTCGGAAGCGCCTCAGCTTAGATTTTCTTCACGGAAACAATTTTTCCAAGCAAATTCGAAAGAGAGAGAAGTGCCTAAGGGCTGAACCCTTTTCCTTCTCACTTCCTCCCCTATTTATAGCAAAATAGGGGAGATGGTTACCGCCCAGCTCGCCCAGGCGAGCTCAGCTCGCCCAGGCGAGCCAGGTTGCCTCCTCCAGAAGCAACAGCCTTCTGGAAGAATCTTCTGGAGGGCCCAAGTGGGCCTGGTTGCTATTTGCACCCCCATTTTTACTAAGTACACCCCCTCTGCTTTTTTTGGTGATTCTCTTTTCGTAAAGTATCGGAAACTTACGAATTTCGTAACGATACTTGTTTTCTTTCCGTAATGTTACGGAACCTTGCGGATTACATAATCATCCCCTTTTTGACATACGGAATGTTACGGAACCTCACTAATTATGCAACGATGCTTCCATTTGATTTCCGGTGTGTCACGGAACCTTACGGATTGTGCATCAATATTTTCTTTTGTTTTTCGGCATGTCCCGGAATTTCACAAATTGCCTAATGATGGGTGCCAAGCACCTTACAAGGACCAAACAAAGGTCGCATGTCATCAAGCAAAGGTCCCCGGACGAAATTAGGGTATGACACCCATGGACCCGAAATCTACCCTAAGCCTCATGAGAATCCTAGGGCCTTCTCTTGCATCTCTAGCCCAATCTACTTGGAGTCTTATATCCAATGCCCTTGCGGGGTAGGATTGCATCAGGTAGCACCATATCCTCCCATCAAGGAGCCTTCCATGCCTCACCCCCATAGCGTCTGAATGCACTCAAGTCGTGAGCATGGACGAGGGGTCTTAAATCTAAGCCCTGACCGTCTACCAAGCAAGCCAAGGCAATGAATTCGATGTAGATCCGCGAGATGACACCCCGGACAGAGGCTTGAAACCTATCGAAGAGCTTGTCAAGCTGCAACTCAAACCTAAACCTGGGTAGTGTATGCAGTTCCTTAAGGACCTTACTAGTCATGAGCACTGGCGCATTGCTGATGTGCTACACAGAAACACAAATGTATTTTCTTGGCAACCATCTTACATGCTGGGGATCCATCCCAACATAATTTGTCACGAACATGCCATATGCCCGTAGGCCAAACCAATATCGCAAAAGAAAAGGAAGATGGGTGAAGAACGACATAAAGTCGTAAAGGAAGAAGTCGACAAACTCCTTAAGGCAAACTTCATCAGAGAGGTCAGGCTTTTCACCTAGCTTGACAATGTCGTCATGGTCAAAAAGGTCAATGGCAAATGGCAAATAGCACCTATTACACTAATCTGAATAGAGTATGCCCCAAAGATAAATACCCTCTGCACAGCATCGACAGGCTAGTCAATGGAGTGTTCGAGTTCCAAGTGCTAAGCTTCCTGACCAGGAGAAAATGACATTTATCACTGAAGATGCCAACTTTTGCTAGAAGGTCATGCCTTTCGGCCTCAAAAATAGAGGCGTGACATACGAACGACTGATGGACCGAGTCTTTAAACAACAAATCGGACTAAACATCGAGGTATATGTGGATGACATGGTTATCAAGTCTCAAAGCATAGCCCAACATGAGATGGACCTAGAAGAAGTCTTCAGAGAACTCCACAAATATGACATGCGCTTTAACCTAAAAAATGCATTTTCGGGGTAGACGGAGGCAAGTTCCCTCGTCTTCATGATCACACACTGAGGGATTGAAGCCAAACTGACAAATGCACCACTATACTCGAGATACGCAGCCCTGCCAACATTCAAGAAGTCCAGAAGCTAAACGGTAGGCTAGCATCCCTGTCTAGGTTCCTCCCAAAGCTTGCAAAAAAGGTGAAGCCATTCTACAAATTTCTCAAAAAAACTATGCCCTTCCTATGGGATAAGACTTGTGAACAAGCTTTCCTAGCTTTCAAAAAGACCATAGCCACACCGCCAGTTTTGAGTCGACCCAAGCTAGGGGTACCCTTACTCCTGTATCTCTCAGTAGCTAACGAAGCCGTTAGCTCAACCCTCATTCAAGAGGAAGGGAAGAACCAACTTCACTTCACCAGCCGCATACTCCATGACACCGAGAAGCACTACCAAATGATCGAAAAGGTGGCACTAGCACTCATCACCTCGGCCCGACGGCTTAAGCCCTACTTCTAGAGTCATCAAGTGGTAGTTAAGATGAACTACCCTATCAAGCAGGTTTTGAGAAAGCCTAAACTCGCAGGAAGGATGGTGGCCTGGTTTGTCAAACTGTTAGAGTTTGACATCTAGTACGAACCTCGCGGCCCCATGAAGACACGATTCGTGGCTGACTTTTTGGCAAAATTCGTTGGAAACGACACAACCACCTTAGATTGGTGGACCCTTTGCATTGGTGGTGCATCCAACGTAAAAGGAAGCGGGGCAAGGATCATCCTCGAATGCCCTAACAATATCACTCTAGAGAAAGCCCTCAAACTCAACTTCGGAGACTCAAACAACCAGGCAAAGTATGAGGCGCTCATTGCAGGTCTAAAGTTAGCAAGAGAAGTTGGAGCTAAAAAGTTGCAATGCTTCATAGACTTGTAGCTTGTCCAAGGACAAGTTGCCAAAATATACCGGACCAAGGAAATAGTATTGCTCAAGTACTATCACATAGCAAAGTCTCTCATCGATAATTTCAAAATGCATTACATCCCTAGGGAAAGCAATACTCGAGCAGACCTGCTCTCTAAGCTGGCCCGCACCAAGAAGGCCGAACACCTCAAGACTATCATCCAGGAGACACTCCAAACTCCCACCATAGATGATGTTGAGGAAATTATGGTCAGCGAAAAAGAGGAACCAAACTGGATGACCCCCTACAAGAACTTCCTAATCCGGGGGGTACTACCACCAAACGAGCACAAAGCCCGACACCTCAAATGGAAGGCCAACTACTACGTCATCCTTGATGGCGAGCTATTCAAAAGAGAGTTGACAACACCCCTACTCAAATGCCTAAACAGTCAACAAGCAGACTACGCCATGACAGAACTCAATGAAGGGATCTGCAGTCTCCATACTAGAGGATGCTCCTTAGCCACCAAAGCGATGTGACCCGGCTACTACTGGCCAACACTTAGGGCAGACACTCTCGACTTTATCAGGAGATGCAGGTGATGCCAAGAGTTCACAGATGTGCCATGCAATCCTCCTGACAATCTTCACAATTTGAGCTCTCCTTGGCCCTTCGCCATGTGGGGAATGGACATATTGGGAGCACTACCAAAGGCCCTAGGAACCATCAAATACTTACTAGTCTCCATCAACTACTTTACCAAGTGGATAGAAGCAAGACCACTATGGGAAATTACGGCTAGCGAGGTGAAGAAATTCACCAGGAAACACCTCATTTGTAGGTACGGCCTTGCATATGCCATTGCCACAGACAACATCACCCAATTCAAAGCTCAGACTTACAAAGACTCCCTAATAAGGCTAAGCATCAAGTCACCTCTGTTGAACATCCTCAGACTAATGGACAGGCAGAGGCAGCTAACAGAGTCATCCTCAGGGCCCTGCATACTAGACTCGATAAGTCTAAGGGCCTATGGAAAGAAGAACTCTACAACATACTCTGGGCATCCCACTGTTCACCCTGAACAACAACTAATCAAACCCCTTACCGACTCACATATGGCATAGGCGACATGATCCCTGTTGAAGTCAGGGAACCATCGACAAGGAAACAATTGTTCCTACAAGAACAAAATGAATAGAATATGAGGGTGAAACTTGAAACAATCAAGAAAGTCTAAGAAATGGCGAGGATTAGAGAATAAGCCATCAAACTATGAGTAGCAAGGAGATACAATACAAAGGTTCAACCTGGCGACCTTGTATGGAGAGTTCAAGGAGAAGCCAAAAAAGATCCCCGAGCAAGAAAACTTGGCCCCAATTGTGAAGGTCCCTTCAGGGTCATAGCCAACCTTGAGAATAGAGCATACCGACTACAAGAGTTGGATGGCAAAGCAATTCCAAGAACATGGAATGCCACCCACTTGAAGTTCTACTTCAGCTAACCTACATTCTAAACCCGATGTTGTACTCTTTTTCCTACTCAGGTCTTTTGTCCCAAAAAAAGAAAGATCAGGGTTTTGGCTTTAAGGGTTTTAACGAGGCATATTTGGGGTAATGAAGGGAATTCGTACTCAATCAAATGCATTGAAAAATTCTACATCCCTTCCTTTTCACATGTCTCTTATCAAGAGCATCCATAGTCAAAGCTTTGTGGCTCTTAAAACCCAAGGTTGGTCCTTGGTGGCCCCACTTCTAACACTAAGTCTCCAGTACGTGCCACTTCGTAAGGGGCACGTATGCAAGAGCATATCATTCTAACTCCAGTACATGCCACCCACGGTGAGTGACATGTGCAAACGAGCACCGTACTAAGCCTCTAGTACATGCCACTCATGCCATGTGCGCACGAGCACCCTACTAAGTTTCCAAAGTGTGCCACCCATGATGAGTGACATATATGCAAGAGCATATTACCATCACAACTCCAGTGTATGCCACCTATGATGAGTGACATACATGCAAGAGCATATTACCATCACAACTCCAGTGTATACAACCTATGATGAGTGACATACATGCAAGAGTGTATCACCACCATGACTCCAGTATATGCCACCCACGATGAGTGACATATATGCACAACGAGTGACATGTGCTCACGAGCACACCCCATCTCCAGTGTATGTCACCCACAACGAGTGACATACATGCAAGAGAATATTACTATCACGACTCCAGTATACGCCACCCATGATGAGTGACATATATGCAAGAGGATACTACTAAGCCTTCAATACAAGTCACCCACGATGAGTGACATATGTGTATGAGAACACCCTGTCTCCAGTGTATGCCACCCATGGCGAGTAACGTACATGCAAGAGCATATTACATTCATGAGTCTAGTGTATGCCATCCATGACGAGTGACATATATGCAAGAGAATACTATTAAGCTTATAGTGCATGCCACCCAAGGCGAATGGCATGCACACATAAGCATACCCTAATAACTCCAGTATATGCCACCCACAACAAGTGACATATATGCATAAGCATATCACCACGTCTTCAGTACGTGCCAACCACAACAAGTGGCATGTATGCAAGAGCACGGTGCCCAAAACCCAGGTCGAACAATTCCCTAGTCAATCCTCCAAAGGGATTGCAAAACCCAAGGTCCACCCTTGGTGAGTCCTACTGATTCACACCACTATGCCTCTAGTACATGCCAGTTTGTAAGGGTATGTATGCAAGAGTAAGCCATTACATCTCCAATACATGCCACCCATGACGAGTGCCATGTATGCAAGAGCCCATCACTTACATTGCACACAAGACTCGACAAACCCAAGCTCCACACTCGGTAAGCCTCACAGGTTCACAAAATCCAAGGCTTGTCCTTGGTAAGCCTCAACATAGCTCCACAGGCTCGACAAAACACAGGGCAAACACGTCCCCAGTCCAAGGCTTGATAGACCCAAGGTTCACCCTTGGTGAGTCGTTTCTTTTACTAAGTTCCATCTCCAAAGAAACTCAAGGTACGCAAGGTCCTCCTTTGACAATCTTCTATATTCCTGACTTTTATTTGTGCAAGAATACAGGCCTACCAAAAAAACCCAAGGTCCACCTTTGGTGTACATTCTTCCAAAACCTAAGGTCTGTCCTTGGTATACATTCCTTTAAAACCCAAGGTCTGCCCTTGGTACACACTTCTACAAAACCCAAGGCATTCCCTTGGTCTGCTCACATGCAGCAACTACGACAACCACCGTCAAAGGTCCAAGTTCAACTAAACAAACTACCACCACATTATTTGGCAAGACCTTTAATCAGGTACAACCCATACTTACTCTTCACAACCATCAGGAGTACTTTGGCAGGTCAAGATGACCCTATTAAAGACAGCGGGAGCAATATGAGTAACATGGTGAACAACATAAAGGCCTAAGCTTGAAGCTTAAGGATAAGCTTGAAGATGTTTTGACTTTTACATGCCTAACTCCCTTGAGTGGCATTTGTATTGGTTTTTATCTTGTATGTTGCATCTTAGTACATATGATATTTGTATTGCATCATTCATTATCATGGTTAGTGTGAAGAAAAGTTTCTTCAAGAGACAAAAGCTCTTAGTTTTAATTGATTACAAGTCCATTGTAATCAATTACAACATGTTGTTTGAAGCTTGAAGAGTTAAGTCTTGTATCGGTTTAATCGATTACAGTTGTCTCATAATTGATTACTCTGTTCTTTGAGACAATGACAAATTTATTCAGGAGTCTCTGCTTTAATCAATTGCCAAGTGGATTAATCAATTACTTCTCTCTCATTTAGTTGTTTAGAAGTGAAAAATAACACTTTAATCGATTACTTAGAGCATCTAATCAATTACATTGTTCTTGAGTTATTTCCAAATGTTGGGAAGAACACTTTAATCGATTACTTAGATAATTTAATTGATTACATTAGTGAATTAATCAATTACTTTGTAGATTTAATCGATTATAGGAGATTATAACTGTTTTCTCTATAAATAACCAGCTTGTGTTCCCCTCCACATGCATCAAGAGAATACTTAATATCTCAAAAATAGCCCATTAGCCTCTGAATGAGAAAGATCTCGAGCCGTCATTAGTGAAAAGAAAAGAGAAGAAAAGAGCCTTATAGTAACTCACAACTTCTTAATCGTTTGCTTATGAAGACCTTTTCTTAGAAGTGAGTTGTGTCTCTTGAGTTGAAGAAGAACACCTCCTCAATCCAACAAGGTTTTTGTGGAAAAGATTGATCAGGTTATATCTTTCTTTACTCATTTTTTTTGTGTATGGTTTTACACATCTTTTGGTTATGCATAAATCACTTAGGGCATGCTAGAATAGAGACTTCTAGTTTAGGGTAAGAGTAGGGTTCTCTTAGGCTTATATTCACAAAGAACCCTAGTGTTGGGTGCCTTAGTCTCTTTTTCTAGGGTGGGAATTGTAGATTGGCTATGATTGCTTATAAGGATTCTTGATGTATAGTGAAAATCAAATTGGTTTTGGATTAGATAATTGGATTAGCATATTTAGTAATAGAGAGTGAACCAGTATAAAAAGATTGTGTCTTTCTTCTCTTGATCTGGTCTTTTTCTCTCATTCAAGTATTAATCAAGTTTGTCAAAAGGATTCAAGATTTATATTTGTGAAAGAAAGGATATTAATGAAAGATCTTGTTCAAGGAAGTATTGATTACGTTCGGTTCATATATGTGTTTGTGATATGATCCCTACAAAAAGTTTTCTTCTAACTCTATTTTTTTAAAAGGTACATTTTGTTTTGAAAGAAAATTCGCCCCCATCCCCCTCTTGGTTTATGGAGTCCCATCATCTTTTTTTAGACTCATCACCCGATTCCATGACAAGACCTTTAATCAGGTGAAACTTACATTTACTGCTCATAACTCATAACCATCAAAGGAGAAACTCAGCAAGTCAAGTGACCTATCCCCACCCTGGTTGGCAAGACTTTCAACCAGGGGTAAGTCAGACATCCTCCTCACAATCATCACGAGACAAGCTCCTCAAAACAGATGGAAACGCCACTAGATAGGTGACAAGACCTTTAACCAAGTTGAAATCAAACTTAAGATGACTTTATGTCATTATACTTTTTATAAGACCACCATGGTCTTACTTCTACATTGACAAGGTCTTACTTCCTATGCTGTCAAACATTCTACATTATTGATGAAAGCTTGCTTGTGGGGCTTCTATGGAGGCTGGATCTTTGAGCTTCAATGAGGTCCTTTAATGGTGATTTTCCACCATGGAGATGCAGTGGAAGACAAAGGAGAAGAGGTGAGAGGAGGCGCCATCCACTAGGGAATAAGCCATGGAAGAAGGAGCTTCACCACAAAGATGAGCCTTGGATAAGAAGCTTGGAGAGGGTGCTTCAATGGAGGAAAAGAAAGAGGGAGAGAAAGAGAGAGGGGGGAGCATGAAATTGAAGGAAGAAAAAGGGAGAGAAGTTGAACTTTGAGTTGTGTCTCACAAGACTCTCATTCATCAAAGTTACAACAAGTGTTACACATGCTTCTATTTATAGACTAGGTAGCTTCCTTGAGAAGCTTTCTTGAGAAAACTTCCTTGAGAAGCTTCTTTGAGAAAAATTCCTTGAGAAGCTAGAGCTTAGCTACACACACCCCTCTTATAACTAAGCTCACCTCCTTGAGAAGCTTCCTTAAGAAGATTCCTAAAGAAGCTAGAGCTTAGCTACACATACCTCTCTAATAGCTAAGCTCACCTCCTTGAGATGAGAAGCTGGAACTTAGCTACACACCCCCTATAATAGCTAAGCTCACCCCCATGACAAAAAACATGAAAATACAAAAAAAAGTCCTTACTACAAAGACTACTCAAAATGCCCCGAAATACAAGGCTAAAACCCTATACTACTAGAATGGCCAAAATACAAGGCTCTAACGAAGGAAAAACCTATTCTAATATTTACAAAGATAAGCGGGCTCATACTTAGCCCATGGGCTCGAAATCTACCCTAAGGCTCATGAGAACCCTTAGCTCTTCCCTTGGATCTCTAGCCCAATCTACTTGGAGTCTTCTACCCAATGCCCTTGTGGGATAGGATTGCATAATTCCCTCTACCTTGGAAAGGATTTGACCTCAAATCCCGAGGTTCTTCATACTCTGGGCTCCTTCCCTCAACACCTGTAAAAAGAACAAAAACATATGTATTAGTGGTGTTTGGTATGTTGAAGTAAGGTAAGGTCTGAAAACCCATTTCCTGGGCATCTTCCCACGAAGGAACATGGTTTCTCACCAACTCAATGAGTGGTGCTACAAGTATAGAAAAATATGGGACAAACCTTTTGTAAAAGTTTGTTAAGTCGTGGAAGCCCCAAATTTTTCATATACTTGGTGGAGTGGGCCACTCAGGAATGACCTTTATTCTCTTAGGGTTCATGGGAACCCTTTGATCACTATTTGAAAAATTAAGAAAAGTAATGCAATAAAACATACATTTTTCTGTATTTTCATATTGATTATTCCTACCAAAAAGTATGACAAACCTAAGGTGTCCCATATGAGTACCTAAGTTTGTATTGAAACTAAAAATAAGAACAAACCTACCTAATGGGTCCCTATCTACACACACCATGAAGATGTTAGGTGTACGAGTGATTTTACAAAAGAGGGTTGCACCACTCAAAACATTCATCATACCACCTATTTTAGGGACTTGGTGCCTAATAATACCTATTTTGGGCACCAACAAAGCACAAGGATTTAAGCTCTTGCGAACCAAACCCTCATCCAACAACTTCTTTACTTGAGGAATAAACTCAAGCCCAAGAGGTGTGGCAATGCTAGCAAGTGCCTTTTTACAAAAGAGAAAATGTGGAGGTTGTCTAAGAGGGAAAGTTTCTTTAATGTTTGTCTTTATTGTAATATGAGTTTCCTTCTTAGCTAAACTCTTGGAGGAGACACTTACCTCCTTACACTTCTCTTTAACCACTAATGGTTGTCCTTCTTCTTGGGGGTAGATTTCTTCACTAGATTCTTCCCCTTTTGCTTTTTCACTTTCACTAGAGGAAGGTGAAGTAGTAGCCTCATCATGGCTACTATAAATGTCTTGGCCCCTCATAATCATGGTTTTTGTGGTGGGGCATTGAGAAGTAATGTGTCCTCTTCCAAGACATTTAAAGCATTTTATAGAGCAAGTTTTCTCTTGCATACTAGCCTTAGGGGCTTGCTTTTCTATTGTCTTCCCCTTATCATCTTGGGCTTAGAAGGTGTCACCCCTAAGAAGCCTTGACCTTGGTCTTTCTTTGGATAAGAGTGAGAGCCATAAGATTTTGAAGTAGACTTCTTTTTAAGTTGTTGCTCTACCCTTATTTCCCAATCTAAGTTAGCCTCTACATTGTCCTTACCATGGAAGTATGAGAGTTTAATGTTAGCCTCTTGAGGCTTTCTTTCCTTTTCTCTTCTATGGGAGTGAGGTCTAAGATGTGACCTATGCCTTCCTTCGTAATAGTCACGAAGTTGTTCACTTAGGCTTTTGCAAGAGTTATGACTACTATAGGAGGCATGTTTTTCTCTTTTCATTTCTTTCATTATTTTTCTTCTTTCTTCCTCTCTTATTTTCTTTCTTTCATCTTGACTTATTTCTTCCACTCTTTTTTTTCCTTTTTCTTTTCTCTCTTGTTTTTCTTTCCATAACTTGAGGGAACTCAACTCATCTAAGATTCTAGATAAAGGGTCTTTATGACTAGTACCCTTGCCATTAACACTAGATGAATGATGACTCATGTTGGTTCCTAAGTTGTGGTTCTTTCTTGTTGGAGGTTTGAAAACAAAAGGTAAAAGAAACTATGGTTGAAACTAGCCAAATAAACACTAAAAGAGGTGTGAAAGATAAGGTAAAAAACTAATTGGTAAAAGGAAAGCTATCTAGGCGGTTTGACAATGGAAGGTAAAGGAAATAAGTTATGAAAGTAAGCAAGAAATGTAAACTAGGCGAATCCTAAGAGTGTTTGGATGACCACATTCAAGGTTCCCAACAAAACACTCACTATCCTAAAAAAAATTGCCTAAAATTATTACGCACAAATGGAAGTTTGGTAACCTATTGGAGGCTCCCAACACACTTCCAATGAAAGGCCTTTTTGTTACAAAACTTGAAAGCAATGAAGGTAAGTAAATTGCAAATTACAAAATTACAAAACGGTCCTCAATTTTGGTGATTGTTCTCTCTTTGGTGATTCACTCAATTTGGAGTGTTTCTTAGTCCAATAGCTCTTAAGGTGGTTGGCCCCTTGCTTCTGGACTCAAATTCTTCAAGGGATGGCACCAATCCTCCTTCCAATTCCCTATATGGCAACCCACAAACAAGGAAACAAAGAGACAAGCAATAACCAAAGACCAAAAAAAATGAAATGAAAGCTAAACCAATGGAGTTTTAACAAGACAATTTTTCAAGGATTATTCAACAATTAAAGCAATGAAAAGGACATAGAAGCAAGCTAGGACTCAAAGAGAAACTTAGAATGGCTCTAGAGTAGAGTAAAAAAATGGAAAAAAAAAGACTCAACAAACCTCTAGCTTTGGCACTTGTTTTCACACTAATTTTCAATTGAAATTTAGGAACTAAGATTGGCATAAAATAGGCACCAATTATAGAATAAATTTTGAGCCAAAACAACAAGCACACTTCCCTTTCACCTTTTTTTTCTGGATACTGTTTTTTTCTGCCAACTTGTGTGATTTTTTGTATTATTTTCCTTTTATCCAAATCAATTTTTTCTTTTTTTATAACTTTTTTCCAGATGTCTAGAAAATTCAGCAAAAATTTCAGCTCAAAATTCGAAGTAACCAATTCTCAGTAATTTTTACAAGTTTGTATGTCCAAGCTGCCAGCACCAGCGATTTTTTTTAAGCATGGTATATTGATTGCCTTGGGCTTACTTTCAACCCTCTTATGTATGTTGAACTCACTAGGATTGTTTACCACAGTTTTAGAAGTTCAATATTCACTTAGGATCAACATTTCAGCCAGCAATTCAATCACCAAAACTCAAATTCACAATAGACACAATCATAAGGAAACCTAAAAGTTCAAGAAAAGGTTCACAATCAAAGACTCTCTAAGAATTTTGCATGAACATGTTAAGGACTAATTAACATGAAAGATTTGACTCAAATCAAATAATAGGCTAAAAGAATTTCATACACTCATGAACAAATGAGTTAGACAAAGAAACAAGAAAATAAAATTCAGCACAACATAAGAAATCTAATGTGACAAGTTTCATGACTAGACATGACTTCTATGACAAAACTACAATAGGTGAACAAGTCACTCTAGATTTTTGAGGTTTTCTTCTACTTTAATATTTTTGTAAGAATTTTATGGTTTGGGTTTCAGCCACAAAAAATAACAAGACAAAACTCAAAGGAACCTAAACTTAACACAATTCATGGTTCAAGAACAAGAACAAGAAATTTGAACCATAGAAAATAAAATCTAGCTTCTATAGCAAGTTTAATCGGTGGAAACTCTAAAGAATCATGTTAAAAAAATTTAGCACAAGACATGTGAGGATATACATGGAGAAAAAATGAAGAAACAACAATGGAAGAGAAGGTATAGCAAAAAAAATAATGGACGTTTAAGGAGCACCTACTTGAAGCTCTTGTGCTCTGATTACCACTTGATGAAAGCTTGCTTGTGGGGCTTCTATGGAGGCTGGATCTTTGAGCTTCAATGAGGTCCTTTAATGGTGATTTTCCACCATGGAGATGCAGCGGAAGACAAAGGAGAAGAGGTGAGAGGAGGCGCTATCCACTAGGGAATAAGCCATGGAAGAAGGAGCTTCACCACCAAGATGAGCCTTGGATAAGAAGCTTGGAGAGGGTGCTTCAATGGAGGAAAAGAAAGAGGGAGAGAAAGAGAGAGGGGGGAGCATGAAATTGAAGGAAGAAAAAGGGAGAGAAGTTGAACTTTGAGTTGTGTCTCACAAGACTCTCATTCATCAAAGTTACAACAAGTGTTACACATGCTTCTATTTATAGACTAGGTAGCTTCCTTGAGAAGCTTTCTTGAGAAAACTTCCTTGATAAGCTTCTTTGAGAAAACTTCCTTGAGAAGCTAGAGCTTAGCTACACACACCACTCTCATAACTAAGCTCACCTCCTTGAGAAGCTTCCTTAAGAAGATTCCTAAAGAAGCTAGAGCTTAGCTACACATACCTCTCTAATAGCTAAGCTCACCTCCTTGAGATGAGAAGCTAGAACTTAGCTACACACCCCCTATAATAGCTAAGCTCACCCCCATGACAAAAAACATGAAAATACAAAAAAAAAGTCCTTACTACAAAGACTACTCAAAATGTCCCAAAATACAAGGCTAAAACCCTATACTACTAGAATGGCCAAAATACAAGGCTAAAACGAAGGAAAAACCTATTCTAATATTTACAAAGATAAGCGGGCTCATACTTAGCCCATTGGCTCGAAATCTACCCTAAGGCTCATGAGAACCTTAGGGCCTTCCCTTGGATCTCTAGCCCAATCTACTTGGAGTCTTCTAACCAATGCCCTTGCGGGATAGGATTGCATCAATTATGATGACCTATTCATATGACCACAAGTACAGAGCGTTGCAAAGACAAAGTTAACATACATGACATGCACACAAGGCATACATAAATAGTGCAAAATTCATCATCAAAGAAAATAAAAAATTGTCATAGTTACAGGGCCTATGCGGTCAAATCCCAACAAAGATGAAAAAGATAAAGACAACGGTAGCCTAGACACAGGCATCATCGCCTTGTTCCGCAACACCCTACCCTTCATCAATAGCCTCATCCTCAGCTACAATGTCTTCCTCATCAAGCAGGACACCATCCTTCATATCCTTGAAGGGATCAAAGAGACCTAAGTCAAGGTCTTTTGCAATGAAACTGGCTTGCTTGACGGCCTTCTAAAATCCTTTTTCATTCTGCTTCACGGCCTCCTTCTTGTACAGAAGTAATTCTTCTTCAAGCTCTCTATTGGCTTCCCTCTCCTTAGTAGCTCGTAGCTAGGACTCCTCCAACCTAGACTCTAACTCCTCAAGCAGGGCCTCTAACTCTTCAACCACCTTGGCAAGCTCATCCTTCCAACCGCCAAGCTCTCCACCTTGCCGCCCAAGTTCTTCTTCTCTACCTTCAAGTCCTTACAACATTTAAACAATTCATCATTGTCTAGCCTGGTGTGCAACAACTTGGCCAATACACAACCAACTTTGGAAGTCAATTGGCGGTTTGACCTTACGGCCTCAGCAACAACAATAGTGGCATTGCCCACCTTAGGGCGCTCCACTCGCCAAAAAGTACGAGCAACATCCTTCCATTTGGAGACCTCTACCTCGAAGGACGCCAGCTTCTACACAGCCTCTTGGTGTCACTATCCATTCTCCTAAAAATTGCCAAACACCTTTGGAGAAAGACTTTGGCTGAGTCAATAGCATTCTGCACCCTAGCTAACCTAATAAGGTTCTTATCAAAGGCTGACACATAACTAACTCGGGTCTTCTACTCCGGCTTGTAAGTTGCACCCCACAGTGAGTCAGCATCATAGAGGTGTACAAGTGATCAAGGAAGATGTGAAGGCGAGAGGACAAAGAAGGCGATGCCACCACTGCCAAAACAGCAGAGGGAGAAACCATCAGAGTCGACAAGGAAGGAGGCAGCACTGTGGGAGCACTAGTGGTTGCGACATCAACACTTAGTATAGGTGCCACAACAAAACCAACATAAGTAGTTGCTCCAGCTTGTAAGTTGCACCCCACAGTGAGTCAGCATCACTAAAGGTGTACAAGTGATCAAGGAAGACATGAAGGTGAGAGGACGAAGAAGGCGACACCACTGCTGCCAAAACAACAGAGGGAGAAACCATCAGAGTCAACAAGGAAGGAGGCAGCACTGTGGGAGCACTAGTGGTTGCGACATCAACATTTAGTAAAGGTGCCACAACAAAACCAACATAAGTAGTTGGTACAACAACTTCAGTAGCAACAGGAGTGGCCTCCTGAACAACAACAGCAGGGGGAGGCAAAGGAGTAGGAGTAGCAACAGTAGTAGGAGCCATTCCGGGCGTCAAAGGCTCATCGGGGCCTTCGACTTCTTCCGACCAGACGGCCCAACACCATCATCCCTCTTCCTCTTTACCAAAACAGAGGGAGGAGCGTTGGGGGTGACCACAGCAACAACAACAATAGGGCCAACCTCACCAGCAGGTTGACCCTCTTCTCCAACAGCAGGAGCAGCGGTAGACGATGGCACAGTCCCACTTGCAGGTTTGACCTGCTTCACGAGTGGCCTCTAGGCGAAGTCACCTGTAATACCTACAAAACAAGCAATAACAACAACACAAGAAAGTGTTAGACATTGGCTGACACCGACCTAAGATACAAATAAGGGCAAGGTTAGGCATTTTACCATCCAAGGCAGCAAGGGGATCGATTGTCAAAGGAGGAGACAAAATGGCCAACGTGTCCAGTGAGGTCAGCAACTTCTCCAAAATTACTTTGTCATCCCTATCAACAAGGATCAACAAATCCTCATCATATGACTTGAACCTAGTAGGGTTAGATTGCTAGTAGAATAGGAAGTGAGGCTCCCCGTTCCTGTTGAACATCAATGGCATACCATCAGCCACGACACCAGTAGCCAAGACCTTGAAGAAACGACCCTTAAAATAGCAAAAGATGTTTGAATCAAACTCAAATAGCTTCTTGGACACATTGTTTAAGAAGACCCATTCAATATTGCCAGACAATTTCATTTGAAACAAAAATAAGAAGACCAACACATTAGGTCGGATGTTGAAGAAAGGGTACAAAATTTTAAAGGCCCTCACCGTTTCCCAATGGTTTAGGTGGACTTGAGAAGAGGCCACATTCAAGTGCTCAAGCAGAGCACATTCGGAAGCAGTCAAGGGAAGAATGACACCCGAGACCTCAAACAGACATATGTACATAAAGAAGAAGAGCAGGCAACTAGGCACCACCCTCAAGAAAAGGAAATCATCACTCCCGCAAGCTTGAACGGCCAACTTGCAGAAGTCCTCAGGGTTTGCTAGGTTCACTTGGCACTGAAGCACAGCAACACTCGCCATAGAGGTGAGGGAGGACTTATATTTTAAAATGTAATTCCTCACCCACTCATAGCCAGTGACGGTTGGGGTGGACGATAGTGACCTAACACTTTTGCTACGTCGCACGCAGGAAGACGCCTTCACATCTTCACCACCACTACCTCTCCTCACACCCCCAGAAGCAGAAGGGGGAGGATAACAGTGACCGAGACTGGCTCCCCAGTAGCAGCAGAAGGTTGTACCCTCTCGCCAACGCAAGAAGTGCCCCCACCAGTACAACGTGAAGCCCTCACCCTCTCCGAAGAGGAGGACTTGCTGTCAGAGGCACCTCGATAAGTATCCTCTGACAAGGAACCGCCTATTGAGATGACCTCCCGATCCATTATGGGTTGCTCAAATGAGCCCCCAGAATCACTGCCACCCATATCGATGGTAGAATCGGACAAGAACAAAGACATTGTGGAAGATGCAAGTACCTTGAAGGAGAATGAATGAAGAAGAAAGGGAAACGTAAGCCAGAAAGCACAGAAGCAAGAAGCCGAGAAAGCAAGGAAGCAAAAAGAAATTTTGAGAATGAATAGTGACCCAAAATCAAATGTCCAGTCCATTTAAAAGGGAGAAGGACTCTTCAGTATCTGGCAAGAACTATAGTGGCGCCCTAAAATTTCACACCACGACGCTCCCCCACTCACCAACAAACAATGACTCAGTATGTGCCTAGTCCATGAGTGACACGTATGCAAGAGTATTGTGCGTGCATCACACACGCATGCAGTAGTAGACAAACATTATGTCCTGTCTTCAATCCACTCTCGAACAGTCAAAAATGGACAGAGTTGTCAAATCTGACGACTTACCTTACACGCCAAAGGCATGTCCATCATGGGCAACTTGATAGAAGCAACCCGGACCATACTTGTCCAGGCTCAGGGGCTTGACAAGTTACATCAACCTACAATTCTCTCACCTATTGAGGTTACCACACCTGACATTTAATAACATTGGTCCACACTTGGGGGCTCAATAAACTCATCACCCTCTATTTGTCAAGACTACTACCCCGAACATCAGACAAGCTCCCTCGACACGAGACAATCTCCTTCAACATTGGACAATCTCTTTTGCCTGCAAGCCGGCTCAGAGCTTGGCAACCTGAATTCCCAACAAAAAGGTTATCTCTAACCTGTTAATATTCAAATGTATTTGAATAAATTTATCTGTTGGCAGGTAATTAATAATCCATAAGTCCACACATTATCTACAAGGTACAATTATCCTCTACCTTTTATCTATAAGACATGAATTGGACAATCTCTTTAGCCCGCAATCCGGCTCAGAGCTTGGTAGTCTGAATTCCCAACAAAGAGGTTATCTCTAACCTGTTAATATTTAAATGTATTTGAATAAATTTATCTGTTGGCAGGTAATTAATAATCCATAAGTCCACACATTATTTACAAGGTACAATTATCCTCTACCTTTTATCTATAAGCAAATGTTTATCTCTAACATTATCTATAAGCTCCCAGCTATTATCTACAAGTTGATAATTATCTATAAAGGCTATAGCAGTCCCTACAATCACACTCCACTCCTATAAATACCAGGTTCCATCGAACTCTCTACGTCTCATATCACATTCGCTCATCCCTCGAGCTTAAGCATACTTGCACCTATACACATATACCTGCATATTTCTCCTAACTCATATTCTTACTTGAGCGTCGAAGTCCTTTGTTTTGCAGGTCCCCCCTCATGCGCTCTTGACAAAGGCACCCTTTAAAGCCGACATGTAAGGTCTGGGACCCTACATCTGCCGCGTCAACCCTAACGTGTTCAAGTTCCAGATTTTGATAAAAACAATAGTTAAACTTATCCAACCACCGTCAAGTAAAATATAATACTTTAACCAAAACAATTTCAATATTTGTTCTAATATTGTCATTGAAATTAGAACAATGCTTAGGAAGTTCAACATATTCCTTTAGTAATAGAAAATAGTTTAACATTAGAACAAATAGAAAAAACCTCATAATATGATTAAAGTATTACAAAATAAATTAAATTCATTATATAAAAAATACTACAGATCCTGGAGGAACATATAATTAAAACATGATTTATTTTTTTTCCTTTAGATGATGATCCTACACTTGTCATTATATCTTAATAGGTCAAAATCGATTGGATGAAAAAAAGAAAAATGACGATGGTTTACATAGATTGTTGCTTCTCTATTTATAATAATAATTTTAAGGTATATGTAAAGAAAATCATATGTATTAATCATATACTAATTAAAAATAAAACATAAATTTCAAATTCTTCAATTTATAATGAGTGTAATTAAGCCTATATAAATTTATCATGAATTGTATTTCTCCAAATATTTTTTAAATGATTATAATAATTATGTGATATGTATAAATTCATAAGCAAAATAGTAAATATAAATTTATAATTATTTTCTTTAGTATTCATTAATTATTATTCTGAAAACAATGCTTACATGTACTTGATTTTTTTGGGTTTAAAAAAAAATTTATAGTTAATGTATTTGTGCTTCGTTGTCAACATATCTTCCAAAAACTTAGTAGAGTGGCATCTGCTGCAAAGCTTCTCCAAAGGGCATAGTTATTTTTAGTTTCCTGAAAATGTCTAGAAATCTCGCCAGATGGCGGTCCTTATCTTTCTTGGAAGGTACCACGGGATATGGCACTTTCATACCCTTATCTAAAGCTTTTCCTTTCCTCTTTTCTCTTTCTTTTTCACTCCTACTCTTTGCTTCATCTTTATTTTTTTCAACTTTTTCTTTTTCTACCACTATTTCTTTTTCTTGGTCTTTTATTTATTTCTCTTCGACCATTATTTGTTTTCCCCCCTCTGACTCATTGCATCTGTTACCTCATTCTTCTTTTTAATAGTAGTGTCCTTTAAAGCAACTTGGTCCTTCAAAGCAACAACATCCTCATCCTCAGCCGCCACAAGCTTCCTGCTTCTTGTTACAACAACTTTACACTCTTCTTTGGGATTCTTCTCAGTATTTGCCCCAAAGTTGTTGGATGACTTCTCAGCTAACTGCTTGGCCAGTTGACCCACCTGAATCTCAAGGTTTTTCATGGCTAACTCAGTATTCTTATGGTTAGACATTGATGCAATCCTACCCCCCAAGGGTATTGGATAGAAGACTACAAGAGGATTGGGCTAGAGCTACTAAAAAATGCCCAAGGGTTCTCATGAACCTTAGGGTAGATTTTTGAGCCCATGGATCAAGGTTGGATCCACTCTTTATTGTAAATATTAAAATAGGTTTTTCCTTCGTTTGGGCCTTGTATTTTGGCCATTCTAGTAGTATAAGGTTTTAGCCTTGTATTTCGAGGCATTTTGAGTAGTCTTTGTAGTAGGGAATTTTTTTTTTGTATTTTCATGTTTTTTGGCATAGGGGTGAGCTTAGCTATTATAGGGGGTGTGTAGCTAAGCTATAGCTTCTCATCTCAAGGAGGTGAACTTAGCTATTAGAGAAGTGTGTGTAGCTAAGCTCTAGCTTCTTTAGGAATCTTCTTAAGCAAGTTTCTCAAGGAGGTGAGCTTAGTTATGAGAGGATGTGTGTAGCTAAGCTCTAGCTTCTCAAGGAAGTTTTCTCAAAGAAGCTTCTCAAGGAAGTTTTCTCAAGAAAGCTTCTCAAGGAAGCTACCTAGTCTATAAATAGAAGCATGTGTAACACTTGTTGTAACTTTGATGAATGAGAGTCTTGTGAGACACAACTCAAAGTTCAACTTCTCTCCCTTTTTCTTCCTTCAATTTCATGCTCCCCCCTCTCCCTTTCTCTCCCTCTTTCTTTTCCTCCATTGAAGCATCCTCTCCAAGCTTCTTATCCAAGGCTCATCTTGGTGGTGAAGCTCTTTCTTCCATGGCTTATTCCCTAGTGGATGGTGTCTCCTCTCACCTCTTCTCCTTTGTCTTCTGCTGCATCTCCATGATAGAAAATAACCATTAAAGGACCTCATTGAAGCTCAAAGATCCAGCCTCCATAGAAGCCCTACAAGCAAGCTTCCATCAAGTGGTAATCTGAGCACTAGAGCTTTAAGTAGGTGCTCCTTAAACCTCCATTAATTTTTTTTGCTTTACCTTCTCTTCCATTGTTGTTTCTTCATTTTTCTCCATGTATCTCCTCACATGTCTTGTGCTAAATGTTTTTAACATGATTCTTTAGTGTTTCCACCGATTAAACTTGCTATAGAAGCTAGATTTGATTTTCTATGGTTCAAATTTCTTGTTCTTGTTCTTGAACCATGAATTATGTTGAGTTTAGGTTCCTTTGAGTTTTGTCTTGTTATTTTTTGTGGCTGAAACCTAAACCATAAAATTCTTACAAAAATATTAAAGTAGAAGAAAACCTCAAAAATCTAGAGTGACTTGTTCACCTATTGTAGTTTTGTCATAGAAGTCATGTCTAGTCATGAAACTTGTCACATAAGATTTCTTATGTTGTGCTGAATTTTATTTTCTTGTTTCTTTGTCTAACTCATTTGTTCATGAGTGTATGAAATTCTTTTAGCCTATTATTTGATTTGATTCAAATCTTTCATGTTAATTAGTCCTTAACATGTTCATGCAAAATTCTTACAGAGTCTTTGATTGTGAACCTTTTCTTGAACTTTTAGGTTTCCTTATGATTGTGTCTATTGTGAATTTGAGTTTTGGTGATTGAATTGCTGGCTGAAATGTTGATCCTAAGTGAATATTGAACTCCTAAAACTGTGGTAAACAATCCTAGTGAGTTCAACATACATAGGAAGGTTGAAAGTAAGCCCAAGGCAATCAATATACCATGCTTAAAAAAAATCCCTACTACAAAGACTACTCAAAATGCCTCGAAATACAAGGTTAAAACCTTATACTACTAGAATGGCCAAAATACAAGGCCCAAATGAAGGAAAAACCTATTCTAATATTTACAAAAAAGAGTGGATCCAACCTTGACCCATGGGCTCAAAAATCTACCCTAAGGTTCATGAGAACCCTAAGGCATTCTTTAGTAGCTCTAGCCTAATCCTCTTGTAGTCTTCTATCCAATATCCTTGGGGGGTAGGATTGCATCAGACATGGTCACTTGCATGAATTGTGCCAAAGTTTCTTCCAGTTTGGTAGTCCTCTGGAAAATATTAGGCCCTTGTTGAGGTGGCCTGTTGGAAGGTCCACCCTGGTCCTTATTGAATTGATTACCAAGGTGTGATCTCCATTGTCCTTGCTGGTTGTAGGGACCTTGCTGGAAACCTGAGAATCCTCCTTGGTTGTATCCTTGCCTTTGCTGATTTCCCATGTAACTAACTTCTTTCATTTGTTCTTCAAAAGGAATACAATGGCCGGATTCATGAGCACCACCACAAATGGTACAACCTGTAACCTGCAAAACAAAAGACTGTGAAGGTTGACCAATAGACATTTTAGTTGGCAACTTACCAATTGTTTCTATTAAGATCTCAAGTTGCTTAGAAAGAAACTTATTTTGTGCCAACACAACGTCTTGTGATGATAACTCCAATAAGCTCTTCTTGGTGGGTTGATGCACTCTATCACGTAGAATAGCATGATCACTGGCAGATCAGTTCAATTGCCTCTTCGGGGGTTTTCAGTTTTATCTTCCCTCCTGCTGAAGCATCTAACAACTGCTTGGTTTGTGGTCTCAACCCATCTATAAACATGTTCAATTGAATTGGCTCAGGGAATCCATGTGTGGGAGTCTTTCTCAACAAACCCTGAAACCTCTCCAATGCTTCACTCAAAAACTCATCAGGGAACTAGTGAAATGATGAAATAGCAGCTTTCCCTTCTGCAGTCTTTGACTCGGGGAAGTATTTCTTCAGAAATTTCTCAACAACTTCCTCCCACGTCTTCATACTATTACCTTTGAATAAATGGAGCCACTTCTTGGCTTCTCCTACCAAAGAAAATGAAAATAAGCTAAGCCTAATGGCTTCATCTGGCACTCTTGCAATCTTCACAGTGTTACAAATCTCTATGTATGTTGCTAAGTGTGCATAGGGGTCCTCATTTGGTAATCCATGAAATAAGTTACCCTGTATCAGATGAATCAAAGAATGAGGATAGTTTATGTTGTGAGCTTGGACTTCAGGACACGGAATACTTGTGAAGAATTGCGGCACTAAGCTACTAGAATAATCCTCAAGGGTAACCCTTTGCTGGTGTTCATCAGCCATGACAACAGCTTCTGGTACGTATATAGCTGATTCCCTTGATGATAGTGAATCAGATGATGTAGAGTCAGAAGATTGAGCTTCTTCTTCTAAAATGGAAGCTACTATCCTATCTTGCAACAAGTTCCTTCTCCTCTCGGCTCTGTTCCTTCTTAAAGTAACTTCAATTTCAAAGTCCAGAGGAACTAAATTACCTATAGGAGATCTATGCATACAAAATACTGACAGAAATAGTGGTTATCCAATTCAAGAAGAAAACAAATATAGACAAAACAAGTATTCACAAATAATCAAAGAATAATAAATAGACACTTTAAGAACTAAAATAAAATTTCCAAATAGAAAGAAGTTCCCCAAGAATGGCGCCAAAAACTTGTTTGACAGTTGGCAAGTGCATCGGGTCGCGCAAGTAGTATAAAACGATAAGAACCGAGTATCAAACTCTCGGGGAACTTGTTTTACTTGGTGAAACTGTGGTTCAGTAAATAAGTGCCTTTGGATGAAAGTTTGGTGCATGGTATGGACAGGTATGTAAACTAAACTATTCAACAGAAAATCACGTGAGTAGTGGTGTGTGAAGACAGATAAATGAGCAGAGCTCTTAGCTAATTGATTCTCGTTGAGCGCATCATCACAACTCATCTACTTCCAGGATCTTCTACGCGCTTAGCTAGAGAATTGGCTTAGCGAGCGGCTCAAAATCAGCACTTCCACAAACTTGCTTATTTTACCTAAAATTGAAATGGAAAGGTTATTAAATACACAAAAGTGGGATACTAAGTACTTATTACCTATATTTAACAAAAAGTAATTACAACACTACAAAAAGAACTGTAAATGGAAGGAGTCGAATACAATTTACACAGCTTTTTTACACAAAAGTTAGTCGTATTAACCGACTAACAATTACCAATGAAAAAATTCAGAAAAAGCTTTTTGAAAAGACACATCTCTTCAAACCATTTTGAAAAGGCACGAAAGGCCTATATATGTGTGTGTGTCTGATTTCAAAAAGCAAGAAAGAGATATTCCAAGAGAACTTCATTGTCAAATGCTATCTCAACAACTCTTGGGGAAACACTTGCAAATCTATTAAGAGTTCATCCAGGAACTTCAATTGTAATGTCCTTCTCTTAAAGAGAGAATTCTTCTTTTTATTCTTATTCAAAGAGATTGATTAAGAGATCGAGGGTCTCTTAAGTTGTAAGAATTCCTGAACACAAGGGAAGGGTTGTCCATGTGTATTTCAGACTTTGTAAAAGGAGTTTTACAAAGAGAGTGGAAAATCTCAAGTGGGTTACTTGAGGACTGGACGTAGGCACGGGAAGTGACCGAACCAGTATAAATCGTGTTTGCATTTCTCTCTTCCCTCATCTCATTTATATTATTACAATCAATTTTGTCTTGCATGTTTAAAGAACATTATTAAATTGATTGTTGCTTCTACTTTTGCATTATGAGCCTATCATTTAGAAGGGGGTTAAAAGTTTGTTATTAATTCACCCCTTCTTAAGATAACTGAGGCCATTTGTCCTACAAGATCTACACTAGAGGGGGAGCTAGGATCTCCATGCGTAAGGATGGGGTCTCCCACAAGATCCCTCAAGATCTACACCTTTTTTAAAAAAATCATTTTTTACTCTCTCTCTCTCTTCCTAATAGTTTCTAGAGGGAACCAATGAACAAATCAACAAAGAGGGGGAAGAAAGAATCATATCAACAAAAGAACCAACCAAGAACAACAACAGATAATCACTCACGATAACAATAGATCCAAAAAACAAAAATAACAACAACTACAATGAAAAAAAAATACAATTAAAAACAAAAATCTGGTGGAGGTGGTGTGTGTCGCGGCACCGAGGTAGGCATGGTGGCCCTCGCCGATGATGGCTCCATCAATAAGATTTGGTCTCCTTAAGCATATCTGGAGGATAGTGGGAAGGTGGAGAGGAAAAGAAAAAGGAAGAGTAGGAGAGGAAGAGGCTGCGTAGGAGGTTGGAGGCGGAGGAGGGAGGGGTGAAAAGGACGATGGCAACAGAGGAGGTGGGGGTGAAAAGGAAAAGGAAATGGAAGAGTAGGAGAGGGAGAGGTTGCAAAGGAGGTTGGAGGTAGAGGAGGGTCGAGCCAACAAAGGAGGTGGAGACAGAGGAGAGTGAGGATGGAGCAGGTGGCAACGATAATAGAAACGTGGAGGGAATTCTCAATCTCAAGGAAGAAAAAAAATTAAAGAAAGGGAAAAGGGGGAGGGGGAAGAGAAAAGGAAGAAACATGGAGGAGGGAAAAGAAGAGTGAGGTGGGAGGTAGGAATACATCAAATGTTTAAAAGTTTAATTTAATTTAAAAATAATTCACAAAATATATTTAAGTGGGGTCCATTGTTGGACCCACAAAAAGTGTCTCAAGATCTCAAATTGGGATCTACCATTAGAGTAAAAAAGAGGGGTGATCTTAGTGCACATGTGACACTACGGAGCCCATCAAAAAATGTTTCAAGTTTCCAAAATGGGATCTATTATTAAAGATGCTCTAAGACCTTTATATCCCTAGAGACTAGAATATGACTAGTCTACATAATTCTCGAACAAGTCTTTTACCATTTCTTCTATACTTCTGATGCACCACTCTCCTTCTCTAAAGCAAAATGTTTGAACCACCCGGTGCACTCAAGTATAGTAATCTATGACTTCCATGCTCTAATTTATCCATTAAAGCTCCAATTACTCATAATACAAAATTCTAATGCGTGTATGTTCCTTTGCTAGCCATAGTTTATCCTCCCAAATCACAGTGTTAGGGTTTTTAAATTAAATTTGCATAACCACCCTCACTTTATTACAAGCTCACAATTAAGAGAAATAGAGGAAGTGAAATACGATTTTTCAAAGAACCAAACCATGCAAGATAATCTTACAAATAAAAAACAAATTAATAGTCATACAAGACACATCGCATAACTTCATACCACAATCATTCATTAATTAAATTTCAACCGATCATTAGTGCCATAAGTCATCCTTTAAAGAGCTTGAAAGTTAATAAATAAAACCAAGATAAAACCAACTCATAACTAACTTCTTTTTATCAAATATCAGTTGAGATCGTTTAAAGGTCCAATGCCATAATCCCTTCTCACAAAAACATCATACAAGACACATCACATAACTTCATACCACAATCATCCATTAATTAAATTTTACCACTTGCAAGCTTATCCTGTCTATACTAACAATATGCAATAACTAGCCCTCCAACTTGATCCCCACTACAACACACCCATTTTTTTCCTTTTCAAAGCCATTCACAACATACTCAAAGAAAAAGAATAAAATACTCAAATTCAAGAAAATTGTTGGATGCCTGATATCTTTAGTTTCTAGAAAAGAATATATTAGTTTATCTTTTAAAATTTTTATTTTTTTTAAACCATATCAAAATTTACATCAAGTGAATAATCCATGTTAACAACAAACATCATCAATTCACAAAACTAGAAGTTCACCTCTCACTCTCTCAGTCACTGTATAAAAACAAAGAAAGAAAGATTTTCAACAACACACAACAGGAAATTATTTCAATCAGAGCCATTAGAAAAAGAAAAAAATTTCTAATTCCATCTCCACGTCTATTTTCACTCTTAAGATTTAAAGAAATCTAGTTTCTTCTATTAGATCATTTAATCTAATAAGGACTCATGTAATTTTGAAATAACTTTAATGAAAAGATGTCTAATGTGATGAGCCTGATGTGCATGGAGGTCCTTGGAGGATTCACAGGCAAGATATGATTACACTGACATAGGCTTAAAGTGTCTTTTTTTTCTTCAACCTCTGGCCCACTTTCCACACTTTAGATATTAATGTGGAGAAAGCAAAACTCATCTATGGCATATAGCAGAAGATGAACATAAACTTAGGCAACATCATTTCTTATCAGGTAGGCCAGATGGCAACTCTTCAAATCCCTAAATCTCACTATTGACTTGGCCTATCTAACAAGGCATTGTCAGACCAAAGAGGACACCACCAAAATGTTACCGAAGATTCCCTCTCACTCAAGAAATGCTTTAAAATACCATGCAAGAGGTTTTACATGAGGGAGGATGCCCTACACATGCTCATTTGTAGGTTAGTGACAGATTCAGGACCCTAAGTCAGGAAGACAATCTAGTGAACAAATAAAATGAATAATTATTATCATGAAAGAAATAAAAAATTAAGGACAACAGATTCAAATATGTAAAATTAGGGGGACAATATATATACATTTAAGATATTTATGTGTATTTTCTTAAAAGTTACTTGCACTTTCTCATTCATATATGGATTCATGACTGTGTAGGTACCTATATTGTTGTAGGCACCTTTGTTGTTGAAACTCAAGGATATGGAATTGAGGATCCTCGGGTTGAGGTTGGAGCTAAAGAGGACCCTGCTAGTGGTTGAGGAGTTTGCTCAAAAGGATTAGTTAATTAATTGTTTGCTAAGTAAGGTCATTAAAGTACTTATTTGCTAAAATTAGTTTTTTTTAGAAAATTTAGTAAAATTAGTTGTTCAACCAATTAATTGATAAATTTAAGATGACTTAGAGTAATAATTTATGTGATTTTTATATTCTTTTTGTTATAAAAACGAAAATAGATTTTTAGGCAATTACATTTTTAAGTTTTTTAGTTAATTTTTATCTCTTATATTTTTTACTTAAAGATTAACTATTTTATCAAAACTTAAAAATAAATAACATAACTAATGTGATAATTAAAATAAATAGCACAATTTTAATGGAAAATACACTTGAGCAATTTTATTAAAGTATCCAAAGGAGGAAAAATAATTGCATCGAGTATATTAGTACAGAGCAAGTTGCCCTAAATATAATTTTTAACTCTAAAGATATATTATCTGTAACTCTGTTTCTAAGCCGTACTCGTTAAAGTGTAGAAATGGCAATCTAGGAATTAAGCATAGATATTATCAAACACATTGAGATTTTGGACTCAAAGCTCTAGCATCATTATTTATTTTACCCAGAGCCTCGATGCCAATTTAATTTACAATATTTACTTGGAATGGAAGAATTGGAGACAATGAGAGATGATATAGAATTTGAATCCTGAGAATTGAGAACGATTGTGGTGCGCGAAAGCTAAAGGTTGATCTTATTGTACGGTCTTCAAGCCATGATGAACATAATGATATCTTTTGGAATATTGTTGTGCCTTCGCTCCAAATTGGCCTAGCCTGCTGCGTTTTTGCCATGGTTTCGAAACCGTCACAAAATCAAGAGCTTGATGGGTGAGGGAAATGAGAAAAAGAACTACACCCAATTGAAGATCATCCTTTACCATTCTGAAATATTCGGAAAGGATTGAGGAAAAATGGTGCAAATCCAATAGGAAAACTGAGAAGAGTCCGAGGGAGAATGCGATTAAGAGAACCAAAAGGATGGTGAGAATCACCACGAGTAGCACAAAGATGACGAATGAGCCATGGAGGAGGGTAAGGAGAATGAGATCCAAGTTTGGGAACATATTTTTGAATGTGATTATGATAAAAAACCAAGGCATGTTATGTTGGTTGTTAAAGGAAAGGAGATGAGAAGGGAGATGAAGTAAATTAACTCGCACATATTCTATTCTTCTAAATGCCACTTAACCACTTTTTTGGACTCTTTTTTAAAACCAACATTGAGACACGAAACTGGGTGGGATTCCATTCCCCGTCACAAAACCACTGTGGCTAAAGAAAAAAGTCAATATTATTATATATGCATGCAAGCAAGGCATGAAAATATTCCTTAGCTCGATAGAAAATTATTGGCTAATTTTGCTTGGCATGGAAAACCGGCTTTGAACCTGCGCAAACAAAGTCCTTTTGTAACCATTACTAAATTCTTTTTCCTTTTTATTCTCGACTTTAGTTTACTTTATTTGTGTGTTCACCACATTTTACTATATTATAATCGACGGCCAATGGGTAATTATTAGAGGAAAGGATTTCTGTTTTAGGTGTACTGAAAAAGTTGACACTAGTTGTATTCAATTTTTGTTACATAAAAAACTTCATAGAATAAGGCTCAAAGTTGAGGAATTATTCCTTACTTGTCAATTCCTATACTTTATCAGTATAGCTAGTACTGCTGTTATTGTTTTCATTCTTTTAGAATTGAGATATTGGTCTTTCTTGACCTAATTAATAAGATATAGTACATGTCTTGGTAAGCCGAGTTTAAAGTCTTTCAAGAAAAAAAGAAACAAAAGTCTTTCAGAAATCAAGCAATAGCTCTGTTATTACTCTGTACCATCACACAATTACTTGATATATAACATAAATGTATGCATCCAAGGTTTTAAATTGCGATCTTGGGGTTGCAGTTTCATTGCATTTCACGATATTGTGGAAAATAATTGACTGATGTGACCAATGCCGTTGCATTATGGCTGCAAATACTTCGAAAACTGTCGTGAAATGTTACCGTCGCTAACTGTTTCTTAAAACCTTGGATGCATCACTGTGACCCTAGGTTTGGCAACATTTACCCAATAATGCTAGCTTGTACTAACACATTATAGAAGCAAATCAGCTGGTTAATTAGAAATATCAGCTACAGCTGCAGTTTGGTGATTAGAACTGGGCAGGTGCAAACTAAGGTGGGAGCTTTTAATTGGGAGATAAATCTTTTACCTGACGGGTTGATTATACTCAGAAAAAAAAAACAATATATATAAATGCAAATGCTTCGCTTCACTCTATAAATAATATAGAGGCCACTCTATTGTTTGCCACACAACACGAATCAAATCCTAGAAAGTGGGAGAGGTTGAGAGAGTTATAGAAACTCCTGGGCTTGAAGCTAGGAGAAGAGAAGCAAGCCTCCTTTTTTTCCCTTGGTGTTTCATGTGAAAGCTATGGGGGGGGCGGGGTGAATCTTTCGAGTTTCTATGTTGTACTACGTTGGAGGAGGGATTAATCTTGGCCCCGAAGATCCTCTCGCTTCATGTTCTTACTGTTGTTCATGTCTGACCCAAATGTTGCATGGCATTGTGTTCATTTTATGTTTATACGTTGCAACCATGTTAATAACACGTGATATTGTTGATTTGATAATAGAAATGGATCAAATTTCATATGAAATATTAATATGTTCAAAAATACTAATTATATTAATAATTTATTATAGTATTAGGAGAAAATATATTTAAACAAAAAACAAACTAAACATTTTTTAACGGACACAAGATTGAAAAAATTCAATCTTTTACATGCCAAAAGGAAATTTCATGAATTTATAATAGAAATTAGTGTTTGCATCAATTATATTTTAAAGAAAATTAGAAAAATAATAATCTTACACTAGTGCAAAAAGAAGTTTCTACATAAGTTTTACGGTATATTTAAAGACAATTTTGAACTATTTTGTAGTCAAAGTCATGAAAAGTCAAAACTTTCTACGACAGTTTTTAAAAATTATCTTATAAAAATTACATATTCTAAAATTATCTTAGAATATAATTTTTTTATAAAAAAATTAAAATAAATTTAGGATTCTAAGATAATTTTTTTGACTATCAGCTACCATTTTAGAATGTTTACAATCTAAGTTAGAATGTCTATAATCTAAGATGATTTTTTCAGAAAACCATCTTAAAATATTATTTTAAACAAAAAAAATTTAAATAATTTTAGAATTCTATGCCGATTTATCAAAAAATCCCCTTAGAATATAGACATTCTAAAACAATATTTCAGAGAATTGTCTTAGAATGTCTTCTTTAAAAAAAATTAAAAAAATCCAGACAGCATTTTCAATCCTCTATCTATTTATTTCTTATGGTTCATAAATTATTTTATAAAGCAATTTATTTTATAAATCATAATTAATTCATTATAAGAGATTATAATTAAAATATAGATATAAAACAGCACTAACTAATAGAACTGAATTTCATTAATAGAGAACGCATTTGGCTATCCGCTACCGGTACACACGCTGTATGTTTCTTGTCAAGGTTATGTTTCATTTATTAGTTAACATAACATAATTGTGCACCTACATAGAATGGATGACTTGGAAGTTCTCGGATCTGCACAAAGCAAATGGTCTTGTTGTCAAGTGACCTATAAAAAAAAAAAAGAATTATAGCTCAAGTGGATGATTAACTACTAATTATATATTATATTATTATTTGTATAAAATATATTTTTAAACTTTATATTTTCAGTAAAAATTGATATTAGTTCTCATACTTTAATTTTCATCATTTTAATTCCTAAATTTCAAAAAAGTAATGATTTTTGTTTCTCATCAAAGACGATTTTCATCAAAAAAAAATGACGAAAATCGTTACTTTTTATAAAATTTAAGTACTAAATTTATTAAAGTTTAAATTCAGAAAAAAAAATTCACTAAAAATACAAACAGAAAACATATTTGACCTTTATTAATTAATATTATGAGTTTACTCAAGTTAAGAAGTTGTTATAAAATTTTATTGGAAATGAGTACATTGCTAACGTTAAATGTTACCCTTTTTTTATAAAAAAAAAATGACTTATAAATCTTTAAATAACAAAATAAATAAACAAGACGTAATAAAAAAAGTTATGGAAATATTTATAACATAACTCAACTTAATATAACTCACGTCACTTCACCACTTTATCTTTAAAATTTATTTTTTAATCACTAATCACATTACACATAAATCACACACTCGAGTCAAGACGCAATATCACTCATCAATTTCATAATAAACAATTAGCAAGCATTTGCAACAATTATATTAAGACTCAAGCCTACATGCAATGTGGTATCCTGCTAGTGAAAAACCACCCTAGGGCGCTTAGGAGTACATAATAAGACGCACCACAAAATGGGTATGTCAGATCACTCTCACTAAGTAAAATCATAAGGTGACCAGTCAAGGTCACGCCGTTTTGCAAAAATGCTCCAACCATATGGGATTAACATAGGCTTAAAGGAGCACTTAAACTGAGTATTTTTACCCCCAAGGCCTAGACTCCGAAGAGTCCGTTAGGGCCTCATCTTCCTGATTTAGGTCCAACCCCTAAAACAATTTTTGCAAGCAGACATTGCTCATAAATTATACAATATCCATGACCTCACACTCGTGTTTCAAACACGTTTAACACATTGCGCTACAATTTAACACTGGTTCCTAACTAGGAACCTACACTTTTTCTTTAACATTGCGCATAAACACTTTTCTCAATATAAAATTGGTCGGATTATTGTGTAATTCACAGCTCACATCACAATTATTGTCACATCAAATGTTAAACACACACTTATTCACAACCAAATATCATGCCCACAATTTAACATCTCATAATGTCACAATCCACAATCACAGATTTACATGTATCTCACAAATTAACATGTGTTCAACTTTGTACTTATACTCGATTTCAACAATAATATTATAAGCAGATACTACTCATGAATTATACAATACCCACGACCTCACACTTGTGTTTCAAACACGTATAACACATTGCGCTACAATTTAACATTGGTTCCTAACTAGGAAAGCTACATTTTTCCTTTAACATTGCGCATCAACATTTTTCTCAAGATAAACACTGGTCGAGTTATTGTATAATTCACAGCTCACAACCCAAGTAATGTCACATCAAGTATCAACCACACACTTATTCACAACTAAAACTCATGTTCATAACTTCACATCTCATTATGTCATAATCAACTTGTTGGATCGAGTGGCCTCAGAATAATTAAGAAGGGGGGGTTGAATTAATTATTCCTAAACCTTTACTAATTAAAAAATTACTCTTTTAAGGATTTTACTTTTGTTGTTAAGAGAATATGGAGTAGAAGAGAAACTTAACAGAAAGTAAAAGCGGAAATTAAATGCACAACGGAAAGTAAAAGAGTAGGGAAGAAGGAAACAAACACATAAGAGTTTTTATACTGATTCGGCAACAACCCGTGCCTACATCCAGTCCCCAAGTGACCTGCGGTCCTTGAGATTTCTTTCAACCTTGTAAAAATCCTTTTACAAGCAAAGATCCACAAGGGATGTACTCTCCCTTGTTCTCTTTGAACCTAGTGGATGTACCCTCCACTAGAACTAATCCACAAGAGATGTACTCTCTCTTGTTCTCAGTCAAACCCAAGTAGATGTACCCTCTACTTGTACCACAAAGGATGTACCCTCCAATGTGTTGAGACAAAGATCTCAGACTGTTAAACCTTTGATACTTTGTGAATGGGGATACAAAAGAATTTTCAGGCGGTTAGTCCTTTGAACACTTTTGTATTAGGGAAAGGGAAGAATCAAAAGAATTCTCAGACTGTGTCGTTTTGAATTCTATGACAAGGGAGAAGGGAGACACAAAAGAATTCAGGCGGTTAGTCCTTTGTTCTTTTGGAAAAGGGAGAAGAGAGACACAAAAAGAATTCAGGCGGTTAGTCCTTGGCGAATTCTTTTTGGCAAAGGGAGAAGAGAATGAAAAGATGAATAGCACAAGTTTTCAAGGTTTGGAAAACCAGAAAACTTCAGAAAGCTTTTGGTACAAAGAAGAAGAAGAAGTTCAAAGAGATTCAAGGCTTGTAAAGGATTGTAATGAAATGATTGGAAAAGTATTCAAGATTATTGAAATGCAAAACAAAGCCTTGCTTTTACAGACTCTTCATGTCTGGTCAAGAAGACCATTTTGAAGAGTTATAACTTTTAGAAAAACTTAAAACCAATTTGAAAAAGTCAAAAACCTTTTTGAAGAGTTACATCTTTTGATTTATCAGAAACAGTCATTGGTAATCGATTACCAAATTAGTGTAATCGATTACACAAGGCTTTTAAGTGAAAGGATGTGACTCTTCACATTTGAATTTGAATTTCAACGTTCAAGGGCACTGGTAATCGATTACCAAAACATTGTAATCGATTACAGCCTTTTGAAAATAATTGGAACGTTGTAAATTCAGTTTGAAAATTTTTTCAAACTCATTTTGCTACTGGTAATCGATTACCAGAGAGTAAAAACTCTTTGGTAAAAGGTTTTGTCAAAAACTCATGTACTATTCAAAGTTTTGAAAAAACTTTTTAATACTTATCTTGATTGAGTCTTCTCTTCATTCTTGAATCTTGAGCCTTGAATCTTGATCTTGATTCTTGAGATCTTGAACCTTGAATCTTGATTCTTGTCTCTAGACTTTCTTCTTGAGTCTTGAATTCTTCTTGATTCTTATCTTGAACTCTTGAATTGTTCTTGATTGATCTTTGATGTTTTTGTCATCACCTTTGTCATCATCTTTTGTTATCATCATTGTTATCATCAAAACACCTTTGAATCACCTTTGATTCACCATGAAGCTTTGCTTCTACGCAACCATCTTATGTTTACGTGTATCTTGCAATTTAACACATTTAACTTTGCACTTATACTCAATCTCCATTACAATATTATAATCTCAAAGTAATATATTATTCTACAATTCATCATATATTCAATTTATCACTTATATACAATTTCAATCATAATTTCATAATTCCAATATAACTATTTATTAGGCTAATCTTATTCAAAACACAAACAAATTATACAAAAATATTTCTCAATCCACGGGGAGTAAAACCCCTCTAACAATTTCATATAATCATACAAAAAGAATTTCAATACAATAAACATCCCAAAATAAACCTCAATTTGATCCTTTAAGAACCTCTACATATGTTCATTCTAAACTCAATTGCGATAAACTCTTCTCTTACCTTTAAGTGGGCTCACGTGTGTATTCTGACAGTGATAGTGGCATCTCTAACAGTTTCCTGAGATTCCTTAAGTTTTTCCTCTTATTGTTCTAATAGGGTTTCCAAGCGTTAGAAAGAGAAGAAGGGATTGAAGCCTTCATTTCACTGTTTAAGTGCGATGAGTATTTTTTCCTCCACCGACATTATATTGCAAATACCAACATTGAAGATGTTTGTAAATGAACCACGAACCACATATAAAAAATTCATGACAATCTAACGGTTAACGAGTCCGATATCATAATTTTACTCAGATAGTTTTGGGTTTTTGCAGGAAAAGAAAAAGTTACGATGCAAAGGGTATTTCTCTTATCTCCAACATTTATTCGTAATTCCCAATGGTGAGAATGTTCGGAAATGAGTTTTGAACCTGGTGCTCAAATTTCACGATGATCCAACGATGAATGAGTCCAAGATCGTCGTTTTTATAAGACAAATTTGGTGATATGCAAGAAAAAAGAGAAGGTCTTGGGAGGAGAAGAAGAGAAAACAAAATTGAGTGGAAGAGGAGGCGTAGGAAGTATTGTCAGTCTCAACTAAGATGTCTCTATTTATAGTTAAGGTATTCATAGCCTATTTTGTTTATTATTTTATAAATAAATACTTTATTTTATTTCCTATAAAATGAATAAATAGAATATCATTTTTATTTTCCTTCAAATCATTATTTTAATAAAGTTATTTCTCCTTATTTATTTATTTATAAAAATCTCAATATTTTTCTAAAACTCTATTTATTTTTAAATAAAAGTTATTTTAATTTATATACGAAAAAAATGAGATGTTACAGAATTTAAGGGTACAAATTTTGGAATGCACGTTCCGGATTCGCCTGCAACACCTTTAATTGCACAATTGGGGAAGGGAAGAGGGGGCAAACTAGGGGAAGAGGGATGCAACTATATATATTTTAAAATAATTAACAACTATGTTTATTTAATAAAAAAAACTATTTTAACTAATTTAAAATAAATTTTAGCTTTTACACTATATACATTTAAAGCATATTAATTATGAACAAAAAAAAATCAAGTAAATCAAGTACATGTTAACATAATATCCACATAATAATATATTGTACATTCATATTTATTATATATGCATTTTTTATTTTACTTTTTATATAAGTATTGTATCATTAATATTACTAGCAGAAAGTGCAAATCATAATAAAAATTCAATAGACTTAATACTTTTGAGAACAATATATGTTTAATTAAAAATAGAATTAATCATCTTTCTCAATTTTAATATAATTATACTTATTATACTACTAAATCTTTTCAACAATTTCATTTATGTACACATTTAAGAAAAATACTAAATTAAATTATAAAATATAGTATAATTTAAAAAAATCTATGCATCGCAAAGAATTAAATTATATATATATATAAAAGAAAAGATCAAATTATACCGGCCTAACTTTAGCAACTATTACACCATTTAATAATTTCATATAGAATGTGATTTTTATTCATCTGACTGTTGAATTATATTTATATATTATCAGGGCTAATCTTGAGATTTTGTAGTTCCTCAGCAAAATAATAAATTTAGACTCTTTTTATATTTAAGTATTTGCATTGTGACCGATAGATCTGTCGCAACCAGGGTCGTGATGATTTGAAAATATAAATATACTATCTAAAAATTAGACATGTCATTTCATTAAAAATGATATATTTTGTCACATTAGACGAATAACATAATTTTATTAATCCCAAAAATGTTTTATATTTTTTAAATCAATCCCTATCCTAATTGAGTTTTCTCAAATTTGGGTAAACATGTGAGAAACCTACCACATTTTCTTATAATTCTAATTTACTTATATATTTTTAAAATATTAATTTATATTTATAATTTAATTTAATTTTATATTTTTTCTCTAAAAAAATATCTCGCCCGGTCGTTATCATCGACAAAATATCATTTAATATTAAAGTTTACATATATTTTTTTTCTTTATTAATGTACTAACGTTTAGTTTTATTTTCTTTATAATTTGAGTTTTTGTCTATGCTTCTTATTTTGTAAAAAAAAAAACTAATCTTTTTTAAAGAAAATTTTAAATCTATTATCATATATCCAAATTCCAATGCATGTTTATGTGAAGGTGAGTTGAAAATTCATTCAATATGAACTTATGAAAGTAATACATATAAAGAAAACTAACAACTTACGTGATAATGTCTTTTAATCTCGTGTAATATCTTAATTTGAACAAAAAGAGAGATGTGAAATAAAATAATAACTTCAAGTTAGTTATAAAAATAACATCAAATAATATAGAAATTTTTATTATGCAACTAGATAATTTTTTAGGGTAAAATATGTTTGGTGTCCTTGTAAAATTTGAAAATTATTAATTTTGTCCTCATAAAAATTTTCGTATTAATTTGATCCTTGTAAAAATTAAACATATTTTTCCTGGTCTTCAATGGTAACTTTGTTACACGTGTACATATGAATTAAACAATTTGGGGAGGTTAAACCCCCCCACCCCCCCCCCCCCCCAAAAAAAATTAATTAAACAATTTTTGGAGGCTAAGCACTCCCAAAAATTGAAATTGTTCGTCACTTTGTAGGTGATTTTCTTACACTTTTTATGAGATGGAGGGTGGACAAAGCAACACTGTAAAGTTACCATTGAGGACCAACAAATTTTTTTTTATTTTTACAAAGATCAAATTAATACGTAAGTTAATGCTAGATAAAAAAAAGATTTTGGTTATAGTTTTCCTTACGATGGTCTGGGACAAGGTGATACTTGTGATATTTCGACTTGGGACGCATTTTAGTTGGTAGTTTTGTGGATGTTAAATACCATTCTATTTGGCAGTTTTGTGGATGTTAAATATATTCTATTTGGCAGTTTTGTGGATGTTAAATACTATTGGAGGTTAAATACCATTCTATTTGGAAGTTTTGTGGATGTTAAATACCATTGGGGGTTTACTTTTTATTGGCATTGGAAACACATTACACTACGACTAGGTGATGTTTACCATTGGGGGTTAAATACCATTCTATTTGGCAGTTTTGTGGATGTTAAATACCATTGGGGGTTTACTTTTTATTGGCATTGGAAACACATTACACTACGACAAGGTGATGTTTCACAATTTGATGAATATTCTACCTATTTGATGGGATGGTTAAGAGATTATCTATGGTTGAACTCTTCACAACTTATCAACGGATATAACCCTTTTGGTATGAATAGTTTATCAGTCTGAGCATGGATGTTCTTTTTTGGATATCTTGTTTGGGCTATTGGATTTATGTTCTTAATTTCCTAGTGTGAATATGGATGCACACCTTTGGCTAATTTGATTTGATGGGGAGATAAACCAATGTCTCTTTCAATTGTGCAAGCAAGATTGGTTGGACCAGTCCATTTTTCTGTAGGTTGTATATTTACTTATGCAACCTTCTTAATTGCCTCTACTTTGGACAAATTTGGTTAATTTAATTAATTCTTTATTATTATATCTGACATATCATTTCCTTCTATGGCGGGGGGGGGGGGGCATTGATACATCTAGGATCTGACTTCTATCATTGATACTGATGGAATTTTATGAAAACAAAATTAATATTTTTTAAATTTTACCGAAACCCCAAACATATTTTATCTTTTTTAAAACAATTTGGGTCTCTTTTAGTTGTTGGCCATGTGTCATCGCACCTTCGATCTAGGGACAACACTACATATTACCAGGATTGTCTGTGTCAAATTATATCAAAATCGAACAGTAAAAAAATAATCAAATGATTCATATTTTAATATAATTTAAAAATTTATATTGCATCGATATATATATATATATATATATATATATATATATATATATATATATATATATATATATATATATATATAAAGTGGAATAAATCAACAGTAAACAACGAAGTGTGCCTAGACCAGGGAAGCAATGTGAATTGGTGTCCACCAAGATCTCATGATCATACAATACGCGATCACGGCAACACAAATTCATCAATGTTTGGTTCAGGCACCTCGCAAAAATACGTATAAGAGAACTAAGACCATCTCGCTCATACACCACAGCACTCATCGAAACCAATTTCCATTCACTTTTTAGTTTTTACGTTCTCTTGGTAATTTTTAATCGTGTCATTATTGAAATTAACTAATATGCTTAGATTCAGGTGAAATGTACTTGTACATATGCCCAACCAACCTAACGTGAGAAGTAGGCTCATTCAGTTCCTTCCATATTGCCAAGTACGCAAAAAAAATCCAGATATATAAAACTAATCCATATTCAATCCAATCTAATCCACTTTAAAACCATTTAAATGGTCTGGTTTCAAATCCAATTTTTCAGATTTTAAATCCAATCCAATTAATTGGATATGGATTGGATATTTGTTTGGATTTTTAAATCTAATACAATTTTTGGGACGATGACGACTAGGTTTTTTTGGCCAACTTCGGTAGGATCTATTTTTTGGTCGATCTCATTTAGAGTTATTTTGGACAACATCAACTGATGATGTTTTTAAGCCGTTATCGGTTGAGACTATTTTTTCGTTAACGTTGGTAAGGGATTTTTAGCCAACATTGGTCGGAATTATTTTTTGGCCAATGTTGTCCAAAGTTTTTCTAGCCAACATTAGATTATTTTTTGGTTGACGTCAGCTAGGGTTTTTTTTATGTCTGGGGAGATTATTTTTTGGTCGACGTCAGGTAGGTTTTTCGACCGACATCCACCAGGGTTTATTCGATCAACATCAGACAAGACTTTTTTTGCCGACGTTGGCTAGGAATTTTTTGGCCGACATCGGTAAAAAAAGCTAGCTAACGTCAGCCAAAATATTCCCCCAATTAATGTTGATCGAAAAAATCCTAGTTGATGTCAACAAAAAATATCCCTAACCAGCGCCGGTCAAAAGAAATAGTCATGGTCAATGCTGGCCAACAAACCCTAACTGACACCAACAAAAAAATAGTTTCAACCAGCATCAACAAAAAAAACTTAGCCAACATCGATCAAAATATAGTATCGGCTAATGTTGGCTAAAAATATCAATGATTGTCATCAGCCAAAAAAACCATAACCAACGTTGACAAAAAAACCAGTCACGGTCAACGCTGATCGAAAACCCCTAGTTGATGTCGGTCAAAAAATATTACTGACCGACATTGACTAAAAACCCTAGCCAACCTCAACCATAAAATAACCTTACCTAAGATCAACCAAAAACATCCTTGGTCGACGTCAACGGAAAATGCACTGACTGACGTCTGTCAAAAAAAGTCCTAGTTGATGTCGGTCTAAAAATGTCTGGGCCGATGTCAGCCTAAATTGTCTTAGTTGAGGTAGGCCAAAAATACCGTAACCAAGATCGATCGAAAATAGTCTTGACCAAGGTCGATTAAAAATAGCTCTTAAATGGACATGTGTTAAGTTTTCACTTTTTAGTGTTTAATTACTAAAATTTGTAATAAAAAAATCTTTATGACATTTAAGTGGATATAAATTGGATATGACCAAATTCATATCCACTTAAATGGATTGGATCTTGAATCCAAATTGTTTTTTAAAAAATATGGATATAGATTTAAGATTCAATCCATTTAAGTAGATATGGATTAAATTCTTAAAAATGAAATCCATACCCACCCTTATTGCCAAGCATTTCCAATGGTAATTGGCTCATTACACCCCGTTCTAGTTCCACCCCAATTTACTCATTTGTGTTGCCACCATTGTCATCGTTTCTAATCAGAATGGAGCAGACCAAATAATGCAACAACCTTTGCAGGTTCCCCTTTCTCTCCCTTTCAATTTAAGGTCTATCTAAATGCTTCCATAAAACTTACAATTTCTTTCACCTTCTAGATATAATAATAATATAACAATACCACCGTGCACATGGATCGACTATTGTAGAGTTGTTATAGCTTAACTAGTAATCTCAAATTCAAATCTTGCATTTTGTCTATAGTGATCTTATCATGCTCAAGTTGTTGGTAATAAATTTGTATCTCCACGATCCAAGTCATCATGTAATCAATTCTAATTTTAATAATAAAGTATTATTTTATTTTCATTGTCATATTTCTCTATTTGACCAAATGGTCAATTTGATAATGTCCTTGATTAAAATTAAAGACTTGTTATTATTATAGAGATTATGATAATGAGAAACAAGTTTTTCTAATTTTAATCTAAACCGTTCTTGATCATAGGATTATTGTAAATAGGATATCAATAATTCGGATAGATTAATATATATGTGATAGTATTTATTGGATAAATATTAATAGATCTCATTTATTAATCTGCATATATAGATGGGTCACATGTTGATGTGATCATTGAACTGACTCAATTGAAAATTTCTAATGGTTAAAATTTACCATAAATTGTCAATAGAAAATTCTCAAGAAGAAGTATAATAGCTTTCTTTGACCTGAGATTGTCATAATAATTAACAGGTTATTTGTTGTATTTTGATTCCGGACACCTAATGCTTTAGAACACTTGTTGAATCAATATTGGATATTATTAAATACCTATAGAATTAATGATTAATCAAGAAGAAATTCATCAACTCTTGGTAATGAGTTTGAACTCTATGAATAAAATTATATCCTAGTCAGGAAAATTAAATAAAAGAATAAATGAGTTTCTTAAGTCGTTATGAATTAACTTAAAAAGGTTTGACAGTAATACCATACTCTAGAGTTAACCTAGAGCAGTAAAGATGGAAGAAATTATTACACTACTCTTCTAATGGTTCTTGAAAGTAAAATGCTACTTCATGTTATTCGGACGTTAAGGAGTGTTGCTAGATGCCTAACTTGATTAGTATATTAATTTGATTAATATATTATCAGCTTAGTATTGAACCTACGGGGTCACACACAAACGAGTGTTCTAATCTCTGTTAAAAAAATTATTTTAATATTTGATGATTAATTAAATTAGAGAATTTAATATGATCAAATGATTAATTGATTTCAAAAAAGTGAAATATTATTATATTTTTGCAAGTACTGAAAATATAAATAATATGAAAGATTTGGTGAAAGAAGAGAAACCAACATGGATGATTTTGTATTTGGAATTTGGGTTGAAAAGACGATTAGACACAAGTTTGACTTGGTCAATTATTATTTCAATTTTAATTGCTAAATGGTTAACAATAAAAGGTAACAAGAAATAATATAGCTTAAAAAAGATACTATCAATAATGATTTTTATTTGATCAGAAATTTGTTATTTTATCTTTAGCATGCTCTAAATAGAGCCTTGGGCTGCATGTTGAATTCATTCCAATATCACTTCTCTATTCTTATTTTTTCACTTGTCAAAGTTGTTGACGAATAAAGGTCAGTCTCGGTGTGATACACGTAGTCTTCACACTATTGAAGAATTTTTATGTTTCAAGAGCTCATCAACAGGTACAATTTTTTTTTAATATGCCATCTATTTATAATATAATTTAAATACAAAATAGATCTTTTTATTCCGTAATGTGTGTTTTTGAACACCTTTTTCCTACGCAAGTAACATTGGTTGTCATCTTTGTCTAAATAATAATAATAATAATAATAATAATAATAATAATAATAGTCTCTTTTTTCATTCTTTGAATGCAGAGAATTTCTTACAGTTCATTTCTTTTTGCTTGTTTTTCAATTTGGTAGTGATTCTTAATTTAATACGTTTTAGCTGAATATGGTAAACTTTATTGCCAAATCAAACATTTGATGTTTTGATAGGAAATGCTTCCAATTGATTATGTAGTATCTGTTTTTGAAATTGTATCTTATTGATTAGCTATTTCATTCGTATCATGATTCAGTGTGTCTTGACAAAGGGGAAGGGACGGTCACAGTTCGATTATTGCCCTCGTTTTTTATTCTCACTTTTGCTTCATCCACTCCGATGCAATGTGCAGCTTCAGCAGCTCTAAGAGCACCGGATTCTTACTTTGTGGAAAAAGAGGGATTATATAGCAAAGAGGGATATTTAGGTTCAAGGTTTGAAGGATGTTGGATTCGAGGTATTTCTTCCACCTAGTGGATCCTACTTTGTGATTGTGGATCACACACCTTTTGGATTGGAAAATGATGTAGCATTTTGTGAGTATCTGATTAAGGAGGCGGGGGTGGCTGCAATCCCTACCAGTGTGTTTTATTTGAACCCTGAGGAGGGAAAGAATCCAGTAAGGTTTACTTTCTGCAAGGATGATGAAACTCTAAAGGCTGCTGTTGAAAGAATGAAGGAGAAGCTTAAAAGAAAATGATCCAAATGCAAGATTTGAGATGGTTTTAGACATGATCAAGTAATTAGAGTATCTATTTGTTTTTGTAGCATCTAAAATATTGTATTGTGGACATTTTTCTTGCTAGAAACATAGAAGTAGGATAGTAACTTCTTGATTGAAAGGGGAGAAAAATGGATACCATATGTGTGTCATAAAGTCCTCAAATCTTGCTATCAGAGACCATTATTTTTCTCTTCCTGATATTGAATTTTTAGTCGGAATTTCGCTTGAATCCTGATGTTGTTCACATGGTGTTACAAGAGCAAGTTATTTTATCATTACAGATTGGGGCGTTCGGAGATTGGATTGGGATTGGATCAAATTTTGAATGAAAAATCATAAAAAACATGAAGGGAATGACATTTTATAAATTCAGGGCCTAGAATAAAGAATTATAAAGACTAAATTGATGCACGTTTACAATTTTAGAGAATAGAATAAAAGATTTTACGGTGTTAAATAAATAGTGTTAATGTTTCAAGTCGTTAGTCGCAGTTTTTGTTGATATTATCATATTGAACACCTACTGAGCCAGACACAAACAAATTTGTGCACATGAGTTTATTACACCCATGCTATTTACACCTTACTATTTAATTTCTCCTGGTAGTGTAGATGAGTTGATTAATTAAATTGTTTGTGAACTAATCAAACTCAATTCATTAGATATTTGATCAAGTTTATTTGTTTAATTAAATAAATAAGTTTAAACTTAAGATTAATTGAGCTCAATAATTTAAATGGTTAAGTACAAATTTTACAGGTTTGACATTAATGGCTCATAAATAAATCATTTATTTAAATTGATGATGAGAATTTTAGCATTTGTTGTTCTTATAATTAATATAGAATTTTGTTGAGAGCATTAAATTAATTTTGATGTTTTTCTTTAGTAAAGAAGTTCTAAATTTTTTCTTTACTGGATTATGAAAATATAATAGTCCAGAATGTTTGAATTTCATATACGGTATGCTAAGCATATATGTTATGTAAATTATTGTTTAATAATTAAATATTTATCAAATGATAAATTGATAATTTAAAATTAATTTAACAAAAATTATTGTAAAGAAAAAATAATTAAGTTATTAATGAGTTAAAAACCACATACTTAAGTTTTCGGTTAGACTCATTTGAATAGATAAGTTAAGACTGAACAATGTATTTTTTTTTTACAAGCCAAACCTAAATTTGAAGTATTTATCTTGACTCAACTCGCCTATTTTACGCCCCTCACTCCCCTCTTCCCTCTTCCCTCTCATCTTCACCCCCCACATTTTTGTAAGAAAAGAAATAGGTTCCCTCTCATCTTCACCCCCCACATTTTTGTAAGAAAAGAAATAGGTTGACGGTGCAAAGAGCAAAATGAAGTGTAGATAACATGGGCCACATTAGGTGCAGTTACTGTATGGCTGTTGCTAGGTGCACCCAGCAATTCAATGAAGTACCAAAAATACCCTCCATTTAAAAAATAAAAGTAATGTAATAAAAAAAAAGCTTGTTCTTCCGTGATAGCTTTCTTCTTCACCTTGCTTCCGCGCTTGTTTCTTCCCCGTGCACCCAGCAATCTCCATTCATGCTTCTTGTTCCCCTATATTGGCCTTCTTCCTCCTCGCCCTGATTTCCTTCTCAATTTGAAATTTGGAGAAGAAGTTGTTGTTCGTGTCCTCCATTGAAGTTGATATCCTCCATTGAAGTAGTTGTTCGTGTTCTCCGACATCAAGGTTAGTCTTCTAGCCTCCTCGTAACTGTTTCAATGGCGTAAATGGCTGTAGGAACCTTAGGATAGATGACATTAATGGCTGGAGGTTGAAGACGAAGGTTCTTCCGCGAGAAGAACCTTCTTCCGCGCATAGGAAAGGGGCTTCTGGGAATTCCCGCGGAAGAAGTGTGGAAGGTTCTTCCGCGGATTCCTGCGGAAGAAGCCTCTGAAGGATCTTCCACGTGATCCAACAGAAGAAGGTTTTGCATTGTCTTCCGCGGACCCGCGGAAGATCCTGCAGAACCTTCTTCCGCGGACTACATTTTGTTTTCGCGGAAGAACCTGCTAAAGCTTCTTCCGCAGGCTACATTTTCTTCTCGCGGAAGATCCTGCGGACGTTCTTCCGCGGATCATGTTTTGCTGTGTATTTTTATTTTTCTGTTTTTTTTTTTGGATTATACCTAAATTTATTCATATTATTAGGTAGTTTGTGCTATTTAGTTGCTATTAAAAATTGCGTTTGTATGTAAAATGAAATTATTTTTTGTGTGATTTATATATGCATTAGGATGTCTAAATTGAAGTGTTAGGATGTCTAAATTGAAATTATATTTGGTGTGATTTATATATGCATTAGGAAGTAACTATGTGATTTTAGCATAATAATAGCCATCATTTTAAATAAAATATAGTTGAATTATTATTTTTTTTATCATAAATATTTCACATAATAATAGTCTGAAAAATTTCTTAATTTTTAATTTTAATTAATTCATAAATAAAGATAATTATAACTTAATAAATAAATTATCGATAAAATGTAACCATCTAAGCATTTTGATGAGACTCATTTAAGCACCTAATTCATTTAATCACCTAAGCAGAGTTACTTCATTGAAGAGATTAAGAGCTTATGAAATACTTATATATGAAAGAATAAAAATAAATGATGTGTACAAAGGGAGCTCCATTTAAGCATGAAAAGAAAATACAATAGAGTTACTTCATCGGCAAGAGGAATTGAAGACCATCATGGATAGGACCAATTGCAACATCATGGTTGGTGGATTAGTTGACGATGTTGGGATAGTTTATTCTTTTTGAGACAAAACAACGAGAGAACAATATTTGAGGAAATGACATTTTCTTCTGTTTTATTCATTTATTTATTTAGGATATGAGTAGAAATACGATAGATCCTTGCTTGGGGCTATACAAATATTTTCATATTAAGTTTGTCAGATGTTAGACTATTCAAAACATCTTTTAAATCTAATAAGTTAACCTAGTTATAATAATAATAATAATAATAATAATAATAATAATAATAATAATAATAATATTGTTATACTATTTTGTACTTTGAAACAACATAAACTAAATTGTATTAGTCGTGAAATGATACATTTGGACACAGTGGCATTTCAACCTTACATGCAAATAGAGGTTTGAAAACTTAATTTGAACAAATTAGTAAGAAACATACAAAACATGTGTTTGAACAAATTTGTAATGACAAAGCTTTGTTACCAATTATTTGAATATTTAATTTGACCGAAAAAAATAAATGTTCTTCATGATTTCAGATCATGGTTAGAACACGAGGTTTAGGTCGTGCGTTAGGAGCTGGTAAAGGTAGAGGCATTAGTGAGGATACGCATGAGGCTGATGTTCCTCTGTGTCGCAGACCTACTGCTTCAGCACGTAGGCAACAGGTTCGTCTGCGTGAGGACGTGACAGAGAGACCTGAGGATGTGCCTCAGTTGCATGAGGATGTTCCTCATGTGTCTGATGCCACCCCAGAGATGACAGGCGCCGCTGATGCTGTTCAAACCGAAGGAGTGGCTACTGATGGGAGCTTGGGGTCACCTGCTGCAGATGAAGGTTTCCCCGGTGGACCACGCGACCCATCGATTTTGACCGATTTTGCTGAGCATGTCGCACACAGCATCTAGAGTGGACAGGTACATAGTTTTTAATGTTGACTAATTATATAAAAATTATTTGTAGTTGGATTTTTTTTTATATACACGTTATTGTAAATTGTTATTCAATTTAGGAACAACCCGATCTGAAGTTGGTCTCCCACGGTAGAAAAGTAGATAAAATTGGGAGACCAGCGCCTGAGATCGAAGGGTTGGTTGCTGGCACCGGATTAAGTCCACTGATCAGGTGTTCTGTTATCACCACTGATCCTGGACTCATATCCGCCTTCATCGAGAGGTGGCATCGCGAGACTAGCACGTTCCACCTGCCAGTAGGCGAGTTGACGATCACGTTGGATGACGTGGCGTCACTCCTACACCTTCCCATCACTGGCGTGTTGCATACGTTCGAGCCGCTTGTTACTTCAGACACCATTTGTCTATTGACGGAGCTTCTTGAGGTCAGTCATGAGGAGGCTACATTTGAGACCCGGCAGGCTGGTGGGCCTCATGTCCGGTTGGGGTGGCTTCGAGACTTGTATCAGAGCTAGTGCAGGACCAGACGATGGGTTGTAGCAGCCCGCACGTATCTACTCCACTTGGTGGGTTGTACTCTTTTCGCCAATAAGAGTTCAACCCATGTACATGTCGTACACCTGGAGGCTTTCAGGGACCTAGCCCAGGCAGGGGGATTCGCCTGGGGAGTGGCTGCATTAGTCCACATGTACGACCATCTGAATGACGCGTCGCAGGCCTCTACACGGCAGCTGGGCGGTTATATTACACTTCTCTAGGTACGTATTATCACTAATAATTTAATATGAAGTAGCATTGAATCTCTTTTTTTGTATTGATGTTGACTATGTCTTTGTAGTGCTGGATATACGAGCACTTTCCTACAGTGCATACATCCGTCGTTCATGATGCTTATGATGAGGGGAGCCCAAGGGCTTGCATGTGGCTTACGGGTAAGGCTCATATTACGGGGATCAAGGGAGCCCCGTATCGGAGACGTTTGGATGCCCTGAGTGTGACTGACGTGTGATGGATGCCCTATGGTGAGCACCGGCGAGTCAGGGCCTTTGACTTGATATCATCGTACACCGGCCAGCTCAGATGGGGTCAGATTGTGGTGTACGTTCGACCTGAGCGGGTTCTTCAACAGTTTGGCTACCTTCAAATGGTCCCTCCACCATCGGTTTGTGATTCTTTGACGGGTGATGATATAGATGACTGGTGGCTAAATTTTCCAGACCATTTGGTGCCTTCAGGGGAGCTCTGTGTAGTTCCTGGACAGGTGGCGACAGACTACATGGAGTGGTTTTTTCGGATATCGCACTCATTCGTCACGTGGACCGAGGAGACTGCTGCGTCGAGACATCCGCCTCCCCCTCATCATGAGGAGTTCGTCGAGCCACCCATCCCCAAGGTTTCAGTCGCGACCGATCTCCGTACGCATTCAGTGGTAAGCATAACTTCTGTAGTTTTTCATAATTTAAATTTTTTTAAATGTGATACTGACTTTGTTATTTTGACTGTGATAGGTTCAGTGCGAAGGATGTCAGGGGATGGCTCAGGATTTAGGAGCGATTGCTGAGGATTAGGAGCGGGTCATCAACCTCAGGATGGTCACTGAGGGCACTGACTTACATGACATCATGACTCGTTGTCTGAGGAGAGCTAGAGGTGACACCGCAGATGGAAGTCTTAGGCCGCGCCAGAGACGCCGCATAGATTAGGATTTATATTTTTATTGTACTTAAATTATTAATTTTTGTATTTGTTTATGTATATCATAAAACACATTTACTTACATCATTTATGATTTTTGTTTGTCTCTCTATAAATATATGGTTTGAAATTTAAATATAAACCACACACATGAGTCATATTTATAATGGCATTTGAATATATAAAACAAAGAAGATAAAATAATTTGTAATTTAAATGTTAACATTTATAACTATTCTGAAATTATATATTTTAACCATATATATACGTACACTAAAGAATAAAAAAAATTGGTTTTGTGCCTTTTAGAAACATGCCTAAGTACCCCTGTTCGGGCTTTTTTTAAAATTATGTGGGAGCCGCTTGAGACAGTCCAGTGCCGCTATTTGGCATGTTTGCACGTCAAGGAACCCAAAAAAAATAAAAGCAGTGCCCCGTTCCATCGAATCGCACCTCAAACGAAGGCACCAAAAATTAAAAAAAAAGTTGGTTTTCAGCTTATTAGAAACATATAACTACCATTCAGTTCAACACAAATATAACAATTTGACACAGTAACACTTGTTCACGGACCAATTGATTAATTACATGAACATAAACCCAATGTACATATACATACATAAATATTACAAGTTCAGTGTCCGCTTAGGTCTACATGCGTTGTATTAATTGTCATTAGGCTTAAGTATTGTTGCATTCTACCTACATATGCAATTGGCCATTGTTTTGCCTCCGGATACGCATTGCTTGACCACAACAACGCCATAGGCGATAAGGGACAACGATCTTTCAGAAAAACCTGTTGTAAGTGAAATTACAATAATAAGTTAAACAAACAAACTAACACATTCAATAATTGAAATTATTTGAGTAAACAAATTTTCAATGGACCTGAACAAAATGATTGCCATACACATGGCCGACGCATATTATGCGGTGCGCAGCAGAATCGGCCGGTGGTCGACTTCTGAGAGGAAAAAATGTGAAGCTCTGTTGTCGTGATAATGATACAAGGATTACATTATATCTTGATGCAATTACATATCATATATCCGTTATATCCATCCATTTGTCCATACTAACCTAAATCACATAAAAAATACACGTGTCAGTCATGTTAACATTACTTATATTTTTAAAAAGCATAAAACACATACCTTGGATAACCCATCCACGTGTAGGGACAACCTCAGTTGTTCATATCTCTCCGTGCCACCAAAGATCTTTATGCAGTCTTGCGACCATTTCCCAAGTTCTTTTCCCCCATACCTAACAAAGCGGAAACTGACCGATATCCACAATTACCATCCGCTTTCACATCAACAACATCCTCAATGAAACCATGCATAAATGGCGGAAATTGATCCAACATGGGGATCATCCTTGCTGGCTTCAGTGGTGCAAAAGATGATGCACTGGGTTTGACTGAGGTGTTGCTGTTTTGAACCGAATGATAAGCATCAACATACTCCCAATAAGATGGATCACGCTTTGTCGATCTTTCGCTTCTTTTCATTACCTTTTTCGGGGCACCTTTCGTCTTAACCTTTGTTGGAGGAGGACACATAGAAGTCTCATCAGGAAACGCAAATTCTCGGAGTTTACTCTTGAAAGTAACTTTCTCACAAACATCAAGTTCATCGAATCTTTTATATATTCTATCCATCTCTTCCTTGATGCTCACTTCGGCCTCACATAGCCCCTGGTCTGAAAAATTAAGTCTCCTCCAGTACATATGAACTACATCCAGTGGGATGCTGCCACCCTCATACCTTTGTAGCTCGCATGCACAAGGAAGACCTAGCGTGGTTCTCAAGACACACCCACAAGAAGACGCATTGTCTTTCAAATAACGTACGCGCTCAAACTCAACCGAAATTTCATTTAAAGCGTACCTTGACACCATTCCCAGAAGCCTCTTGTATAAGGTTTTCTTAAAAACATGACCAACAACATGCGTACTTGTTTCGAATGATGCTCTAATTTCAATGTGCTGCAGCGTCATCATGTTGTTCATTGCATCCCAAACACTGCAGAGGTCTCCAACGCTATTCTGTAATATCCTCTTCAAAGACCAATGAGCATATTCAACCCTACATTTAAAACACACAACAGAGAAGACAAATTAATAACATTAATGTTCCAAACAATCATTTAAACAAACTTGAGAAAAATAATAAAACATGTAAATACCTATTTGTTGTTGTGTTGCCTAGGTGCATCACCTTATTCGTCCAGGCCGTGATAAACTTCTCCTTGTGTGGGACAATCCATGTCTCACATACGTAGTCAACGAGCATTGGCCACGGGGAACACGCTACTTGAAACCTTTGAAGGTGCTCAGGGAACTCCTGTTCCGAAGGACAATCTACCAGGTTACCCCAGCTATCCATTACGTAGTCCCAAGCATTCTTCTGGCCAACAAGCGATTTACACTTTGCCTTCACATTCTTGTCTATGTGAAACCTGCACAACAAATTCTTACACTCCGGAAACACAACTTTCACAGCATTCATCAGGGCTAGGTCTCTGTCTGTGACAATAACAACAGGAAGGCGATCGTTTCTTAAAAAAAGGCCTCGAAACCGTTCCAATGCCCATACAAGATTGTTCACGCGCTCACCCTCCAGATATGCAAACCCAGCAGAGAAAGTCATCACGGTTGGTGTCACCCCCACAATGTCAAGCAATGGGAGCCTGTACCTATTTGTTTTGTAGGTACTGTCTATCAAAAAAAACAAGATGACATGCGTTACATAACTTAACTGCATCTGGGTGACACCAAAACAAATCACGCACCACATCTTCATCCTTCAATCTATGCCAATGAATGTATTGGTCACATTCAAGCAGCCTCATTAGGTGTTGCATTTCACTGTCATCTCCTCTAATTGAAGAACGGTATGCACTTCTTGCATTATAGATTTGTTTGATTGTGGTGCAACTGCTGCTGTTGTGCTCCTTCAACGTTAGCAGAATGTTTCTTGGTTTCACATTCGACTTCGTCATATCAGCAATGATATTCTTCTCATCATCTGTCAACCTCCCAACATATGGATGTCCAACTAAGGTCTTCGCCAATTCATGGTTGTGAATCCCACATATCAGCTTCACCGCCCAACCTTCACCTCCATGCACTGGTTTTCCATGAATCTTAAATGGACAACCACATTTTCTAGTACCTGTGTCTCTTCTAACAAATTCTTTCTTCCTACCCTTGTACTTACCGCTCCTTTCACACCCAATTAAGACAAATGAAGTTCTTCCTCTGCTGCCAGTATATGTATCAAACCTCATAATTACTGCAACAAAACCATTTTCATGGGCAACCGTTCGAGTCCACTTCAAAACATCTTCTCGGGTTTCAAAGACCTAGGACAAAATCACAACATATTAATTTTTACACAAATCATACATTAGACCAAACAATTAAAATTGATCGACATGATTACTTGAGAAGTATTAAAAGCATGTGAACAATTAACATGTGCTCGATTCACACCACAATCTTCTTCTTCATTTTGAAAATCCATATCAACTTCTTCGGACATCGCACTGTAATATGCCCATTGATCTTCGTCCATCTTAATTCAAAGTATAACTATCACCTAATTCAACATTCAACTAAATAATTTGAACAATACAGCAACCCAAAAAATTTACAAACTATCAATATCAAACTAATTCAACATTTGACAACCTCACACAAATATTTAATCTACATATACATAACCAAATTCAACTTTTAATTACATAATTCTAAAATTATAACCTACAAAGCTCATTTAACCAAAAAATACCTCAACCTAGGCAAAAAAAATCAACAATTCAATCAACAAATATATTTTTATGTTTCACATAAATTACAAATAGAATTAACCAAAATAGCATTCAAAATAATCTTAAAACAAAAAAATCATAAAACAAATTACTCCACGGAAGAAGTTGTCTTCCGCAGATGTAATATCAACTGCGAAAGACAGTTTTTTCCGTGGAGTCTCGCGGAATATCAACTGCGGAAGACAGCTTCTTCCGTGGAATCTCACGGAAGACGTCTTCCGTGGACTCCTCGAAACAAGTTTTTTTCTTCCCCAGTTGTAATGTCTTTTCGGAAGAAAATTTTTTGCGTCCAATCTTACATCATTCTACTACCAAAAATAAACAATCAACCACACAAAACAGCTACGTACCTTACTTGACAAATATCACACTAAAGCAGAGCACAAGCACAACCAGCACCGACAAAAATCGCACAGCACAAGCACCAGAACGGAGAAAACGCACTAGAATGGAGAAAACGCGCACCGGAGTGGAGGAAACGCAGGAGAGAGAAAGCAAAAAGAAAGAATGAAAAAAAAAGTTTCTATATAAGGAAAACGTACAAGGGCATTTTTGGGTTTTTAAAAATTTTCTGGGTGCACCAGCAATGTTGCTGGGTGCCCCTAGCAATTCCCTTACCGTATTCCGCCCATAGGCCACATTAGGTGCAGTTACTGCATTCAGCCCATGGGCCATGGCCTTATCATGATATTGTACTCTCTCTTTTTCTTTACAAGTAAAAAATTTCTAAATTGGCATCATAGTTTCCAACAAGTTTGTTCAATGGCCCCTTTTTTTCGAATGATAAATGTTATCAAACGCGACAGAAAGTAAAGGCATCTAGGCTTTAACATACTCATTAACACGGGAGTCTTATATATATATATATATATATATATATATATATATATATATATATATATATATATATATATATATATATATATATATATATTAAAAGGTAGTTTCTAAATCAAAATCAAATTCTAATGCAATCACATATTTTTCATGTTTGATACGTGTCCTATAGATTTTTTTCATATCAAGTCAAATTAAATTTTAATTTTTTTAATTGATTATTTAATTAAAAAATTATTTATTTAAGTTAATATTTAAATATCTTCAATCAAGATTAAATATAACAATATATTCATAAGCTATCATTAAGATAATATCTTATTGAATTATGATTATGATTTTCAAACTTTAAATGCCTATAATTTTTTTAATTACCAATAAATCAACTTTCTTAAAAAATTTATAGTTTATCTTTATATTTACCAGTATATCTACTTGTTTGTTTAAGATCACGCGACCTGTACATGCGATTTCATAGAAGGAAATACTTGATCCATTTTGTTCGATCACCTCTCATAGTATTTCTTCACTTTTGTGACAAGATATTTTATTAAATTATTCTTTTAATAATACTTTTTAAATATGAGTCATTTCTCTTTAAAAAAAATTGTTATAAAATTCTTAAGTAAGTTAGTTTACTCAAATGTGAAATGTCATTCAAACACTAATAGTTTGGGAGAAAATCCTTTTGCAGAGGATTAATTTCAGACCTTAGCATCTATACAAGTTGATGGATATCTGGATTTATTTCTTCAGATTTGCTCTTCTAGAAATCATGATTCTAAAAATAAAAAATCTATTAAACAAGGATGGATCATAAAATACTAAGATAAGATCTGAGAATAAGATAGAATAAAAAAAAAATCTTGAAATCTATCCCAGCTAAAAAACAATCTTGTCTGCCGTGAATGCGACAAGCTTTGAGTAAGGGTTCTCTACTTCCATTCCTTGTGCGGCTTGTCTTATGACACCATTTTTTTTATATATAGTTGAGTGATCATTATTTATTCTAAAGTGTCCACTTGATAACTAATACTGCCTCAAATTTTATTTTACCTTTTTATCGGTTTCGAATTCAAACTCCATAGGCATCTGAAAAATCGACAAAATTATGGCTGTTGTCGCAAAACATGTTTCATTAAACACTTATCTTGGTGGCTTGGTGGCTGTCATGAGAGGATGGGGTTGTTTCTGAGTTTTGAAGTGAAACTAATTATTAAAAAATGTGATTTAGTTTGGATAAGTTATATAATTCAAATTTAAACAAAATTAATATGATTTTTTTCGAATTAGATTGGAATGGTTATTTCAGTCTCAATTCAATACATGATTTTCTTTAATGGCAATTCTTTTTATTTAAGAAATAACACTCATTCAATAAAAAAATCAAATACCTAATAAATATAAAAGAAATAGTTCAGACTATTAATCACATTATAACCTACAAATTTACCTATATTATAAATCACAGTGAAAATAATACTATTAATTTTTAAAAAAAAATACTAATATATGTTTATCATAATTAAACAGTACAATAGCTTTTAGGTTAACTGGTTAAGGCTTATTTGAAGATATAAAAATAATATAAGTTTAATAGATTTGCAGTTTGGTTTGATTTTTTAATATGTTTTGAACTTTTGGTAGAAAAATATTTTGGGTGGGGAATCCTAAATGAATCCCAAGACTAAACTAATACAAAATTTCACCTTTTGTATTAAAATAAAATAGGATAAAATATGTTTGGATTTCCCTAAAATTTAAAAAGTATAAATTTTATCTTCATAAAATTTTTATATTAATTTGATCACTATAGAAATAAACCATATTTTTGTCGGTCCTTAGTGGTAACTTTATTAAACGACAAGTGTAATTTGATAACAAATAAATTAAATAATTTGTGGCGGTTAAAATCCCCCAAAATGAATAAAAAAAATTGGTAACTAAAAACTCCAAAAAATTACAATTTTGTCACTTCCCAAGTGATTTTCTCGCATTTTCTAATGAAATTAGAAAAAAGATGAAACAGCATTGAGTTCTAGTTCTTCTAAGTATGCTTGAAAAGGTAAAAATAAAAAAATTAACTATGTCAAATATGGGTGCTTGTCAATAAAAAAACAATTTCCTCCCTAAACCAACATCTACGACCAAGCCACATATAAAACAAGGGAAAAATATTTATAAAAGTGAGTTTCTTAACTTTTTTAATTATTGGAACAAATTAGTATATGAGTATCTTAGAAGTGATATGATATTATAAGGACCACAAAAATTGATTTAATATTATTTGAGATATCCAAAGTGAATATCTCAAACTCCTAGCATGGGAGATGCCTTTGATCTCATCAATAAATCATCTAATGAAATTATCAAATTATTTTTCAAATAACCAAATTAATACAAGAAAAATTATAACAATAAAATTAATATTTTTTAAATTTTAAAGGAATCCAAAACATATTTTATTAATAAAATATAAACGAACTTCCAATCTTCCATGTAGTGGATATCAGGCTTTAGGCCCACAAACACAACAAATCTCATAATGAGGCATATCCATTTGCGGCCCGAAGCTGGCCCGCTGTAGCTTTCGGTTTACGCTTTTCGAATTATGCATTTGGAGAACGTAAAAAATAAAATTAATTTAGAAAAGAATGCGTGTTTTCTTTTCTATTGGCCAAGTAGGAGTCAGTATAGTATGATGATAAATTGATAATGATTGGGAGCTTTAACCATAGTCGATAGTTGGTAGTTGCTACTTGCTATGACGTTTTGAAATTATTATCTTCCTCGTATATTTGCCGACCTGATTTTATTTATTAAAGTTTGCGTTGTTAAATTGATAACAACCCAAAATTATGATTTGGATTACGTATATTTGTCAGCTTCGTTCAAATAAATAAAATTTGTAATAACGAAATTAAAGAAAGTAAAATTTATAAATTTTACATTTTAATGAATAATATTATTAACTTTTTTTTCTAAATAAAATCAGTATAACAAGAAGACACTCTCAATATTATAGGATAAAATGACAATAACACGTTGGACTTGAACCACAAGCATTTCACCACCAGTTGTAACTACTCAACTAGAGGTGCCGGAAGATCTCCTTTGGGATGGATTTCCCACTAAACAAGAAAATTGGCCAAAACTTCAACTCATATTTATAGGAAAGGTGAGAGTTCATACTAAATCCTTAATAACTCATGTCGATTGATAAAATTATATTACGTATATGGACAAAATTATATTAGTTATTTAAGAATTCTTACAAAATATTTTTTAAAAATATATTGAAAAATGAAAAATTAACATGAGTGAAATTCATATCTTACTAGGTAAGGATACAAATCACAAGTATTTTTTATCAACGTCTCTAAAAATTCACAAGCAATTTTTAGAATAATGAGATTTTGATATATTTTGAAAACGAAAGGGGGTTGTGAGAGATTTTCAAAATGAATGAAAGATTATATTCTTTCATGAAAATGTGAACTATGAAAAGTTGTATTCTTTCATGAAAGTGTGTTCTTTAATTTTATTTTTTTAAAAGGTCAATGTTAGTTATTTTTCTTACCGAATTTGACAGAACCTCCTTACAGTAATGCTCCTCCATGAACGACTGCAAGGTATACCTGTGAAGATATTTTGACACTCAAGTTAGCGGCACAAAGGTATGCAAGTATCAGAAAGTAGGTTGGATTAAGAGTTAGTTTACCTTAATCTTGGTCATCCCCTTTTATAGATGTGAAATTGGATGATAAAATATCATTTTCTCTCGTAAGATAATATAAATAGGAAAATATGTGATTATATCTTATCTTTCCTTTAATAATAGATAACTTTTGGTTTTAGGGGATATCTTTCTCTTTCTAGTAAAAGATAGACTTTCCCATTTTCCTTAATTATATTTGTCTAGTGCTTTGGATTCCTAGTAGACTACTTGGCTAACCACCAAGTGTGGAGGCTTGCTGAGTTCAAGTAGTACATATGCCCCTCAAGCTCTGAAGCTAGTTGTAGTATCTATTGTGAAAATAAACTAAAGTCATCAACTCTGATGTTGCTATCTATCAGTCGATTCCATGTATTACTCATCAGTTTGATTGTAGCCAAGTCCGACAAGAATTTTCTCTTTAGCCAAGTATTTAACCTAGTCATAAAGGGAGATAAGTTAGTCAATTCGTGCCAAGTCCAAATGGTGGCATATTTGAATCAACATCTTGTCAAATCTTATGTTTGTTCAAACGCATTAAATGCCTTTGTGCATTTTTAATATAAAGCACAATGATTACATTCTTGGGATAGCCAAAAGTTATGTCTTTTCCCAACCATTGATTTGTTGAGAAAGATACAGTCTAACAATTCAAATGGGTGTGTCCTTTTGGTCCTTAGAAGCTTCCATAAGACTATAAAAAGGGAGAGAAAACTCTTCTTCTCCTATTTTGAGTTTCTCTCTCTAGCCAAAACATTTTTTTTTGTTCTTCTTTCTTTTTTCGATCGGCTTTCTGTTTGTTCTAGTCAACTCCTCCCCCCCCCCCCCCTCTCTTTTTCCAGGTATGCCTTTTTTACCCTCCTACTTTCTTCGTTATTTCTCATTCAAGGGAAGGTTTTGTGCGCTCCAGTGGGGGCACGATGTTGTCATTAAAAGTTTGCCTTATTGGCGAGAGTCCAAATTATGACCCATTTCACCATCACGGTGGCTCTAATGTCGCCAATGACCAAGAGTCTAGTGTTCCCGTCAATGGTGTCGTCGCGGTTGCTGGCGTCACTGCCACCATCCATAAAAAAATTTAGGGGGATGAGGCCGAGTACAAATGTTATTAACTTGGACTCGGGGACCATTGTTGTTCAAATCATAGTCCCTTGTCCAGTTATTTGTCCTTATTCTCTTCCTTCCAAAAAGCCCAAAAGAAGTACCCTTATGTAACCTTTTAGAGTTATTCTTGGGTTTATGGTGAAGTCGGAAGTTATTCAACTAGTTTCCTAACTTATGAATCGATTACTGACTTCATAAAACGTGTTGAATTTTGCCATATAGATGGTCCTAATGTGATGATCATCGACTCCTGTCTTGAGAGTGAATGTGTCTTCATGCTTGCCTATCTGGCTGAGACACACTTCATATATGTGTACTCTTTTCCTTTTACACTACTTCATATCACTATCCCCTTTGACAAGTTTTAGATAGATGTTCTTCGAGAGTTGAATGTCGCTTTTACCCAATTGCATCTGAATGCTTGGGCGGACATCTATTTTATGCAATGAGTTCTTCATCACTCTACCTATCCTAAAATTCCTTCATTACTACAATTATTTTACTTGGCAAGGGGTGATTCATTTTCCTTTCTATTGGAGTCTTTCGTTGAATAAGGACATCACAAAACCTATACATGTGTACTATAACATCCCAATTTTCATAAACTAATTTAAAAAGGATTGTTATTTGTAAATAAATAGAGTTTTAGAAAAAAAAATGATGAGGTTTTATAATTAAATAAATAAGGGGAAATAACTTTATTAATTAAAATAATGGTTTGAGAGAAAATAAAAAGGGTATTTTATTATTCATTTGATGGAGAATAAAATAGAGTTTCTTTTTTTATAAAATAATAAAAATAAATAAATAGAGTAAATAATAGGTCGTGAATACTCCTAGCTATAAATAGAAAAATGCTAGGTCAGTTTTCAGACTGACTCCTCAGCCGCCTCCTCCGCCTCTCAATTTCGTTTTTCCTTCTCAACCTCTCTTTTCCCGCAGACCACCAAACATGTCTCAAAAAACGACAATCTCAGACTCATTCACTGTTGGATCGTCGTAAAATTTAAGCACCAGGTTCACAACCAAATTCCGAGAATTCTCACCGTTGGGAATTTCAAAATCGTGTCTAATCTTAGAGGAATACCCTTTGCATTATAACCTTTTATTTTCCCGCAGAAACCCAAAAATGTCTCGGTAAAACTATGATTTCGGATTCGTTAACCGTTGGATTATAGTCAAATTTGGATATGTTGTTTGAAATTTAATTGCGCACACTTTTACCGTTGGGATTTGAGAGATAATATTCGTGGAGGGAGAAAAAGGAATTGCATGAAGATAGTGCAAATGGAGGCTTTAATCCCTTCTCATTCTTTCTAACGTTTGGCAACTAGAGAAATCTCAGGAACTTGTTAGAAATGTCTCTATCACTGTCGGAAGACACGTGAATCCTCTTAGAGGTAAAGGATGAGTTATTCACAATTGGGGATTAGTGAGAACATGTGTAGGGATCCTTAGAGTATATTAATTGGAATGAATTTTGGGATGTTTGCAATTTTTATTTTGTCTGTATGATTATAACTGCGAATTATATATGTTTGATTAACCATTTGATGTCTCAATGAGAAATTGTTGTTAAACTAATGTGTTCTGGTGTTGAGTGTGAACCCTTAAAAAATTAAACTCTTTTTATTAACGTGAATTATATTCTAAATAGTATTGTTTTTAATGACGTATTTTATATGAATTATTAATAATGTAGGTTGATTTACTCTCTCTCTCTGTGTGTGTGTGTGTGTGTGTGTGTGTGTGTGTGTGTGTGTGTGTGTGTGTGTGTGTTGTGAATTGTACAATAACCCGACCAATGTTGATATTGAAAAAAGTGTTGATGCGCAGTGTTAAAGAGAAATTGTAGGTTTCCTATTTAGGAACTAGTGTTAAATTGTAGCGTAATGTGTTCAACGTGTTTGAGAACACGAGTGTGAGGTCGTGAGTATTGTATAATTCATGAGCAATGTCTATGAATGAAATATGTGATGAATTGTGGAATAGCATGTTGCTTTGAGATTATAGTATTGTTATTGAGATTATACCATTGTGATTGAGATCAAGTGTATGTAATTAATTGAGTATGCACGTGATTGAGATGTTGTGTGCATTGAGTTATGAACTATGAATTGTACAATCACACGACTAAAAGTCCCTTTAAGGGCGACGAGTTAATGTTAAGTCCATTTTAGGGCGACGAGTTAATGTTAAGTCCCTTTTAGGGCAACGGGTTAAAGTTAAGTTCCTTTAAGGGCGACGAGTTAATGCTTAGACCTTTAAAGGGTGACAAGTTAAAACTATTTTGAGAATAATTAAGGAGTCGTGTGTTTTGTACAATTCATAGATAGAGTCTGTGTGCTAAAATGATTTTAGGGGTTGGACCTGAATCAGGAGGGAGAGGCCCTGACGGACTCTTCAGAGTATAGGCCTTGGGGGTCACCGAGTTTGAGTGCTCCTTTAAGTCTATGCTGATCCCATATGGTTGGAGCATTCTCGTAAAATATCGTGACCCTGGCTGGTCTCCCTATGATCTTACTTAGTGAGAGTGACCTGACAAACTCATTGTGTGGTGTGTCTTGTTATGTACTCCGAAGCACCCCAGGGTGGTTTTTTACTGACATGGTACCACATTGCATATAGGTTTGAGTCTTAGCATAACTGTTGCATACGCTTGCCAATTGTTTATTATGAAATTGATGTGTTATTATGTCTTGATCGGAGTGTGTGATTCTTGTGTAATGTGATTGATGATTGAAAAGTGTGATTGATGATTGAAAGGTGAATTTTGAATGACAAAGTGGTGGAATTATGTGAGTTATATTTAAGCAAGTTTTATTTTGTTTATATGATATGTATATCTAGTTGTTTTGCTTCTCTATTAGTTAGGAATGTGATAACTCACTCCCTGTGTGTTGTTTGTGTTTGGATACTGTAATGATCTTGAACTTTGTGTTCGGGGGAGCAGATGGCTAGGTCAAGTGCTTTAACGAACCTTGTGCTAAAGGACGTCAGGACACAATGCTCTGATAGGATGTGACAGTGGGGCATAAGTTTTTATATTAATTGCATGATGTTAGTCTATTTTATTTTATCTCACTGATTTAAAAAAATATTTTTGTAAATTTTGACGGCCTTATTTTGAGTCGAATATGTTTTAATAAGTTTTAATTGATAATAGTGAAGTGAATGTGAACCTTTTACATGTGTGAATTTGGTTACCGATATTTTTATATATTTTATTTATTTATATATATGTCGGGGTAGAGGGTGTCACATCTACTTCCAATCATAAGGACATGATTGTAATCTACTAGTTTCCTAGGACTCTTCAATGTAAGACCTTGGTGAACATGCCTTTCTCAAAAACTTATGTTTTGTTTCACCTTGCTTTCTTTATTGAGTTCTAACCTTTCCTTTTTTTTTCTTTATTAAGAATTATGGCTAAGTTAGATTACCAATCCATTAAGAAGGCTCAGGCAACATAGGTTAAGAAGGATAAAGCCGAGAAAAAGAAGGCTGAGAAAGCTAAAGATGACAAAGGCAAGAAGCATGATGAGGTGGAAGAAAAATGGGTGCCCCCTCCTTCTTTCATCAAACCTAGTGCCGCGAAGAGGGCCCATCCAAGTCATTCTCATCAACAAGATGTTGCAGCAACAAGGCAAAGGGTGGAACTTGTTCCAATTGCTACTCCTTCCTCCATCAAGAGTCACCCGCCTTTCTTTCTATGAAGGATAGGGTTAACTCTTTGGGATTAGGACTTCAACCCACATGCCTTTATCTAGTCTTCAATGCTTAGCTAGTCAGATTGTGAGATGTTGAGGGAAGCCGATCAACAAGCATCAATGGATTCCATTGCTAACTTCCAAGTAAGGACTTGGAGAATTGTAGATTTTTGGGCTAATGAGTTTGAGAAGACTGTCACCAAGTCCAACAAGGCTCAAACTGAACTTGACAAGGTAGAGCAAGCTTTAGTTAAGGCCACTAGAGGGAATGAAACACTACTCCAATCAATCGAGGAATCCTAGAAGTCTCTTGAGAGTTCAAAGACTAAGTTAAAAGAGGTAGAGGCCCAAGAAGAGGCCTTGAAGACCAAGCTCACTATAACTGAGGCTTCTACTAAAGTTCTCAAAAAAGAGATTGAACGCCTCAACAAGGAATTTTCTCTTTTCAAGGTGAATGCAGAGAATTTGAAGAGTGATCTTAGTAAAGTTGAGTATGAGATCCTCTAGACTCATAAAGCAAGCTTCTTCAAGGCCACTCGTTAAGTCAAGTACTTCTTTAAAGAAGTTGGTCCCTTCCTTTTGATATTGATAATGGCATGAATCATCAAGGGGAGTTGGTTCCTAAAGCTGAAGTGCTTGTGGAGGGTGTCGTTGAAGAGCCTACTCAGCCTGCTCCTTAGTACTTTTTTATTTCTCTTTTTGTAAAGGCTTGGGCTTGACCTATCGAAAGGGTCCCCATTTGATTAATATTAACACCTTTTTATTCTAAGTGATCTAATTCTTTTTATTGCTTTTCATTATCTAATTTTCAATTAGGAACTACTCAGTAAAACAATCCCTTTAAAAGGTGTTAGCCAATTTTTATTGGTCTATTAAATTTTATCGAATAATTTGATTGATTCTCACTTTATGTAAGCTAAGTGACTTAGTCTAATTTTAGTTGAATCTTTCGATGGCCTAACTTGGTCATTTTCAATACGTATTTAGTCGAATAGCTTAGTTTCTTTGGTATGTCTTTAACCAATATAACTTACGTATCAATCTACTTTTAGTAGAGTAACTTTGTCTATTTTGGTATGCTTTTAGTTGTTTGACTTAGTTGTCTTTAGTATCTTTCTAGTCGAGTAACTTAGCTTTTTTGGTCTCCTTTTAACCAAATAGTTGTTTATAGTCTATATTTAGCCAACTATGATTGTTGGTCTATTAGTAAGCCAAATACTACTCAGTCTTATCTATGCCCTAGATTGGGTCTTTAGTCGGAGAAACCATTCGGTCTACTCGGATCTATGAAGCCAATAACAATGATAAAAAGAATACTTTTATTCAATGTAATATTTGGGTATGCCTCACTAAAATCTCTCTAACAAAAAACCTCATGGGAGGAAATATTAGAATAGAAAAAAGAGTACATCACAACTTACAAGATTAATTGTAGTAAAATTTGAGATGAGCAACATTTCAGGTTCTTGGAATTGCCTTGATAGATAAGTACTCTAGTTAGTAGGCTCCATTTCAGAGTGACTCAACAACTTGGAAAGGATTTTCCCAATTTGTAGCAAGTTTTCCTTCCTTGGCATATTTTTGGGCTTCTTCACACTTTCTTCATACCAAGTCTTGTACCTGAAAGTTTCTCTACTTGACCCAACTGTTGTATCTTTTCTTGGCTCTTCTTTGGTGCATTTCGGATCTCATGTAAACTTCTTTAATGGTCTCTTTAGCCAAGTCGAGTGCTTCACTAAGCATCTCATCATTCTATTTCGCCATGAAATTTGCCCTTCAAAAAGAAGGTTCTCCGACTGCTACTAGTATCATAGCATTTGATCCATATGAGAGTAAAAAATGAGTCTCACCTATTGTCGACTGCGGAGTGCAATGATAAGCCCATAAGATGGTCGAAAGCTCCTTAACTCAATTTCCTTTTCCTTTTCTGACTCACTTTTTTCCTCTTCGGGCATAACCTTGTTGGCTGCATCAATTTGTCCATTACTCTGTGGATGTTCTACTGAAGTCACTTGGTGCTTAATCCCTAAATTTGTAAGTGTCATACCCAAATTTCGTCCGAGGACCATCCGTTTGTTGGGATGCGACCCTCGTTTGACCACTTCGAGGTACTTGGCACCCATCGTTAGACAATCCGTGAAGTTTTGTGACATGTCGGAAGTCAAAAGAAAGCATTGTTGCATAATCCATGAGGTTCCGTAACATGTCGAAAGTCAAAAGGAAGCATTGTTGCACAATTCGTGAAGTTCTGTAACATTCTGGAAGCCAAAAAAGGGATGATTACGTAATCTGTAAGGTTCTGTGACATTACAGAAAGAAAACAAGTATCGTTACGAAATTCGTAAAGTTCCGTAATGTAACGGAAAAAGAATCAACAAAAAAAGGCAGGGCGGTGTATTTAGTAAACAGAGGGGTGCAAATAGCAATCGGGCCCACTTGGGCCTTCCAAGAAGTTCCACCAAAAGGCGGTGCCTTCTGGAGGAAGCAACCTAGCTCGCCTGGGCGAGCTGGGTGGCAAGCTCCTCCCTCTTTTTCCTATAAATAGGGGGAGGAGGGCAGAACAAAAATGTTCAACCCTCCTGGTATATGAGAATCACTTAAAATTAGCGAGAAAATTTTTTTCTGTGAAGAGAATCCAAGCTGAGGCGCTTCCGAGACGTTTCCGTGGGTGATTTCGCAAAGATTTTCCGTCGTTATTCGTCATTCTTCGTTCGTTCTTCGTCGTTCTTTGGTCTTCAACCGGTAAGTTCCCGAAATCGAACTTTTCAATTCATTCTATGTACCCTTAGTGATCCTCATTTGTTTCGCGTGCTTTTATTTTTATTTCATTTACTTTTCGTACCCCCTTTTGACGTGCTTTAGTCATTTATTTAAGCCATTTTCTCGCCTAATCAAAAATAAAATAAATTTTCACCGATCATTCGTATTGTAACATCTTTTAATTTCTGTTAAAATGAAATCTGACCGTTCGGTCATGCCATAATCACGTTTAAAACCAAAAAGAGGCAAAATAATAATATAATAATCTAAAAATATCTTTTAGTAAAATAATAAAAAAAATCAATCAGGCGTTTTTCTTTGAGATTTTTCTTTCTTAATCGAATTGACTAATAACCAAAGTGAAACTAAGGCTAAAATCAATTCATAAATAAAGTTTTTGTCATCACTTAAAAAAGTCATTTTTAAGGTCCAACGCCTTAAAATGGTCTTTTCCGCTTTTATTGGTTAAACGTAGATTTCTAAAAAGCCTAAAATCAACACGTAGCTTTATTACCTCTTTTCAAAAATAACAAGAGATCATTAATGGTCCAATGCCTTAATGTTTTCTCTCCTTTCAAAAGAATCGAAAGCTTGTTTAATGGTCCAACGCCTTAAATGACCTTTCATTCAATAAAAACATATTTTGCAAAAAAGGGATAAAAACAATTTAACCAACGTTTGGTTCTTAAAGAACTACGTAGGTATGATTTCCTTATCACAATTGAGGAATACGTAGGAGCAAGTGAAACACCATTGTCGACCACAAAAAGATAAAAAAATATATAAAAGGCATAAAAAGACATTGGAACGTGAAAAAAGGGAAGATAACACAAATTGAAGTCATGTTTGCACATTTGATTAAAGGCTGTCGTCCCTTGTGACGGACGTGTGGGGTGCTAATACCTTCCCCGTGCGTAAATACAACTCCTGAACCTTTCACTTAAAGTTTGTAGACCACGTCTTTTCCGGTTTTTCCGACGTTTTCCTCAAATAAACGTTGGTGGCGACTCCGCGCGTATTCCTTTCTTGGAAGACGCACCCGTAAGTCACGCATCCCCCTCCCGCCGAAGGGTAGGTTGCGACAGTAAGGAACTCCTCAACTTCTGAAATCAAAGTGATGAGAATCCCTAATCAGGATGCAATGTTCTTCCAGATAAACTTCTGAACATTAGTTGTTTAAATGGTTGCTATGGGCTTGGCCTCAATCCACTTAGTAAAATTATATATGCTTATAAGGAGAAACTTTACTTGTCCTTTTCGCGGAAGGAAAAGGTCCGAGCATGTGTACTCCCCAGGTGGAAAGGGGCCATGGAGCCACTATTTTGTGTAACTCTTCAACTCGTAGGTGAGATATGTTGTCAAATTTTTGGCACTCTTCAGACTTCATCACATACTTTGTGTAGTCTATCCTTATTGTTGGCCAATAATATTCGCCTCTGAGTACTCAGGCAGGCATTGATCATGATCCTGAGTGCATTCCACATACTCCTCTATGCATGTAATTCATTACATATTTGATGCGAAAAAATAATACTCGCACAAAGGCAAGTGTACTATATGCAGTGGTAATAGTGGAGTAAAAGTTCGGATATCAAACCTTAAGGACTAGTTGTGTTCTCAATTAGTCAATATTATTAAATTATACAATTGGATTAATCAAAAGAGGAATTGAATTATTTTTTCCAAAACAAGTAAAATACACAAAAGAGATATTTGAATTACATTAAAAGCCATCGGCGATTATGATTCACTAGTACCAATTTCTCCTAATCCAAGTTTCTATGAAATTTGTACCACAGTTAACTACCAATTCCTAAAATTAACTAAAGCCTATGATCAAGGTTAGAAGATGCTTTATGCCTTGAATCAATACTCCAATGATCATGAATATATCAATTTAAGTTAAAAGATATAAACAATTCTAGCGATGATCGATTAAAAATTAATTAATCTATTGGAGATTACTCAAAAGGTCTGATCATGCAATTTGGTGTAGAACATTCTCTACCTAGGTCTACTCAACATATGAAAATGATCACTATAGTACATTCAATTAAGCATATGATTAATCAGTTCCCAAATAAACACTAAGAATAAGGAAGAGAATTAATTAACATAAAACATTGAGGAAATTCATTAAGAACAAGGAAAGGGATACAATTGGACAATTACATCATAACCCCTGTCAGACCATAATTTCGTCCGGGGACTATCATTCACTTATGTTTTGATTCTCGCTAGCCGAACTGTGTTGTTCGACACCAATTACTGCGCAAGATGAAAGATCGTTCGATGTTTTGGTCAAGGATGCGAAAGATACCCAAAGGGATGGGCAAAAGGGTCTTTTCAGGGAGTTTTCTGGACCCTAGCTCGCCCAAGCTAGCCTCTGGCTTGCCTGGGCCCCCAAATTGCTTAGGGCTGAAGGAACCAGCTTACCTGGGTGAGCCAATTACTTTAGGATGAAGCATTAGCTCGCTTGGGCGAGCTGCCATGGTCCCAAATGCCATTTTTTGCTATAAATAGGTGTGAAAGGGGCTGAGGAAAGGGTTCCAACATTCAACATTGAGATATTTTGAGACAAATAAGGGAGAAGAAGAAGAAAGAAGAGAAAAATGAGGTCGAGGCACTGTCGAATCGTGATTTTAATCAACCTCTACATCATTCTTCGTTCGGTGTTCTTCGTTCATCATTCGGTTAGTGTTTGTTTTCAAGGATTTGAACATGATCTATGCACCCTTAGGGGTCCCATTTGTTGTTTTGTGCATATTCATTCCCTTCTTCTATCATCGGTAATCTCTTTTCTTTTGTAAAGTTCAATCTTAACTGATCATTAGTGTCGTAAGTCATCTTTTAAAGAGCTTAAAAGTTAATAAACAAAATCGAGATAAAACCAACATAGAACTGAATTTCTCTCCATCAAATCCACTTGAGATCGTTCAAGGTCCAACGCCTTAACAACCTCTTTTTGTTTTCAATAATAAAAATTAATCTTTCAAAAGCCTAAAACCAATTCAACACACAAACTCTCAGACTTAAAGAACTACGTAGGTTTGAATTCCTCATCGCACCTGAGGATACGTTGGAGCAAGGGCAGTTCCCTTGTTGACCCCAAAAAATAAAAAATTATAAAAAGGGAAAATAAATAATATTGAAGTCACATTTTTGCATACTCGATTAAAGATTGTCACCCCTTGTAGCAGGCACGTGGGGTGCTAATACCTTCCCTATTTGTAAACAACTCCTGAACCCTTCTTTTCAATATTCACAGACCTTCCTCTTTTGGTTTTTATAACGTTTTCCTCAAATAAATGTTGGTGGCGACTCCCACGTGTTTTTTCTTTTTGAAAGACGCATATTTCCTTTCGCGGCACCCTCCCGTCGAAGGGTAGGTTGCGACAACCCCCAAACTAAGGTGACTAGCCACTCATGGTCAAAGCAAATCTAGAAAACCTATAAGAAATTAGCTTAGACATACCAATAAGGTGGGAAGAATGATCACGATTCATCCTCACAGTGTTGCCTATGCTTCACAGCTCTAAAAAACCCTCAAGGTTCTCTTAAAATTCGCAAGAGATAAAAGTGATCAAATTTTTTTTTACAAACTTTAGAGCCCTATTTATAGCTTCCTAAAACATATCATTCCCAAAAGATGCACTATAGTTGTGGTAACATCTACCACCGTGGTTGGAAAATAGTAACATTGAAGCTCTAAGCATTATGGATTGACTATAGTCCTTATAGTTTACCACGACTGTGGCGAAATTTACAATGACCATTATCGGATAGTTGGCTTTGTTCTAGAGGGAATTTATGCTCTTATCATGGTCATTTTGCTTACCACGACCATTATCAAGTGTCGAGTCTTCAAATCTTCATAAAACCATGCAACTTCCAATTCTTTCACTCAATTCGGCGGCTATATTCCTGCAATACAAAACTAGTGTCCAAATGTGAGTTTTGCCATGAAAATGAATGTAAATGGCACAAAAACTCACAAAATATCACTCAAAAGTGGTTCATCGATATTCGGCCTAATCTTGAGTTAGGCACTTTAACAAAGGAATTGTGAAGCCTCTTCTATATAGGTCTCCCCCCTTCTTTTCACCTGCAACCTAGTTGACAAACTTAAGACTACGAACATAGCATTTGCTCGCCGATTTTGAGCTTCCACCACTTGTGAATCCTCCTGCTATCATGTTGATCACACCTTGAATCTGAGTTTCAGGTGGGGAAGTCTCATCATGATTGCGATTATATTGTTTCTCGAGTCCAACTACGCTATCGACTTTTATCACACTCCCTTTCTTGCTTCCATGAAGGTTCTTTATCCTTAACGAATCTCTGCAACTGCCCCTTCTAGATCAATTTTCCATCTTGGCCTTGAGAGTAGTGCACTCTTCAGTGTTGTGATCTACAACTTGGTGATAACGATAATATTTGGACTTGTTTACTCCTGGTGGAGGTCAATTCTTAGCCGGCAATTGGATCAGCTCTGCATTGCATGCTTCCTTTAGTACTCGACTTCACCTCTCTGTTAGTAGAGTGTAGTGGCTAAACTTGGATTGAGGTGGTTTGTCTTTTCTAGACTTTCCCCGATTATGTCTGCCTTCAATCTTAGCCTCTCACTCCATTAGTTTCTTTGATGATTCCCCATAGACTTTTTCTTTGAATCTGACCATCTTCTCCATCTGGATGAAGCTGACAACCCTTGCTCTCAACTCTTCCAATGTTGCCAGCGGTTTCTTGCATAAGTTGTCCGAGAAGGGCTGGACTTAGATGCCATGAACATTGAGGTAAGTATTACTTCTGGACTCAGGTCTTGGATTTAAACTGAAATTGATGAGAACTTCTCCATAAATCTCTTAAAGATTCATCCTCCTCTTGTCGAATGTTAGTGAGTGCCACTGCTGTCAGGTGATGTGATCTAATTGTTGTGTACTGCACTCTAAAATGCATACTAAGAGTCACAAATGAGTCAATGGAGTTTCTCGAAAGGTGAGTATATTAATGATGTGTTGTCCCTTTCAACATTATTGGGAATTCTCAACACATGATTGTGCCACTATTTGTAAACAAACTCATTTGTGTAACGAATGCATCCACATGTTCATCCGGGTCCCGGAGTCTATCATAACAATCAATAGTCAACGTCCTCCATTTAGGTGTGCCTCTGTGATCCCATCAACAAAGGGATGTAGCTGAGTGTTAGTGTTTGCTACTCTCTGAATTGGTTGTGTGACGAATGGAGTTTTTTTCTCTCCATATCATCTCAACCCCATCAATCTTGTCCAAATGGGTTTGGTAGGTTGCATCTACTACAATTGAGTTTGCATTCTACTCTTCTTGAAGCTTTAGGTACTGCTCTCTAAGAATGGTGTTCTCCTTTCAAAGATTATTCATCTCTTGGGTGTTTCTTTGCTTCAAGGTATTCATATCTTTGTAGGGTGATGATAAATGAGTGATCATCAAGCTCCCGACATGAGAGACTCACAAAATTTGTTGGGTTCCCTTTTTCAGAGGCACCCATGGCAAGCATCCCTAGCATGGTGAATTCCTGCTTGCGTGGTCGCTTTCCTTGGTTAACGGTGTTGGTGTCACCGTCGTTCATTGCCACGATTATGTAGTGGTTGAAGGGAAAGTTTTTCTTTGACCCCAAGGTGGATGCCAAATGTTCTAACCGAATTTGGCAGAACTTCCTCACGATGATGCTCCTCCACAAGCTCTTTCACGAAGGTGGTGAGGTATACCTGTAAAGACACTTAAGTTAGCAAATCAGAGGCATGCAAGTATCAGAAAGTGGGTTGGATTAAGAGTTCATTTATGTGAACCTTGGTCATCCCCTTTTATTGAGGTGGAATTGGATGATAAGATCTCAACTTCCCTCTTAAGATAATGTAAATAGGAAAATATATGATTATATCTTATCTTTCATTTGATAATAGATAACTTCCAATTTTAGGGGGTATCTTTATCTTTCTAGTAAAAGATAGACTTTTCTTCTTTCCTCTAATAATGCTTTAGATTTCTAGTAGGCTACTTGGTCGGCCATCAACAATAGACACTTGTCAAGTCCAAGTAGTACAATTGTTAATTTGTTAGATTTTATTATTGGGAATGATTCAAACCCGTGACCTTTTCCTACTCTTCTTCTTTCTTAACCATCAATTCAACCTTATATCTCCTAGTGTGTGTTCTTCAATGAAAATATGTAGGTATGAAAGATTGTATCATTTAATGAAAATGTATGTTCTTTCATAAAAGAATGTGTCTTTCTTCACTAAAATACATGAGATATGTATTTTCTCCAAAAGTTGTGAGATTTGATTCTTCATCAAAAGTCATAAGATGTAATTCTTCACCAAAAGTAATGAGATGTATCACTTTAAATTATTGCATCTCTTCACCAAAAGACACAACATGGTTTATAAATAGAAAAAATCTATATGCAAAAAAGGAGACAACATTGTGAAACATAGTGAGAAACCGATTATTGTATCTAGTTTTTGTAGAAATTAGTGGAGATGAATTGAATCTAAATGTTATTATTTTGTACATGTCTTGAATTTTTTTTAGGACCGTTGCCATAAAAAGTTTCCTCTTTAATATTTTTTCTTTATTGTGAAGTCATCTCTATTAATTTTGCACAAGTAAAATTACGCATAAATGCAATCAAATATATATAATTTGTAATGATTAGAAAAATATGCATCTCTATTTCAACGTAAAATTAGGGTTGTCAATACAGATTGGCCTGACCCGCTTTTGGCCCACCATAAACGGGCCAGCCCAGCCCTCCCCGCTAAGCAAAACGGGCTACCTTTCCTAGCCCGACCTGTTTCAAGCTGGCCCGCGAGCCACCTGCCAGCCCGCAATTTATTTTTTTCTCCAAATTTTATATTGTCCTTTATCGTTGTTGGTAACATCAATTATGAATCTAACTCTTGTCTCTTTATAATTTTTTATAACTAAAAATAATAATAATATACTAGTAGTAAGCAATAAAAGAATAAAGCTTATCACAAACTTCAATATCTAGAATCTAGATGACTTTGTCACCTTGTGTGCCTCTAATCCCTCCATTTCAAAACTTCCTATATTTAAGGTTTTTACACAGATTAAAAAACTATTTATATATACAAACTTAAACTAAATTATTCTAATTTATAAATCATAAAGATAAACTAAAAGTCCACAATACAAAATAATTATCCAATAATTGTCCAATAACTCAAACTCAATAATAATAATCATAAACATAAACTCAAGACTACTCAATGTCCAATAATTATCCATAAACTCACATTAGCATCAAAGCCAATGTCCACACTAATTGTCCACAAACTCATATTCAAGCATCAAACTCAATGTCCACACTAATTGTCCACAAAGTGAATTTTAAGATTATAAATATATATGGTAATTTTACAAATGGTAACGCATAATTCCAAAAACCCCATATTCAAAGCGAATTTCCCGCGGGCTGGCCCGCCCCGACCCGCCTCTGACCCGTCGGACTTACGGGCTAAACTGGGCAGGCCTAAACGGTTTACGAGTCTCAAATTCCAACCTAACCCAACTTTTTTGGAGAACGGGTCAGGCCTGACTTGATTTGACACCCCTTCGTAAAATACTCCCTTTGGTCCTTATTATAAGGCATAAATTAGAATGAATTGATGGTCTTTTTTATAAGACAATTTAGAATTCCTATAAAGCATTTATTTTTTTTCCCATTAGTTCCCCTTATTAAATATTATAAGTGTTTTTGCTTTTTATTGATATTGGTGCATATAAAACTCTTGGACTTTAATATTCTCACATCATCCATAACAAGTTAATGATTATTAATAATGACATAACCGATACATTAGTAAGATATTTTATAAAAAAAAAAATCAATAAAATCAACTTAATGAATTACTTTTATTAATTTGGTGCTATGTAATCTAGTTATTAGCTTTACATGCTTGACACATACAATGAAATATAAAATAACTAAAATGTTAAGTGTATTAACTAGTGGAGCTGGAAACTAGAAATCATAAATATATAGAACAAATATTAATGTTTCTTTTGAAACATGTTTATTGTTTTAGTCCTTTAATTTGGGGGTTCTATTTTTTTAGTCTCCCAAATTTAAATTTGTTCTTTTTAGTTCTTAAATTTTGAAAATGGCTCATTTTAGCATGTTCCATGAGTGTGCCAAAGGTGGAATAATATATTGACAATTTTTTACAGTTGTAAAATACAAATTCTTACAACTAAAAATTAAAAACCAAATTCTAGCAGCTAAACATTGCAACCTCTGTTTGGGGTACACTCCCGGGAGGGCACTAAAAAGAGAAATTTTCTAAATTCAGGGACCAAAAAAATAGGACTACCAAATTGAGGGACGATAAACATTAATTAAGACAAATATAATTACGCCTAACAAAATGTCCATAGTAGGATTGAAACCGTGAAATAGATAGGAAAATCCAAATTGTTGAAATAGTTGGGAATCTAGAAAAAGGGGTTGAATAAATTCTTTTCAAAAGTTTTACCTAATCATTGTAAGATTCAATTAAAAATACCCCTTTATGTAATCAAGATTTTCTCAAAAACTTTGTTAGGAAAGACTATCAAACAATGAATACAAAAACATATGAAAAATAGAGTTTATGATCCTTTCACATCAATTCTATTACACACCAAATTTAGACTGGTTCAGTCCTCAAGAGGACCTACATCTAGTTGTTCTAAGATCCCTTAAAACTTCTACTATTAGAGAACCAAGTATAAACACTATGCACATGCAATTTCATAAAATTCTACCTCTCCCTTGAACCCTACAAGAGAAAGGACAACAATTGAAACCCTATCACCTTAGAAAACCCTTGTTAACCCTGACCAAGATTAAAAAAGTAGAAAGAAATTTAAATTGGATTGAATACTCCTCGATGTGTGGACCACAACATCTTCAAGCTCTTCCATAGATGATCAATTCATGATGAAGAATGAGTGAATCTTGATCAACTTTAATCTCTTGAAGAAATGCAGAGTAATTCTCTTAGATGACTCTGAGAAAATGTTTTCTAAAAGATAAGATTATATCAAGAGTCACTAATAAGAAAGAACAAGTGGGGGTATTTAAATTTTAATAGCCAAAACATATTTAATTGATTATCAAATATGGTAATTGATTAATTCATTAAAATCCCTCTTTGTTTTGCATTTCCAAGAACGTGGTAATCGATTACAGAATGTGGTAATTGATTATCTCATTTCATAGAGAGCTTCTCAAGGTTACAAGGTTCTAGAATAATTGATTACCAAATGTCGTAATCAATTATTTTGTCACATCGACAGCTTCTAAAGTTTCTAGACATAGTCTAATCGATTACTAAATGTGGTAATCGATTATCTCAAGCCACCGAGCCTTTCTTTTTTTAAAATTGGCTTTATAATAAATTACTAGAATTGGTAATCGATTAAATCTATAACTTTAGACAAATTTCAAATAGAAGTAAGTTTTGTTACTTGTTTTAACACTTTGTAATTGATTACATAGCCTTGTAGTCGATTAAACTGTGTTGAACTCATTATTTCTAAGAAACTTTGAGATCAATCCATTCATCTATCATGTTTGATTCACACTAAGCATGGATAAATAAAAATTAAGACTTAGTCCACCACTCATGCCTAGACTAAAAACATTCAAGACAAATATCACATCTTTTAAAATGTGTTTGACATTGTAAAATCATAAAACCAAAATCCTAAGACTAATCTTCAAGTCTTTAATCTTTGATTCAACACAAATAAGGTACCAATAGTTATATTATGACGGTTGTTATATGAATCAATGTAAAATGACTAATTTTACATCAATTCAAATGAAAACTAATGTAATATAGTTTGTTTAAATTGTAAAATGCCATCACATATTCTTGCTACATCAGTTGTAAAACAAATGATGTTGAAACCCAACATAACATCCCATTTATGCACTAGTGTATGTGAAGTTTTAATAATCATTTGGCTTGTTATAGAACTCATTTAATGGATAGAAAATAAAATAAAATATTTTATCTTGTTGTAATTAGTTGTTTAGATATTGATAAATATACTTATCATACTATTATCATATCTTATTCTTAATTTTATGTCAAAATAATTTTTTTTATTACATAGGTGAAGTTTTTTTTAGGCAAATTACATAGGTGAAGTTAAATTAAGAAACAAACACATCAAATAGATTTGGCACACTCAACATATCTATTTTTAAAATTTTTGTTAAATTAAATGATAAGTTATTATTCAATCCCTAAAATAAACTAACAAATAAATGAAATAGTGATTTTCTTGTCATAATATTTTAGAGTAGGTTACTAATACACTCCAATTAAAAAAATATACGTTAACAAACCTCTTTGTCTCTATAAATAGAGCCTCAACATGAAATTTTATAAACTTAATTTTTATTAAAAAAATTAATTCAATGGTTAGATTAGTCAATTTCATATTATACACAAAAATTATTACGTTTTATAAATACAAAAGATTAAACTTATCCTACAAATACACAGTGAATAAGATTTATATTCAACATATCTTGCATATACTTATTAAAATAATTGACATATAAAATTGAATAGAAACTTTAAAATTAAAATTAAAATATATTATATATTCATATATTTTTTTATTTAGAATTTGTAAGAATAACATTAGAGATAATAAAGTTTATAAATATTATGTTATAATAAAAAACATATAATAAGATTAAAGATAATAAGATTTGTAAATATTGAGTTACAATAAAAAAATTAAATCAGTTATTTAAGACATGCTATGATATTTTTTAAAAACATTCACCACATATACATGAATTGATAGCATATAAAAAAATTTAAATAACTTTAAATTACATTATTATAAATTTAATTTTTATTACTTTATATGTGTTCTTAAATAATCGTTAAAAAATAAAATAAAATAAATATATATTTAAATTCAAAATATTTCGCAATAATTTATTTAAAAAAATATTTAAGCTCAATAATTAAGAGACAAATATTACATTATTTCTCAAATTTATCTATTTTATAATATATTTCATAAATAAAAATGTTCTAATTAATAAAACATAATGAATAACTTAGTATATATCGTAAATTTGTAATACCTTTTTTGGTCATAGATTCCTTTAATAAAATTTATTAACATAAAAAGTTATACATTTAATAATATTTATTATTTAATTAATATAACATTTATTAATAATCTCTTCTTTGAGTTTAATTCATTGACAAACAAGGCAAGTGGCTCACAATTTATCTAAGGCGTCTAGATTTTGTGTTTGTCCTCAAGTTTTTGAGCATCTTTCTAATTTTATTCATGCCATTTTTATTAATAAAATGATATAAATATCTTGCAGTAACAAAAATATTTATTAATAGGAATGTTCATCAACCTATTCAATCTAATACAAGTTGCAAGCATTTAATAATAGAATGCTCATCAACTTATTCAATCTTTTTATTTTATTTATATCAACCTATTTAATCCAATATAAGATATAATAACCGGATCGAAAAATCAATAATTGAACAAAATTGAAAAAAAAATTGAAAACAGAAAAAAATGACGATTATAAAAATTATTTTATTTAAATTTGATTGGATCAAATTCGAATGTTATGTTAAAATTAATTCAATTCAAATTGAATCAAACTTTCTTTAAGTTGCAATATTATTTAATGATTGGTTACATGTTCATGTATTCAAGAACATGTATGAAGTAGAAATTTGTTATTTTTAATTTATATATTTTTAATTTTTTTAAAAATATTTTTAAATTATAATTTGAATGTATGCTTCGAACTACGTTATAACTTTTTTTAGATGTGATGCTGGATGTTGGATTAACTTTTATGTTTCATAGTTACAAAAAAAAAACTTGTATGTTTCATTATTTATTTCAATATGATCTTATTGTGCATTAAAATTTTACTCTATCAATTAATTAAATATTATCATTGATATGATTTTTAATATAATAATTAAAAATCAATTAGTTTATCATACATAATAGTTTATGAATAAATAATAATATAATTTTTTTATACTTTTAGTACATAAATTATTTACTCTTTTAATATTTATAGATTCTTTTTTAAAATCATAAAATCAACCTAACTAAAAATTATATAAATTGGATTGGATAATATTTGTCTTAAATTTAAATTTAAAATCAACCTAATTAAATGATTCATCAACAAAATTGAAATGATTAAATTGAATGATTTTTCTTTAAAATTAATTCAACAGACACTTTTATTTAATAATAATGTTTAAGGTAATTATATCTTATATTTAATATTTTTGTCGTCTCATTTTTTTTTACGTTTAAGGTTTCAGTACGTGAAACAAGAAATATAACTAATATTTTAGATTTCATAAAATATATTTTGCAATTTTCTAATATATTATTAGACATAATAAATGATACAATGAAAGACATAGACACATGGAATATTCTTATATATTATAAAATACTGTAAGAATTATCATATAAATAACATAATTCGGATTTTTTTTTTGGTAATGATATAATTCTAATATTTAATACCACTAATATTATGTTGTCAATTTTACTCAAGCATAAAGATAGATTTAAAAAGGACCTCAAATATTTGCATAAATTCAAGATTTTTTCTATGTATGTATATAATCACTGCTGACATCAAAATTAGTCATTCTCAATAATTATCCGTTAGAATTGAATTATTACTAAACACAAGATGAAAAAATATCATTATTGAAACAAAACTTTCCTTTTCAAGATAAAAGTTAGTACTACATGTTAAAAAAAAGTGAACACAACACGTGTGTATATAAACGTTACTCTTAATAATTCTCAAACAATTCCCATTTACTTGCACACGGATTAGAAAAACCATCTCTGATCACCGAGAAAAAGAAAGACTGAAAGAATTTACCTAAAAAGAATGCTTGCCATTTTAGTTTTAACTGCCCATTTCACTTAATTCAAAAGCCAGCCAGAGGGGCTCCAACTCATACAAATTAAATACCCTCCAAACTAAGCATAATAATTAATAATATCTCATCATTATGAATTATTAATAATATAAATATAATATTAATAGCTCATTTCAGGTTGCTCTTAAAGTCTTGTGAACCATACACCCAAAAATAAATAAAAAGAAATCAATGAACGGTCACTATAATGGATTAATGGTGATTACTGATTAGCCTTGCGGCTAAAATTGCATGACACCCCCAACTGAACGAGTCACATGGTAAGATTTTTTTCCAAAAATAAAAATAAAAATGAGTATGAAAATGATAAGATGTGATGATAATTTTTTTGACAGAAAAAATGTGGTGATGATCATGATCCACATATCTTCCGTTCCCGTCAACACTCAACACCAACACTGCGACCTCTTCTCCTCGATCACACGGCCACAAACTCCCAATCAACCACGATCGTCCGATCTCAATCAAACGCTCCTCATCGAATCCCACTCCCACTCGCCATCTTCCATCGTTCCGTATATATTGTTTCACTCAACACCAAAAACAAAAAAGAAAAGCTTCATCGTAACCTGCGAACTCCACTCTCCGCTTCCACTGCTACCTTTCTCTTCTTTTTCCTTTTTGTTCTCTCAACCTTCACTTAAACGAATAACCTAGAAGACAAGTTAAAAAAAAAAAACTAAAACCTTCGATCTTTGTTGTTGTTGTTGTTGTTTTTGAATTTCGACCACCGCGTGCGCCACCGTGCGCGGCCTGCGATGTTGCCGGCGCCACCGGGAGCTACAACAACAACCGTCGTGGTGAGAATCTCGCGCTACAGATCGCGCGGCGAGCATTGATAAAGAAGAAAAAAACCACGTGGGTCCCACACCGATGGAAGCTCAGAAGAAAACCCAAACCCAAACCAAACTCACCCGAACCCAATCCTCTCTGCTTCGGTGTTCCTCTCCCACCACCACCACGCGTTCTTCCGTTCATAGCCTCTCTTCGGTCAACGAAGACTTTTTTCCAGAAGAAGAAAAGTCCTCCTCCGATACGAGCAGCAAGAGAAAGAAGAAGAATAATAAACCAATTAGACTTAGACCCGGTTCGATCCGGTTCTCGTTGGCTGGACCGGTTCTTGGGTTCTTCACCGCGTGCACGTTCTTCTCCTACTTCCTCTACCTCGGTTCACGCGCCGCCGCGGCAACCTCCGAGAACGTGTTGGCGGTGCTGGTGTTCCTCGCGGCGACGCTCTATTTCCTGAACCGGAACAAGTCACTGATCCAGCGAACTTTCTCGGTCCTCAAGCACGCGTGGGATGGAAACCTGAAAAGACTCGGTTTCTCGACAAAGGGTAGCGAGAAACCGGTTCAGTGGTTCATCGGCGATGACGCTACCATGAGTAGTAGGGAGGAGGGTATGAACAAACATAAGAAGAATAAGAATAAAATTAACAACGATGTTGTTGTTGATGTTGATGTTGGTGAAGGTGATGTCATAGAAGGTGTAGAGTTTTATAGCAACGGGGATTTTTATGAGGGAGAGTTTCATGGAGGAAGGTGTAGTGGGAGTGGAGTGTACCACTATTTTGAGAGTGGGAGGTATGAGGGGGAATGGGTGGATGGGAAGTATGATGGGTATGGAATAGAGAGTTGGGCTAGGGGGAGTAAATATAAGGGGTGTTATAAGCAAGGTTTGAGGCATGGGTTTGGGGTGTATAAGTTTTACACTGGGGATTCCTATGCTGGTGAGTGGTGTAATGGGCAGAGTCATGGGGTGGGGGTGCAGGCTTGCTCTGATGGGAGTTGCTATGTTGGGGAGTTTAAGTTTGGGGTCAAGCATGGACTTGGATGTTACCATTTCAGGTTGGTTTGTTTGTTTCTCATGGTTCTTTCTTTCTATGTTCTTCTCAATTGGTGTGGTTAGTTTTTCAAGTTTTGAAAATATTGGGGTGTGTTTGATTAGTTTGAAAAAGTGTTTTTAGTTAAGGTTGCTCAGACAACTGATGGAGGAACAAGTTGTGTCTGTGTTTTTTTTTAAACAATTGTTTTTAGAAACTTCAAAAGTTGATAAGTTTTGGTCGACAGATTGATTGCTGAAACGGTGTGGAGTTGGTTTAGAAAACAGTTTTAAAATTAAAAAGTGAGAAGGAAATCAGACTCCTTAATTTTGGTGAAAAAAATTTAAACAACTTTGCTCTTTAAGTTTACTTTGTTAGTTTGGCTGTCTTGTTTTTTTTTTTTTTTTTTTTTTTTTTCTTTTTGTGAATAAATAGTCTTTTGGGTGAACAGTTTTTGAACCGTGATGCTACAGTGAATTTCGTTGGTGATTTTTTGATTGGCTTTTGTGATTGAATCTTTTCTTTCTCTATAGATTTGTAGGCGAGGCTTTGTTGTACCAAGTTGCTGTTGTTTTTCATCTTCCTATGTGTTGTTTGTCAATGAATGTAATTGCGTATTGAAATCTTCAAATTTGGTTATTTAAGTTGCTGAATTTTCAAAGTTTGACAAGTTAAATGATTGATAAATTGGTTGTTTCTTTTTTCAAGTCCTTGATAATGTCTGTTGACAATTTGCAATATTAATGGTACATTGGTACTGCATACTTGTGTTGCGAAATTTCTCTTCTGGTAATAACTATTGTTACTATACGGAAAGATATGGTGTGGACAATATATTCATAACCTGTTATGGATTTTAGTTTCTTTTTTACCAAATAAACTCACTGTTGTGTTACATTTCTGCTGTAGAAACGGAGATAGGTATGCTGGAGAGTACTTTGGAGATAAAATACATGGCTTTGGTGTCTACCACTTTGCCAATGGCCACTATTACGAAGGTTCATGGCACGAAGGTCGTAGGCAAGGTTATGGCATGTATATGTTTCGAAATGGTGATGGAAGATGTGGTGAATGGGATGCTGGCAACCTCAAACTCTCTCTACCACCACAAAATGATGCTATCATTCGCACAGTTCAGGTATTTGTCACAGACATTCACTTGTTTTGGCCTTACCTAAGGAGTAAACCCCACTGTGCTCTAAAGTCTTTGACTTTGTAAAATGTCAAGTACTACAGTGAAAAAGTTTTGTGGAGTTTGGAATTAGTGATTGATGCTTACAATCTCAGGGCTAAAAAGGGGTGGTTTACTCCTTGATTCATTGCTGTATTCTTCAAACCTATTAGAAATGATGATGCTGTTCTCATAAATGTTTGTTACCCTTTATGGGGTTGAAATTGCAGGCTGCTAGGAAAACAGCTGAAAATGCTATAAATCTTCCCCGGAAGGATGACCACGTGAACAAGGCAGTAATTGCTGCAAACAGGGCTGCCACTGCTGCTAGAGTTGCTGCAGTGAAAGCTGTTCAGAACCAAATGGGTGGAAAATTTTGCGATATTGATGTCTGAGTTTAGGTGTTAGCTAGCTTTTGTTTGAAAATTGTAAATTTTTACTAGTAGTACCAGTTTTAAGTACTTGGAAGATGCTACCCCGGTGAGGAAAAGCTCATTGGAGGTTGAAGAGTATGTTCTGATGTTTGTTTCACAACACAACATGTACATAAACCCATGTATATCAATGAAAAGATGCATTTTCAAAAGTACCACTTTCTTGATTAAAGGTTTTTCAAAGGAACGTGGTTGGGGGATCAAAGGGGCTACACAGTGGGGGTGGCTGCATTGTTGTGGAAACCAAAGTGAAAAAACTTGCATGCTTGATCCCTCTAAATAAAGGCTATTATTAATGCTACCTTCACTTTTTGGCCTAGAGAATGCTACTATCCTGTATGAGATGTCATTCTAAATTTGATTAGCACGAGGATTGGCTCTTCTTTTTGGTGAAGGAATCCATGTTAGGATTGTAATAATAGTATTTTCTATTCCATCCTCTTAAGATTGTGATATATAGTCACACGGAGAGAGAAATTGAATTTTTTTTTCTTGGGTCAAATGTTACGAGGATCTCTTCATCTCACTAGATCACATTAATTTTTGATTGTAGTGTGTTGTTATTGTTAGTATAAAAGAATCTTACACATAAAATAAGTGAAAAATTGGAAAAGAATTATCTTGTTAAATAAATTATTTTTTCACATGTAGAAACAACGGAAGAATCTTTCGGCACCAACTTTACACCAAAGGGTTAAATTTGGAGGGAGAAATTTAAGATTCGTGCATCAGGAGGGACATTGATAATCTGAGATCATGTGAAAAATGACCTGGTGGTGTAACCGTGGCTTGACCCTTGTGAGCAAAGAAGAGAGTTGAGTAGCTTTGCCCATACTCCAATTACGCCCAAACTATTGACAGGAATAAACACAAAGTGGATGATGAGTCCAGGCACCATAAGACTCAAACTCTGGCCAACTACTCCCAATAAAGGGTCAATGCCACCACCCATCTACTAAAATTCCTGTCTGCTTATTTTCACATAAGTCGGTAGGATGTTTTTCAAGATTTTATTATGAGATAAACCGCCAATTCGTATATAGAATACAAATCTCAATAGATGGATAACTTGGATGTGTGGTGTTTTTGGTTGATGACCTGCCACTTCCGTATGGCACGTGCCAGTCGATTATCTTACAAATTTTTTTAGTCTCTTTATTCATAGGAAGGAAAGAATAACATTTTTTTTTATTATTGGCGTTCTTCGTCAATTAGTGAGTGCATCATTATGCATTTGACAACTTTAGGCTTGATAATTGTGCATAATAAATAAAGTGAAATGACAAAAATAATAATATAAATGAGTAGAAAATACTATAACAGAGAAAACTTAAATGATTTCCTAAAGAGGACTTCAAGTAAGAAGACAAATCACTGAATACATGAATCATTGAAGTAATTTTAGTTAAATTAGTGGTTTTCAATTTAAATTTAAATATGTAGTTTTGTTAAATATTCAGACCAAGAGAATTGTGTTGCTCATACTAATTTTACTTGACTCAAGTATGATTATCTTCGATAACTAGTGTTTCCAACAAAAATAAAAATAAAAGAATAAAATAATTTAATGTTGGTCTCTAATAACTATTTTCCAAATACAGCGAGTGTTAAGGATACTTTACATGGTCAATAGGATCTATTATTTATAAACTACGCTATAGGCATGGCAACAAGTCTAGGGTGGATTTGACTATTTTCATATCTGCTTCCATCAAGGATGAAATGAGTTTAGAGTTGAGATTAAAAAAAGACGAGAATGGGACGGCTAGGATTGGCTTTGTCGTAGAGAGTTTGAATAATATGCATGATGTCTTAGGTTTCATCTTTATTACTATCATTGTACACAAAAAAAGACAAGAATAAAAAACTTAAAAGAGTTTTGAAAAGAAAAATATAAAAAGACTAAAGAAATCTATGGTTAGAAAAACTATAAACTAGAATATTCAACTTGAAGAGTGAAACTCTCACTTTCTAAATTAGACATTCTCAACATTCCATCTTTTATCTTCTTACAAGGTGCATTTTACTCTTGAAATTTATTCTATTATTTCTCCTTTAATGTTAATTTTTATCGTGGGACATATTAAGATAAAAATTTAATTTTAATTTTTTAATTAAAAGAACAATAGCAAAACTTATAAAATCGTGCACTAAAATTTTATTCAAATAAAATTCATTTTTATAACAAAAAAAAATTCACGTAATCACCTCAGTTACTTGATTTAAATTTCCTTATACTTCGATGACAACAAAAATATTCCTTAGACGCAACTTTTATAACTATTCATCAAGGAATTTTAGTGTTTCACAATTTCAATGTTGCTAGTTTGTTACTATGCACCATACATAACATCCTTCTTTTCTTCTTTAATAAAAAAAGTTATAATATCATTCTAAACAAAAACTCCGTCTGACCTGTTGGTCTCGAACAAGAAAGAATCAGTGATAGAAATGAGAGTCTATTTGATGAATAAAGATGTTAACCTTTATACAAAATACAATATTGAAACAAAACTAGAGGTTATTAATACGGGTAACCTGATAACCGTGCCACTAACCACACCACCTATTGTTAACATGATTAGCCTATTATTTAACTAAAACTAACCACAGTTACAACTCTAATTACAATCTGAATTATACACAACACTCTCTCTTAATTTAGATCATCTAGAGTTTGCATTCCCAGCAACTTCCTAAATTCCTTGAACCTTTCATGTCTCAGTGGCTTGGTCATTACATCGGCCACTTGATCTTGTCCCAATTCCAGCCTCTCCATTCATCAAAGACCACATCTGCACTTATTACAATCTTTTATGTATTTGGATCCAACAACCTGTAAGCCCCAGTTTGATGGTAACCTAATAGGATCATAGGTTCTCCTTTGCCATCTAACTTTTGTCTTCTTTGATCTGGTACATGCTTGTAACACAAGCATCCAAATATTCTCAGATGAGATACATTTGGCTTCTTTCCTGTTCAGGCTTCCTCCGGGGTAATGCCATCAAGTTTCTTTGATGGGCTTCTGTTGAGCAGGTAAGTAGTTGTTGCTACTGCTTCTCCCCATAGCTTCTTTGGAACCTCATAGCATTTCAACATGTTTCTGGTGATGTTCAGTATGGACCTGTTAAGTCTCTCAGCAGTTCCATTTTGTTGAGGGGTATAAGGTGGGGTGACCTCATGAACAATGCCTTCCTGCTCACAAAGCATCTCAAAATCTTGAGAGGTGAATTCTCCTCCTCCATCTGTCCTTAGAGTTTGTATGCTCAGTTTAGATTGCTTCTCAACCATGGTTTTGTACTTCCTAAAAACTTCAAACACTTGACTCTTCCTTTTAAGAAGATAAATCCATACCTTCCTTGTGAAATCATCTATAAAGGTGACAAAAATTTTGTTACCACTAAGTGTTTCAACCTCCATTGGTCCACACCCATCTAAGTATACAACTTCCAAGGCTGACTTTGTCCTACTCGTGATCAGGTTCCTGTAAGACTTCCTTGGTTGCTTAGAAATACAACACCCAACACATTCTCTTCCTGGTGCAACCAGCTTTGGTAATCCTGACACCATGCTTTGATCATGTAATCTGTTGAGGCTCTTGAAATTTAGATGGTCGTATCTCTTGTGCCATAACCAGCTCTCTCCTTCTTCAGTGATTGATAAGCAGTTTACCTCCTGGTTGGCTTGTATTTCAACCTTGAAGGTCTTATTCTTCAGCATAGGGGCTTTCAGGATGAATCTATTCTTCTTGTCAAATATCTTTAGAGCATTATCCTCTAATAACATCCTATACCCATTTTGCAGTAATTGACCAAGGCTGAGAAGGTTGTTGTTCATGATTGGCACATAGAGAACTTCATAAATGCAAGAAATTCCTCCATCTTTCTTTTGGATTTGCATTGTTCCCATCCCTTCAGTTCTTATGGTATTGTCATCTGCAA